>NC_142889.1:9681522-9990356 GCF_051225735.1 Oryctolagus cuniculus
AGCCTTGGTTAAGTTTATTCTAAGGTGTTTGATTGTTCTTGTAGATGTTGTGAATGGAATTGATCTCGAAGTTCTTTCTCAGCCGTGGCATTGAATGTGTATACGAAGGTTGTTGATTTTTTGTGCATTGATTTTAATTCTGCTACATTTCAAAACTCTTCTCTGAGTTCCAGCGGTCTCTGAGTAGAGTCCTCAGCATCCCCTAAATAAAGAAGCATATCATCTGCAAAGAGGGGTAGTTCATCTTCTTCCTTCCATATTTGTATCTCTGATTTCCTTTTCTAGCCTAATGGCTCTGGCTAAAACTTCCAGTAGTATATTGAATAGCAGTGGGGAGAAGGCATTCCTGCCTGGTACCGGTTCTCACAGGAAATGCTTCCAACGTTTCCCCATTCAATAGATGCTCTCCGTGGGTTTTTTGATAAACTGCCTTGATTGTGTTGAGGAATGTTCCTTCTATCCCCAATTTGCTTGAAGTTTTCATCATGAAAGGGTGTTGTCATTTATCAAATGCTTACTCTGCCTCTATTGAGATATTCATATGGTTTTTATTCTGCAGTTTGTTTAGGTGGTGTATCACATTGATTGTTTTGCGAATGGTGAACCATCCTGCCTACGAGGCATAAATCCCACTTGGTCTGAGTGGGTGATCTTTCTGATGTGTTGTTGCATTCTATTGGCCAGAATTTTATTGAGGATTCTTGTGTCTATATTCATCAGGGAAACTGGTCTGTAATTCTCTTTCTCTGCTGCATCTTTTTCAGGTTTAGGAATCAAGATGATGCTGGCTTCACAGAAGGAATTTGTGAGGACTCTCTCTCCTTCAGTTGTTCTGAATAGTTTGAGAAGAATTGGAGTAGTTCTTCTGTAAATGTCTGATAAAATTCAGCAATGAATCCATCCGGTCCTGGGCTTTTTTCTTTGTTGGGAGGGGCTTTATTACTGATTCAATTTCTGTCTCAGTTATGGGTCTGTTTAGGTTTTCTGTGTCTTCATGGTTCAATTTAGGTAGGATGCAGGTGACCAGGAATCAATCCATTTCTGATAGATTTCCCAATTTGCTGGCATACAAGTCCTGTAGTAATTTCTGATGATTCTCTTTTATTTCTGTGGTGTCTGTTGTTAACATTTCCTTTTCACCTCTGATTATATTGATTTGACTCTTCTCTCTTCTTTTTTTAGTTATTTGGGCTGCTGGTGTATCAATTTTGTTTATTTTTTCAAAAAGCCATTTCTCGGGGGCCAGTGCCGTGGCTTACTTTGTTAATCCTCTGCCTGTGGTGCCGGCATCACATAGGGGCACCAGGTTCTAGTCCTGGTTGCTCCTCTTCCAGTCCAGCTCTCTGCTTTTGCCCGGGGAGGCAGTGGAGGATGGCACAAATGCTCGGGCACCTGCATTGCATGGGAGACCAGGAAGAAGTACCTGGCTCCTGGCTTCGGATTGGCACAGCACTGGCTATAGCTGCCATTTGGGGAGTAAACTAACAGAAGAAAACCTTTCTTTCCCTCTCTCTCTTACTGTCTGTCAAAAAAAAAAAAAAAAACAGCTGTTTGTTTTGCTGAGCTTTGCTAATTTTTTTAGATTCAATTCTGTTGATTTCTTCTCTACTTTTAATTATTTCTCTTGTACTAGCTTTGGGTTTGGTTTGCTGTATTTTTTCTAGATCCTTGAGATGCACTGATAGCTCATTTCTTTGGTGTCTTTCCAATTTCTTGATGTAGGCACTAGTGCTGTCAACTTTCCTCTCAACACTGCATTTGCTGTATCCCATAAGTTCTGATATGTTGGGTTGTTACCTTCATTTGCTCCCAGAAAGTTTTGGTTTCTCTTTTGATTTCTTCTGTGGCCCACTCTTAACTAAGAAACATGTTGTTTAGTCTCCATGTGTTTGCATATGCTCTAGGGATTCCTGAGTTGCTAATTTCCAGCTCATTCTGTGGTGGTCTGAGAAGATGCATGGTGTGATTTTGATTCTTTTGAATTTGCTGAGACTTGCTTTATGGCCTACTATGTGGTCAGTCCTAGAGAAAGTTCCATGCACTGCTGAGAAGAATGTGTGCTCTTCAAGTGTGGGATGAAAAGTTCTGTAGATATCTGTTGGATCCATTTGGTCTGTAGGGTCGATTAAATCTGCTGTTTCCTTGTTGATTTTCTGTCTGGGTGATCTGTCCATTGCTGAAAGTGGAGTATGAAGTCCCCCAATACTATTGTATTGGAATCTAAGTCTCCCTTTAAGTCCCTTAACATATCTTTTAAATATCCAAGTGCCTTGCAATTATGTGCATATACATTTATAATAGTTACATCTTCCTGAGAATTGATCCATTAATCATGATATAGTGCCCCCTTTGTCTCTCTTGACAGAGTTTGTTTTAAAGCCTATTTTTTTCTGATATGAAGATGGCTACGCCAGTTCTCTTTTGGTTTCTGTTAGCAGGGAATATCTTTTTCCCCACCTTTCACTTTCAGTCTGCATGCACCTTTGTCGGAGAGATGGGTTTCTTGTAAGGAGCAAATAGATGGGTTTTGTTTTTTAACCCACTCAGCCATTTGTGCCTTTTAATTGGAGAGTTGAGGCATGAACTATTCAATGTGACTATTGATAAGTAGTGACTTTGCCCTGCCATTTTTCCAAAGATATTTCTAATCTATGCTTTGGCCCTCCTGTGGTCTATTATTGAGAGATTCTTCCTTTACCTTCGTATTGATGACTGGGTTTCTGTGTTTCTGTGTGTAACACACCTGTAAGCATCTTCTGTAGGGTTGGACGAATCGTGACAAATTCTTGCTATTTCTGTTTGCTATGATATTTCTTTATTTCACCTTCTTTCGCACATGAGAGCTTTGCAGGATATAATATTCTGGTAAGGCGGTTTTATTTTTCTCAGTATGTGGGCTATATCTCGGCATTCCCTGCTAGCCTGTAGGGGTTCTGATGTTTCTGATGAAGTCTGCTGTTTCTGAAAGGGTTCTGATGAGACATCTGCTGTGAGTCTAATTGGAGATCCTCTGAGAGTAATCTGACACTTCTCTCTTGCACATTTTAGAATCTTTTCTTCCCATTTCACCTGGAGAGTTTGATTACAACGTGTCCTGGTGAGGATCTCTTCTGGTCTTGTTTATTGGGAGTTCTGTGTGTTTCCTGTACTTGGATGTCTCTGTCCTTCTCCAAACCCGGGACGTTTTCTGCTAGTATCTCACTAAAAATGCCTTGTAACCCTTTCTCTCTCTCCATGCCTTCAGGAACTCCTAGAACCCGATTGTGGGGTATTTTAATAGTATCCTGTAGCTTCACAACAATATTTTTTAGATTTCTAATTCCCTCTTCTTGTCTTTGGTTTGACTGTATACTGCATATGAAATCATTTTTAAAGTGACAATATTCCATTAAAATATTACTAATAGCACGTATTACAGACAACAAGTTTAAGCCAAAAGGCATCTGTGACACAAGAAAACGCCCGAGGGGCCAGAACAGCCTTGTGGGCACTGTATTAAGCCACTGTTTGCCATGACATCATCCCATATCAGAGGGGGCCAGATCAAGTCCCTGCTGCCTTGTTTCTGATCCAGCTTCCTACTGATGTGCCACCGATGGCATCAGAAGATCGTCTGACTTCCTGGGCTTCTGCCAAAAACGTGGCAGAATACGATGTAGATCCTAGCTCCTAAATGTAGCCTGGCTCAGGCTTGGCTGCTGTAGCATATTTGAGGGAGTAAACCAGTGGATTCTGTCGTTCTGCCTTTCAAATACATTAATAAATACATGATTAAGTATTTTTTAAAAGCTGAGTGAAGAGTAGGGGCCGTTAGTGGGGCATGCCAGGTAAGGCATTCCTTGGAATTCAGGCATTCCACATGGGTTCCAGGTATGTCCAAGCTGCTTCATTTTCAATCCAGTTCCCTGATAATGTCCTTGGAAAAGAAGAGGCAAATGGCCCAAGTGTTTGAGCTCCTGTTCCCCTTTTGGGGCACCAGGAAGAAGCTTCAGCCTCCTGGCTTTGGTTTGGCCCCCTCGGCCATTGCAGCCATCTGGAGAGTTTATCAGTGAATGAAACATTTTCGTCTCCATTTCTCTCTCTCCCTTTCTTTTTCCACCTGTCCCTTTCCCTCTCTTGCTGGACCTGACTTTCTAGTATAAAGAAATATTTAAAGAAGAAAGTGAACAATAGGAGATGTTTAAACAATAGATGTTTAAAATCAGTGTTTCCTGAAATTGTATATATGGAATGCAGAAAGGTTGTATACCTTAAAATTTTTTTCGAGGTAAAAAATGTTGAAATGTGAATTAGGAGACAGTTAAACTAGAAATCAGGATGAAGATATCCTATCCTATACTTTCATAATGAATGGTGATAACTAGCTGCTTTTAACAACATAAAAGATTCTGTTGAAATCTCATTTTTCATTATCTCTGCCATTTGTTATCTTTTCCAGTCACAGCGTGGCATGCCAGAGGTACAGTAAGCCTGGCTTTGCATATTATGTACTTTTTATCATTATATATTTGAGTACTAGATGCTTCTGAGATGAAAGCTATAGCACTCTCAATTAAGAGTAAAAGCGTTAGGAAAATGGAACTGCCTGTAGTGTAACTTTCTTAAAGAAGCATCTGTAATGCATGGCAGTTTCTTCAAATTGTACCTAATTCGAGGAAAACCTAGTGTGCAGCAAGATGCTAAAATATCCAAATGGGAAAGCTCTAGAAAGACTTTAATTCAGTAACAAAATTGCTGTTATATGCACCTGCTTTTACTAAAATTTCCATTGACCATTTCATTTTTCATTATTATTCCTGTTGCAGAAGGAGATAGCGAACAATCTAAGCCTGAGTTGTGGCCACTAGGTTAAAAGCTCCTTTGGGTCACCAGAGGAAAAGATTCATAGACTTGATGTAGATAAACTACAGGGAGTATGAGGAAGAGTCATAGTATAGAAACAGTTTCACTTGATTTTCTGTTGGTAGTGGAAAAACTGTCCCCCTTGCCACACATGCATTAAAAAGATTAAAGAACATAGTAATGCTGTCCCGCACATGAGATGCAAATTGGATCATCACATACATTTCATTCAGATTGTAAGTATTAATAGTTGGGAGGATATGCAGAAGTTTCCAAAGTTTTACAGGTGAGCATAAGGAAGGGCTGTTTTCATTTGGATCATAGTAGACTCTCCCCTAGAAATGGAAATAAGGAAGAAAAAAAAATAACTGGGCCAGAAACCAAGAAGAACAAACATTTTCTCTTGGAAAACTTGGGAAATTTTGAAGAATTAAGCTGATAAACCACAGATCAGAAATATTACCATACTGTATTTTTCAGTGACTTATCTCAGCAGTAGGAAGTGATCTCAGCCTTTGATTAGACCCACAGTTTGTGTGATGTGATCTCTCAGAATCATCAGACATCTAAATAGAAACCAAACAAAACCAAAATAAATCCACGTTAAGAGTTTGCACAGCCTCAGATCTCATTGCTATTACTCTTCTCAGTGACATTGTTACATTAGTTATCCACCCTAACTACTCAGTCATTAGAGAGGACTCTTGTTTTAATATGCCTTGCTGCATTTCCCACTTGGCTTTGTTTAACTGGGAACTCTCTTTTCCCTTGCAGCATGAGGTGCCCCTCTGTTCCAGGCAGCAGCCAGTAATGATCGTGGAAAGTTTCCCGGTGTGTGGAGATGGGCTATGAAATTGTGTGGAGCCCCATTCCGGCTATAAAAATCCTTTCTTCTGTTTTACTGTGTGTCTTTTCCAAATTCTGTCTTTTAGGATTGCCCTTAATTATATCAGTTACTCACTTTTCTTCCCAAGTGTTCAACTTTTTTTCTGAAATTTATTAGAGTTTAGGTTTCATTTCAGTCAAGAGTCTGCAAGGAATGATTTAGTAATCTGTCTGTGGTAATTTCAGGGAAATATCTTATGTTAATATTTCCCTGGCGTTCTCATAGTTGTTAGCATGGAAACTATATTTTGCTTGAAATGTGTTATTCTGCGTTGAGGAATACTTTTTCTAGGTCAATATATTATCGCATCATTTATAATGACCAGGCTATGGAGGGCTAAATAGAATAATTCACTTGAGCTTGAAGGAATGTAACCTAGTTCTAGAAGTATAGTTTTGGAATTCACGGTATATTTGCTCTCTCTTATTTGCAAAAATCTTGAGAGAACATGGATATTGGATGGTGTTCAAATATTCAGGTCTTCTCCGTAACACGGAACATTGTTAATCATAACCAATAGAGACAAACTCATGCCTCACATAATCCCAATTTTTGTGTGGGCTTGGGCCTGTGCTGTGGCTTAGAGTAAGCCTCCACCTGTGTTGCCTGCATCCCATATGGGCACCAGTTCATGTCGCAGCTGATCCTCTTTTGATCCAGCTCTCTGTTGTGGTCTGGGAAAACAGTAGAAAATACCCTGAGTGTTCAGGTATGAGCACAAATTGAGTTTTGTAAATACTTTTGCAAATCATGAGCTGGTGCTGTGGCATAGTGGGTAAAGTCACCCCCTGCAGTAGCCAGCATCCCATATGGGTGCCACCTCAAGTACTCGCTGCTCCACTTCAATCCAGCGTCCTGCTAATGAACCCAGGAAAGCACTGCAAGATGTCCCAAGTCCGTGGGCCTCTGCACCCACAATAGGAGACTAGGAAGAATCTCTTGGCTTTGGATAAGCCCAGCTATGACCGTTGTGGCCATGTGGGCATGAACCATCAGATAGAAGAGTCAGTCTCTCTCTCCCCGATCCTCTTCTCCCCCTCCACCTCTGCTTCTTTGTAACTCTGCCTTTCAAATAAATAAATTAACCTTTGAAAAGTAATACTTCAGATTCAGAGGGTAACCTTGATAGAGTTGAGAGCTTTGTTCTTATGTAGTGAAACATATCAAGGTTTCTTTCTGATCAGCCCTGTAAACCAGAGTCTGACTACATACTAGTACTAGGTTCAGACCAGATAGTTCTTTAGATTTCATTTTATTCTTGAGCTGTAGTGAGCATGCAGGTATGCCTGCAATATTAGGTTGGAACTTAATATCTGATGCGGCAGTATCGGAAGGCTGTTTCTTTCTGGGTTGATTATGTGCTGAGGCTCTCATGTTATGAATAGGATTAGTGTCCTTAGCAGAAAGTCTTGGTAGGAGTGGCAAGGGAGTAGTCGGACCCATAAAATCTCCTATGAGAGGGAGGATGAGCTGCCAGAAGGCAGAATAAGCTGGTGTCTTTATCTTGGATGTCCCAGTGTTTAGAATTGTGAGCTTCACATTTCTGCTTATAAATTACTCATATAAGGAATTTTTGCATCCTGAATGAATCCAAATATTACTGTGAAACCTTTCATAAATGTCTAAAAGGTGATAAATCTGGTAATATTTAAGAAGCCATGAAAACACAATTGCTCTTCCTGTATTCTTAGGAAATTTACATTTTCAGGTGTCACATATGTCTTTTCCTGTCAGCGCGCACGCGCGTGTACACACATGCACACAGTCACTAACACACTTGCATAATTTTAATTGGAGTTTTGTTGGATGCCTAACTTAGTTCAGTTTGAGGAGAATTGGCATTTGATGGTATTGAATTTTGTCATACACATGGAAGCTGTAGCTTAGTGTCTTCACTGATGGTAAAGATGTAATTGACTTTGAATATCAATCTAGTAACTGCCCATATTGGTGCACTCATTTGTGCCTTTATTAATGTTTGTTTATTGTTAGGATTTTCTTTATAAATGATTGGAGGAAGTTATTTCCACATATATTTCTCCTTTCCCTTTATCTTTGTTTTCTGTATTTCAAATACATTAATTTTTCTCCATTTAATTTTGTATGTAGTGGGTTTTTGGAGACGCTAGTTTTGTTAATGTTTTCTCAAAATGTATTTTTATGCTTCACTTTCTGTAATTGCATTCTGGCCTACTAGCTTCAGGTTCACTGATGTTTAACTCAGTGGTATCAAGTCTACTGATTAGTCTGTCAAGCACATTCTTCACCTTTGTTGATGTGTTTTTCACACACTTATTTTTTTCTGTTTGATTTTTTTCTCCTTTATGTCTGCTGAAATCTTTAGGGTCTCATCCAGATAATCCATCTGTTGTCAAGCAGACTTTAACGTATTAATGGAAATTATTTTAAATGCCAGTCTGATGTTGTGCTCATGTTTTATTTTTGTCCTTTGCTTTGTTTCATGAGTATTTTTGCTTAGTTTATTGCGTGTCTATCATTGTCACGTGAAAAACAGAGCAAAAGAGAGATGGAGGTAAATCGCCGCTGTGACTAGAGTTGGTGTCCCTTTCCCTATCTTATTTCTGGATTTGGAACCTGCATTGATCCACTCCAAACTAAACATATTTTGTTATTATTTCTTCTTTCTGTGGTTTGCATCAGAGTCCACAACTTTTATGTTCTTGTAACTTTACACTCCAAGAGGGCTCCCCTTCCAGGCCATTGCACCCAAGGTGGAGGTATTGCTTTTTGCATCATGTCCTTCTTTGCTCATGTCCTTCTTTGTTCACTTTCCTCTCTGGTGAGATACTGGTGCTGTGTGCTATTTTGTTGCAGTGACTTGGTGCATAGGTTTAAGGAAGAAGATTCACTGTTTTCTGAATAATTTTCACTAGAGGGCTGATACCGTGTCCCTGGTTTTGTGGGCCAGGCCTTCCCATTGATTCTACCCTATACCTGAGTAAAGCTCTGAACCCAGCCTCTCTGTCTGGTCCTCCCCACTGGTTTTCTATTGTGTTTTCCAAGATACAATAGGATTTCACCTGTTTCATAGAAGCTTTAGATTCTGTTTTACCTTGCCAAGTGTTTTTAAGTCTTTTTCATAAGAGGAATAGAGAAAGGTTGAGTCAGGACTTCAGCTTTTTCCACTTTCTTTGGAATTCCCTTCCCATAGTCCTTTACTTCAAAGACATGTTTTCTTGAGTAAGATTCATTGTGAGTGCCCGAGGGAGCCCATGAGGACAGTTTTGTAGGGTAGAATTCATTTTGTTTGTTTCTGTGAGCCACTTGTCACTCTATGCTGTTTTACTAAGTCGCACTATACTTTGCAATATATTCAGCTTTGTAGCTGAAGTCTTACCATGGCCTGGCAGCATCTACATCATGTAAGGAACTGATGACTTTGCGTCTCTCCATGTGTGGACTATCTTTCATCGGATTTTATTTTATACTAGCTGGTTTCATCCTCAGTGGGTTCAGGCTTGATGTAATTATTCAGCAGTTATCACATACATCATAAAATCAATCTGATTCATAAATATGTAGAATTTTATTTCTCAGTTGTGATTTAATAAACTGCATTGATGTTTAACATTTTATAGCTAAGAGTCTGCTCATGTCCAAACTCGCCTTATTGTTTCTGAGGACTGCAATAATGCTCTTTCTAAATTTCTGTTTTCTGAGTTAAACTAGGAGTGTTTCTGAGGTGGAGCTTTGCAATATTAAAATAGATTCCGACCACAATCAAAATAAGCAAATGAATATATAATTTTTACTTAACGTATTCTTACCACACACATGTTTATTTCTTGCTCCTCTTTAAAATCCACTATCTTAAGACGTGACTCTTCTCATTGTTCACTGTGTCATACTGAGATACCATAAACCCGATTCCTTCTGAAATATGTTCAGCTTTTCACCTGAATAGTTGTCATATCCACTTGGGAACTCATAGGATACACTGGAATTTGTCATTTCCATTTTACAGGAATTCTCAGTAACTTATGTCACTCTTATATACTTGCTTCTTTATGAAGCTTTTTTCCCATAGCTTGTTGAATCCATCCTTTGCCTTTGCTTCATCCTTCTGGGTCTCTTTATCAATATATGGTTCTTCTTCCAAAACATTACCTGTGGGATTTCCTGAAGTTTGGTATGAAAATCCTATTCATTTTCACTCATTTGCTCCTATATTCAACTCTCTGCTCCAAAGAGTTCCAAAGGCATGTATCCAAACCAGGTCTCTACCATAGTCTTCATTTTAATTTGATGTGTGGGGGTTCTTCAGCAGTTTGTTGAAGTGTGTATTTTGAAGAAATGAAGATGAAAATCCATGCATAAAAACAAGCTATTCTTTAATTTCATTTTCCCATAAACTCTTTGATGCCTTCTTGAATTTAAGGATATTAAAATTAGATTTTTGAACTCAGCTCAAATTCTTTCATCTTTATTCACTAATGAGTTCCCATTGACCTGGCTTCATAAACTAGAACCCTTAGGCTTACGCTAAGGACTCATTGCTTCCTCAAAACCGTATACTTAAATCAGCAATATGCCTTTTTTTATTTGTTACACATCCTGATATTTGTCCTGTTCAGATAACTTTTCAGCTTGATACTGATCTCCAGTTTTCCTCAACTTCAAAGAAACCATCCATTAGTGTCTCAAATAGCACTATTCTTTCATTTGTAGAGACTGCAGTGATCTTCCTCTCTTATGTATGTGTGTGTATATATATATATATATATATATATATATATATATATATATATATATGATATGCCTTTTCTTCTAAAAACTTCACTCCTCTATGTAGCAGACTTTCATTACCAAAAACACATGCTTCCTGATAAATAGCCTACCTCACATTTTCTTTTATTAGAGGTTCCTATGGAAATATAAAACTTTGTTTCAGAGAACGTTTTCTAACACTTCATTGAGCAGTGAATTCATAGCTGTGATCTTTATGACAGTGTAAGCTCTGAGGACTTTTTATTTTGACAGACATTTAAAGAGAGAGGCACAGACACACTCACAAACACACACACTCGCACGCGCACACACACACACACACACACACACAGAGCCTTTCATCTGCTTATTTACGCCCCACACGGCCTCAGTGGCCAAGGGAGCAGGAGCTGAGCTAAAGTCAGGAGCCAGGAGCTTCGTTCAGGTCTCCCATGTGGGTACAGGGGCCCAAGCACTTGGCCCATAGCCCATTGCTTTCCCAGGCCTTAGCATAGAGATGGATCAGAAGGAGGCCAGCCAGGACTCAAACCAGTGCCAATATAGGATGCTGCTGCTGCAAGGCAATGCTTTACCCACTGTGCCAATGCACCACCACCACCTCAAAATTATTTAGAAACAAGGTCTTATATCATTTAAGATGGTGTTTACAGTGATTTATGAAGAATCCAATAAGTATAAAATGTTCAGTAAATGACTGTTAAATTAATTTAGTTACCACATTTTATTTGCGTATAAAGAATTCATGTTGGTTCCAATAATTTGGGTTACAATGTAAACCGAAAAAAAAGATTCATTGTTCAAAATTCTATGGTGTTTTCTTTGTATTACTATATTTAAAATACGACCGTATGGCCGGCACTGCGGCTCAGTAGGCTAATCCTCCGCCTTGCGGCACCGGCACACCGGGTTCTAGTCCCGGTCGCGGCACCAGATTCTGTCCTGGTTGCCCCTCTTCCAGGCCAGCTCTCTGCTATGGCCAGGGAGTGCAGTGGAGGATGGCCCAAGTACTTGGGCCTTGCTCCCGCATGGGAGACCAGGAAGAAGCACCTGGCTCCTGGCTTCGGATCAGCACAGTGTGCTGGCCACAGTGCGCTGGCCACGGTGGCCATTGGAGGGTGAATCAACGGCAAAAGGAAGACCTTTCCCTCTGTCTCTCTCTCTCACTGTCCACTCTGCCTGTTTAAAAAAAAAAAGAAGTAGACAATGGGCCATTTGAGGCCTGCCAAATTTGGCACAGAAGGTTGGTCTACCTGTGAATAATGGTAATATCTGTATGGGTTGCAGTGATTCTCAGAATTTGATTCATAATTGCTAGAAATCTCAGAACAGAAGTCATATGTGCATAGATGCTGATAATCAGAAAAAATGTTTTATAATAGAGTTGATTGGGAAGAGGCATCATCAGTAACCATAAAGCTATACAAAAGTTGGCATTTCAAGAATTGCATGTCTGTGACGATGGGCATATATTCTGTTTCTTTTTTGGAAAGGCAGGCTTGGACTGGTGAAAATAGGTTCAAAATAGTACAGTTGGACCCTGGGAAAACACACATCTCATGATCTTTTTGTTCTACTCTGGATAACGCACTCTCTTCCTGAATTCCCTGAGTAGTTAAGACACAGTGTAGACTGGCTTACATCTAACCAACACTGGCGTGCTGATGATCATCTGACTGCTAAAATATGGGGTGAAGGGATATTTATGTCAGAGATTTGGATTACGTGAAAACAATTTTTCAGTATAAAAATCATTGCTTGGACCAAAGTCAACTTTATTTTTAACCGTAGTTACCATTTAGAGTTGCTGTAAATTCTCATGGCATTGATCCGTGGCTACTTTCTCCATCCTATGGTGAATTAGAAATCTAAACTTTATCTTCCTCTGATTACCACATCCCTGACAAGTAGGAAGGAAACATTTCTTATCCTCAGCAATTGTAGTTACTTAAAAAAGCTAAAAATATTTCAAGTCAAACATGTGCACCTACAATCTGACTGAGTGGGAGGATTACTTAGTTTACTCTCTGTCAGCACTGTGGTTGAATTCTGGAGATACAGTGTATAAGAAGTCAGTGTTAACTAATTTTTGTGTAACAGAAGCGACAAGAACTGCATTAGAACAGAATGATTATAGGCAGAAATTAAGTTGTGATTTTGGTTGGCATGTAACTGAGCTCTCACCACTCTGAACAGTTTGTATCCTGTGAACCAGCTGAAGACTTGAAGGATGCTTTCTGTGTTATCTTCCAGGAGGCATTATTTCAAGGTGTGATTTTCAGAATGCTTTATATCTAGCAGTTTATTCAAATATAAAAACCAGAAACGCGGTATTTTGCTTTGTGCAATAAATGTGCCACTGCAATTTTTTTTTTCCTTTTGTAAATGGAAACTAAATTGAATTTACCTGGGTGGCAGTTTGCCAGTTTAACGGATCCTGGTGTAGATTGTTTTTTCTCTCAACAATAAGTGCTTTTTATTCTATTTTGTGAATTCACATTTTGTTCAGTGAGTTTCATACAGCTGAGCTTATGTGTGTAGATTCAGGTAAATATTCAGGGTCATAAGTTTAGTAATAAGTCTTTTGTGGGCACCTCCCACACCTTCAGACCACAGGGGAATTTTGCAACTTGAAAGCAACACAAGTACTTTTTTTGAACAGGTATTATTCTCGAGGGAAAGGCAAAGAGGAAGGGAAGGAGAGGGGAAAAGGAAGAGGAGAAACTTCCATCTGTTGGCTCACTCCCCCCTGATGGCCTGAGTAACCAGGTATAAACCAGGTCGCAGCAGAAATAAGAACTCCACTCTGATCTCCAGTATCAGTGGGAGAGAGCCAAGTACTTGAGACGTCATCTGCTAGTTTACCAGGCACATTATCAGGGGGTTGGATTTGAAGCAGAGGTTCTGGCCCTTGAACAAACTGCCCAGGCATGGGATGCCAGCATCACAAGGAACAGTGTTACTTTACTGTGCCAAAACTGTGGGCCTACCGTCACCCATATGGACTTTATGGACTTTATCAAACTCTTCAACGAAATTGTCATTAGTTCAGACTCAAAACTCGCCTAAATCTCCCTACTGTGTTCCTAGTATAAGGCAGAAGAACATGATTGAAGTATAAAAAATGTAAAGGAAATAGGTAATCCTTTTTAAACACTGATGCTGCAGAGTCTTTCAGATATCTCCTACAATCTCATGTGGAAGATCACGCTACGTAACCACGTTTTGGAGTTGCTTAACCAGTGACAAGTTTTTTTTAACATCTTTGAGTATCAGTTAGCTCTGCGTGCAGGGCAGGACATTACCCTGGGGCATAATACACATTTCATATGTGGGTAATTGCTACCATTGTTGCTAGTATCATTATCATTGCCTTTACTCTTTCAGAGTCCTCCATTCTGCTCTGAGTGAATTAAGGCTCTAAAGCTCCTTGCAGTTTCCTGTTTCCCTGCAGTAGTCACTTTCTAGACCTTTATGTTGTCTGTTCTCTAGCTTAATTGCTTCAGAGCTATTGAGTTCCTGTGTTCTGGGCATCTGCAGTCACTCAGCACAACCTCAGAAAATGATCTGCTCATGTTTACACCCAAGCTGGGCCCTTCTTTTTTTTAATTTTGTTTGAGAACTACCGCTCCATGCATTTAATATATACAGATGCAAGATCATGATGCTTCTCTCCCCACTACCTCCCTACCACTCATACTTCCTCTTTCTTCTTCCTCCTTCTTCCTATACCCTTCTAATTTTTACAGAGATCAATTTTCAGTTAATTGATATACTTGAAATATTAACCCTACACCGGGTATGAAGAAAAAAACAAAGGAAGTAAAGAACAAACAAACAAACAAACAAGAAAAACATCGTTTCCACATAGTCAAGACAGGGGCTGTTCCGACTCAGCACATCTCAAAGTGTAAGGCTGGCTTCCATAGATTACATTTTAAGTTCTCTTTTGGCACAACACAGAGAGATCATATGGAATTTGTCCCTTTGTGACTGGCTTATTTCACTAAGTCTAACGGTTTCCAGTTGCATCTACTTTGCTGCAAATGAGGGAGGTTTTAGGATTCTGGACATGGAGTGTGATTAGCAGTCTGTCGTGCATGTTATAATCACCACCATTATTGGTATTTGCTGTGTAGGTACGAGGCAACTTTCCATTTAATAATGTGATTTGAGATGTGTCATTAAAGTTTGATTCTCAGCTTTCTCAGTTCTGAAACACTGTTCTTAGAGGATGAGGAAGATCAAGCGAAATAATCAGTTTAAAAGATTTAGCAACGTGCCTAGTACCTACAGAGCAAACTAAATGGTGGCCTCACCACAGTGTTACATTACCTACTCTGTTAGACTCATCATCCACTAATGCAGATATTGCGCTGATCCGATGGCAGGAGCCAGGTACTTATCCTGGTCTCCCATGGGGTGCAGGGCCCAAGCACCTGGGCCATCCTCCACTGCACTCCCTGGCCACAGCAGAGAGCTGGCCTGGAAGAGGGGCAACCGGGACAGAATCCTGTGCCCCAACCAGGACGAGAACCCGGTGTGCCGGCGCGGCAGGCGGAGGATTATCCTAGTGAGCTGTGGCGCCTGCTGAAAGTTGGTTTTGACTGCAGCTTTTTTCTAATCAGATGTGAGGGAGCAGCAGTAGTGGCTCAGGAAATTGATTTTCTGCCATCTTTGTGGGAGATCTCAATTGAGATCCCTGCTGCTGGCTTCTGATCTTTTGGGGAACGAAAAAGCAGAGGAGAGCCTCCCGGTCTGTGTGTCTGTGTCTCTCTAAAATAGAAACACAGATAGCCATTTCTCCTTCCCTCTCACCTGAAACTTCTAGTTCACAGCTCCTGCTCTAACACTGAATGCTCTGCTGCTTTGTGTCCTTCTCAGACACCCAGTAATATGCACCACAGTAAACATTCTCCTATGGATGTAGGATGATGCACTAGTAGTTAGTCCCTGTGGTTTCTTCTCCACATTTTTTATTCTTTTTTTAAAACTTTTATTTAATGAAAATAAATTTCCAAAGTGCAGCTCCTGGATTACAATGGCTTCGCCCCCCCATAACTACCATCCCACTCCTACCCCTCCCATCTCCCGCTCCCTCTCCCCTTCCATTCACATCAAGATTTATTTTCAATTCTCTTTATATACAGAAGATCAGTTTAGCATATATTAAATAAAGATTTCCACAGTTTGCACCCACATAGAAACAGAAAATGAAAAATACTGTTTGAGTACTAGATATAGCATTAAATCACACTGTACAGCACATTAAGGACAGAGATCCTACATGAGGAGTAAGTGCACAGTGACTCCTGTTGTTGACCTAACAAATTGACACTCTTGTTTATGGCATCAGTAATCACCCTAGGCTCTTGTCATGAGTTTCATAGGCTATAAAAGCCTTTTGAGTTCACCGACTCTGATCCTATTTAGACAAGGTTGTAGTCAAAGTGGAAGTTCTCTCCTCCCTTCAGAGAAAGGTACCTCCTTCTTTGATGACCCGTTCTTTCCACTGGGATCTCACTCGCAGAGATCTTTCATTTAGTTCATTTTTTTTTGGACATAGATCTTGGCTTTCCATGCCTGAAATACTCTCAATGCCTTTTCAGCTGGATCCACATGTCTTAAGGGGCTGATTCTGAGGCCAGAGTGCTGTTTAGGACATCTGCCATTCTAATCGTCTGCTGTGTATCTTGCTTCCCGTGTCGGATCTTTCTCTCTTTTTTATTCTATCGGTTAGTATTTGCAGACACTAGACTTGTTTATGTGATCCCTTTGGCTCTTAGTCCTATCATTATGATCAATTGTGAACAGAAATCAATCACTCAGACTAGTGAGGTGGCATTTGTACACGCCACCTTGGTGGGATTGAATTGGAATGCCCTGGTATATTTCTAACTCTAACATCTGGGACAAGTCAGCTTGAGCATGTCCCAAATTGTACATCTCTTCCCTCTCTTATTCCCACTCTTACATTTAACAGGGATCACACTTCAGTTTCAACACTTAAGAATAACTGCGTATTAATTACAGAATTTAACCAATAGTATTAAGTAGAACAAACAAAAAAATACTAAGAGGGATAACATATTAAGTTGTTCATCCACAGTCAGGGCTAGCGCTGATCAGTCACGGTTTCTCATAGTGTTCATTTCACTTTAAAAGTTTCCTTTTTGGTGCTGGTTAGTTTACTCCAATCAGGGAGAACATATGATATTTGTCCCTGGGACTGGCTTATTTCACTCAGCATAATGTTTTCCAGATTCCTCCCTTTTGTTGCAAATGACCAGATTTCATTGTTTTTGACTGCTGTATAGTATTCTAAAGAGTACATATCCCATAATTTCTTTATCCAGTCTGCTGTTGATGGGCATTTAAGTTGATTCCAGGTCTTAGCTATTGTGAATTGAGCTGCAAGAAACATTAAGGTGCAGATTATTTTTTTGGTTGCCAATTTCATTTCCTTTGGGTAAATTCCAAGGAGTGGGATGGCTGGGTTGAATGGTAGGGTTATCTTCAGGTTTCTGAGGAATCTCCAGACTGACTTCCATAGTGGCTTGACCAGTTTGCATTCACACCAACAGTGGGTTAGGGTCCCTTTTCCCCCACATCCTCGCCGGCATCTCCACATTTTAACATGGCTTGATGAAGAATGGCTGCTGCACAGTTTTCACAAAGGACTGAAGCCTGGGCATTTTCTTTGCCTTGTGGTGATTGAACCCTTGGCCCCATTTGCTTTCCATTCTCGCCATGTGAATCGCATTACTGAGGAGCAATGGTTGAGCATGGCAGTGGTAAAACGGTATGTTTCTGTGACTTTTCTTCAGTTGTTTCCTTGTGGGAACTGGAATTCTTGCCCTTCATTGTCTTCCTTTTCCTTTCCCTTTAATGAGCAGGTACATAAATGAGGTTCAGGCGATCATATTTTGCCATACTTGCAATCTCTGTGGTAACTTTTGTTTTTTTCTTGGTAGAGTAGGCTGGAAAATGCACCTTACCCCCAAAATATCATCTTCCCAGTTCCCTGCAACTTATGGATGTGAAACATTGTGTGGCAATGTAGACTTGCTGGAATCATTTAAATCAAGGACTCTGAACTAGAAGGTTTTCCAGGATGATGTGGTTAAGGTCAAATAACCACAGGGTTCCTTTTGAGAAAGGAGCGAAGAAAGTAGCAGTTGGAGTGAAGAGGTTACAGTGGCAGCAGGTGTTAGAGAGATTCTGTATGAAGATGAAGACTGAATAAGAGAAAAAGGCTACAGGCAACCTCTGGATGCTGCAGAGCTTTAGGCTCCTTTCAGGGCTTCCAGTCAGAACCAGTACTACTCACAGCTCCTCATTCCTATATTGCACTTCTGTTCTCCAGAAGCATGCAGCAACACATTGGCATCTTAAGACTCTTGATATCCATAACTAACGGGGGACAGACTTTTATTTTAAGCCAGGGAGATTGCAGTGCTTTTCTGTGTTAGTGAGGGGAAATAAAGTCAGAACATACCTTTTTCTTAGATCTAGAGGTAATATAGGGCATGTTTAATTTTTGACAGGCTAATTTCTTTTGCTGTTGAAATATTATGCAGAATTGAGTTAATAGTAGCCCCAGTCATTACCCTATTCAGGAAGCCACCTGAATTTCCTTCAATTCTGTTGTTCTTTTTTTTTTTAAATCTCTGCTCACCAGTTCTTTCTTGTTGCTCCTCTCCCTTGGCATAGACTTTAATTTAGTTGACCTCATCTCTCAGAAGTTAATTCCAAGGCCGGCGCCGTGGCTCAATAGGCTAATCCTCCACCTGTGGCACCAGTGCCCTGGGATCTAGTCCCGGTCAGGGCGCTGGAGTCTGTCCCGGTTGCCCCTCTTCCAGGCCAGCTCTCTGCTATGGTCCGGGGGTACAGTGGAAGATGGCCACTTGGGCCCTGCACCCACATGGGAGACCAGGAGGAAGCACGTGGCTCCTGGCTTCGGATCGGTGCGTTGTTGTCTACATGCTCTGAGATTGTTACAGAGATTTAATATGAATTTTGCCTCATGACATTTTGTTCGTTCATGTTCTTCCAATTAATTGGTGTAGTTGGACTTTCCTAATTTTTATCAGTTTGATATATGGTAGCTTGTTTGCATTGCTGACTTTAACTTTACTTTTTCTGGGAGGTAACTGGGGTAATTATTTCTTTATAAATCTCCTATCCTTCAATCAGTGGTCATGGTAAATGACAGAAAGCCTAGAGACAGGGAGACTGAATGAGGCTAGCCTTATGGGCATTGCTGACGTTCAAAGTAAACACATATTGACCATATGACTGAAGATGTGTTCTATACTGGATGGAAGGCAGAACAGAGGTGCTCCAGATGTGAACTTCTTGTAACAGGGCCCAGATGTTTTCTAGCCAGGGAGCCAGAAATTGTAAATCCAAGGGTTTTCTCTTCTCTGAAAGCAAAAGGGGAGTGACGATGAGCAGTGGCAGAAGAGGCAGGTCTCATTGTGAACCAACATGACACTGATCTCAGTAGAAACAGAAACTACATAGATGTATAGATTTAAAACATATATTTTTTGACTGGCAGATTGGACAGTGAGAGAGAGAGACAGAGAGAAAGTCTTCCTTTTGCTGTTGGTTCACCCTCCAATGGCCCCCGCGGCTGGCGCGCTGCAGGCCAGCGCACCGCGCTGATCCAATGGCAGGAGCCAGGTACTTATCCTGGTCTCCCATGGGGTGCAGTGCCCAAGTACTTGGACCATCCTCCACTGCACTCCCTGGCCACAGCAGAGAGCTATCCTGGAAGAGGGGCAACCGCGACAGAATACAGTGCCCCTACCAGGACTAGAACCCGGTATGCCAGCGCCACAAGGTGGAGGATTAGCCTAGTGAGCCGCAGCGCCGGCCTGGATATGTAACATATTTTTAAACTCTCACCTAGAAGCCAACATGCAGATTGAATTTTGAAATTTAAACCTTCAACTTTTCTTACCAATTTAACAAACATAAGACTTCTTTGTGTCATTTTGATATATATATACAGAGTGTAATTTTCAAATATTCTTCTTGTTTGTGTATGACATACACTACTAATAGTGTATTTATCTTAAATCTCGTGGTAGGATTTCCATTACTTAAATTGCGTCATCTTTGGTCATTGATGGTAGCAAATCTGTGGGCCTCCACCTATTTGCTGAACCCCTGGAATGGAGTGATGTCATCAATCTGTCACAGAATATTCCTGGTTACTGTTGACGTACTGTGTTCCAGGCTGGACAGTAATTAGGCGAAGAGAGAGACTCAGGCGATTTGTTCTTGGGTATTCCCATTTCATTCTTTATCAGAGGTGACTTGCTGGGTGCCCAGTTGTAGAGAGGAAGGTAGTAGATTTGAGTAACTTTCCGAAGGTGGAACATACTAATGGAAACCAAAGGCAAATTATTTAGAACCCATATACCATCTCCTGATTTCAAAGAGATCAAAAGGTATGTCTTAGGATATTATCTAGTAACCGGTAATCAAAAACTGCCTTCTGAAAAAGAAAGGGAATAGTCTAATTGTGGAAGAGGAGAGGAGAGAGGGGAAAGGTGGGAGATGGGCTGTGGGTGAAGAGGGGAGAGAGAGAAGGAGAACCTGTGAGTGTGAGTGTGTGTGTGTGTGTGTGTGTGTGTGTGTGTGTACCAGTCTTCCTGAGGATCCAGGTCACTGAGAGTAAATGACCTGTATTATTATCTGTGCAACACAGGGCCTGTGCTACTTTATGGACTTTCCGTGGGTTGCTACGCCACAGACATGGTGATGCACTATGCTTGACAAATGATTGCTTTCTGAAAGAATTGCAGAGGTAGGTGATCGTCTTATAAGTTTTCCACAAGTAAATTATCCTTCCTTTGTGAGGCAAGTGTGACTGCTTGAGATGAAAGCACACTTAAAACAGTTGGGGCAAGAAAACTTGTTTGAGCAGGGGATGACATTATGACATGGTGTGTTAACAGTTGAGATGCCAGCATCCTACCCTCTGACAGAGGATGCTGGGTGACTCTCTGTTGCTCTGCTTCCATTCCAGTTTCCTCCTAATGCACCTGGGGAAGCAGTGGAATACGGGGGCAAATACTTGGGCCCCAGACAGCCTCATTGGAGCCCCTGGTGAAATTCTTGGCATTTGATTTTGGTCTGCCTGGCCTTGGTAGCCTTTGGGGAACTGAATAAGGATATAGACATGTGTCTCAACCCCTTTCTCTCACTATGTTGCAGAAGAAATAAATAAAAAATAAGCAAATGGATAAATAGTTTAAAAAGAAAACTGAGCAAGGATGAGTTCAAAATCATGTGAAGAACTTGTTTACTAAGGGATTTATCCAATAGTCCCACCTGTTCAAGTGCACCCACATACAGTACAGAAACAAACCAGGGGTGACAGATGTTAATATATAATGTGTTGCCTACATACCGTCTTCCAGCTATAAAAACACATTACACCTGAATTTTAATTTGGAACAGACTAAGCTTTTATCAATAACCTGTGATCAACCTATTTCTTGCTTTTATAAGACTTCAGGATATATGGGGAGATCCTTAGGGAGAAGTCTTCATGTGACACATTATGGCCTTAGATTGATGAACACTTTCTCATCATTATAGGCAACTTGCATAGGAAACTTGGATTGTTACCATCCCAGAAGAACAGAAAAGGAAAGAGCATGAAGAGATACAGAGGTTTGTATGGGTGGTGGGTATGGTCATGCCTGAAAGGTGCTTTTGTCATTCCTTTCCTTTGACCTAGACGTATGCTCAGAACTATCAGTAAGGGAGGTAGGCAAATAAAACAACAGGTACACAGGTGGACAGAAGATTGCTTATGTGTTCTACTCCGTTGAAAATGAGACACTGTGCAGTACTGCCACCCATAGTATGCACGGATGGAATAATTAACAACTATCTTACCTTACAGCATTTAATTGCAGGAACAGAATGTGGAGGCCATGAGTGGTCATGGAATCTGCCACGTAGAAGATGCTTATTTAAGTATGGACAAATGCAAATATACACCAAATGTGAAACACATCTCTTACTTTATTAACTTTTTCAGTCAAGTATTATTTACAAATATGACCTGCACTGTAACCTAAAAGGACCATACCAACCTGATACCACAAAGCAAAGGCTGCTGCTTCCTTTTGTGCTACTTATCCTGCCTCTCAACTGAGGAGAATCTCACTGGGGCAGGGATGGAGAGACTCATGCAGGGAAAGTAGAAGCTTTCTCACAGTAGAAGGTTTTTCTCATAGCACAGAGATGAGCTGAATGATTCTACTCATCAGTTGACACAATTCTGCATAGTCCAGAAAAAAATCTCAAAATGTTTGTCTTGCCTTTTCAGTACTATCTTGGAATCTATGAGGCAGCCTAACTTCTTAAGGGAAAGGATTGTTTTAATTCTTGGTTCTCGAGATTTGAAGTCTGGGGTCCTTGTGTTTTGAAAGGGCAAGAATCCCAAGGTGATACCTAGAACCAGATGTCATGAGGCAGGTAAATAAAACAAGAATACATGAGTCTGTGTTTCTGTGTCAGTCTTACAGACACAGCAGAATTCAGTAAAGTGACCTCTGTGCTAATAATCTGATATAAGCCTAATCACTGCTTAGTGTCCCACCCCTACACCTTGTGGCATCTTATGGACCTAACAACTCAGGTATTTTCCGGAATGGTTTGTTGTATTTTCTTTAAGATTTACTTATTTATTTGGAAAGAATTACAGAGAGGCTGAGTCAGAGGGAGGGATCTTCTTCTGGTGGTCTACTCCCCAGACAGCTACAATGGCTTGAGGTGGGCCTATCTGAACCAGGAGCTTCTTGCTGGTTACCAATATGGATGCAGCATCCCTAGGTCTTGTACCGTCTTCCACTGCTTTCCCAGGCATATGAGTAGGGAAGTGATTTGCAAGTAGAGTAGCTAGGACAGGACTGGTACTCATATTGGATGCGCTCACTGCAGGCATTGGCTTTACCCACTACATATGGTGCCAGCCCCAGGGCTGGCTTCTCTTCTTGGGTGATGGAGGAGTGTCCTTCCTTCCTGTGGCTTCACACTGTCCTTGATTTTCTTCCCCTTCAACAAAAATCTCCAGCCTCTTGTTTCCACTGTCACATATCTCGCCATCCTTTTCACCTTCTTGCCTCCCAGCTTTAAATATCCTCAGGGTGACAGTGAAGACCCCACCATTGTACTCTAGGGTGATGTTCTCATCATAAAAGCCTTGGTCTTCCATCATCAGTAAATTCCCCCTTCACATACTAGGTAATATTCACAAGCTCCAGGGTTAGATTGTGGCCTTCGTGGGCTACATTATTCAGCGTTTCGTAACTATAATGGAGCCATAAAACGCAGTTACAGATAAATGAATACTAAAGTGTGTTACATTTAGTGACAGCACATATTTTGTGACAGCCTTGTTTCATGAAACACATTACAAGTGGGTTCCAAAAGACAATGAAATACACCCTGTTTGCACCAAGCCTAGCACAACCAATTAAACCTCAAAGTTACTTAAGACTTATGTTCCAAAACTTTGGTCATGATCTGCGTGAGTGGCATGCAGCAAACATGAAGATTCACTGAATGGTGAAGCTGGCCTTATTTTTGTGAGCACAACTTCGTTGGGTATCCCCATGCCTGAAACAACATGATTCACTTTCCTACTCTTCTTTTGGATAGATGCACAACCCAGATGAGGTTGCATCTCAAATGGTCATTTTCCCACTGCATTCCAGAAGCCTCAAGAGGCTGCTTTTGAGATTCGTTTGAAGACCTCATGCCATCTTAAGAAAGATGGAGATAGTTCACCCACCTCAAATGATGTGCATTCAGTTTCTTCCTGGAATAGGCCCATTCTTATTGAAGATGGTAAGACAGATGCAAAGGGAAGGTGTGAACTTAGGTGAGAGTTACAACTGAACTGCCGTGGCCAATCCTTTCTCACTCAACTCTTCCCTCAAGATAATGAAGTGCTTCAGGTCACAGCAACTAGACGAAGACTGTGGGGAGTGACACATAGGTAATGTGGCCCCAATAATGGGTCACAGCTCCTCAACACGAACTCGCCATCTGTGGTCACGGAGAGAGCTGCAAACGAGGTCACGGGCACCACTGACACATCTGGAAACCTGTGGCCCCAAATATTGGGAACGATCCCCTGCTCACATACTCTGCTTTTCTATTCCTCCTCACTCAGCTGTTCTATTCCAAAATTTCCCCTGGAACCAATCTTCTCTTATCCTCCTTGCTTGATCATGTGCTTCCCATTGCCTAGTGGAATTGCACAGGGGCATGCCTGCACCCTCAATTATGTACCCCTTTTCTCTAACTAACCTCATGAATACTTCACACCGCATCACACAGATAACCTGTTTTAACTACCCAGCTCTGGAGCTCATATATGAACACTCATCTGTCTGATGAGAATTCACTTTTGCAGACAGCATTCCCTCTTACATATCCACAAACTCTTACTGCACTCACAGCACCTTCAACCTTTCAAAGTGCTGTATGTGGTGAGAGCTGCTGCATGCTTCCTCCAACATGCAGTATCTAGTGTCTCATGGAGTAACACACTTCTGAACCCCTCCAGCACAGAGCACACAAATACCTATGCCTTACAACACACACACACACACACACACACACACACACACACACACACACACACACACACCACAGAACACCCATCTGTATGTAATACAACACACACTCAAATCCACGTGATGTGACATGACATAGAGCCATGTGTGCTAAACACACAGACACAAACATTTTCTTTCTACCTAATTAAAACTTACTGCAGTATTCATATATGTAAGTACTGAATTTATTTCATATTTATTTCAGACCAATTCAAGCCAGTATGTTACAAAGTTACATACATGTGGCACATGATTTCACCACACTGTTTCACTGCAATATGTGAGTGCATCATATACAGCACACCACCTTCATGGCACAACTTGATAATCTTAAGAATTCAGTAACAATCAGTGGACTGTGTTAACATTTAACAGCAACAGTGGCATGAGACAATCATGAATATGTATTTTATTCAAGTTCAGAATTCAGCCATTGTTTCATTGGCATGACAAATTAGTGGAGGCCAACAGGGCCAAAAGCAGTAGCCAAGGACTGTGGTACTGAGGAGACCTGAGGGCTGGACCCGGGAAGAAATATAGACAACCCAAAGGGTAGCAGCCCCTTACGCATTTTAAATTGAACCTAAGAGGAAAATGTCATCTTGGATGTGGGAAGGGTGCTCACTGGAAAAAGTCAATCAAGGAGAATAGAAGAAGCTGTGTCCCTGCAGGGAACAATACAGAATATTTAGAGATGTTGGTTATTCTGTAGATAGGATAAGGCCCAATACAGGACTTAAGTGAGGTTACATAAGATATGTGTACATAAGCTTTGGTAAAGCAAGAGAAATGCTAGTTGTATTCCTTCACACACTCTGACACCATTAAAAAAAGAGCTTTAGCACATAGCATGAAGTCCAACCCAATTATATGACTTCTAATCCAAACTCCAGCATCCAATGATGAGACAAATGTGCTGTGCACATGTATGTTATAGTTTTTATCAGGACATGTATTTGGTTGCCTGTGAGATTATGGAATACGTCTATTCTGAGAACTCAGATCATGATCATTAGAATATGTGTGGTTTGGATAAATCAATGAATGAAACATCAACAGCATATTCGTGACCTCTCATTCACATTGCAGACATCTCAATCACCCAGTGTGATCCACAACCTAAAAACTCAATGGAGGGGAAGACCTTGGTCATTGAAGCAGAAGAAACATCTGATAAATTGGAACCCCACATCAGCCACTCACCTTCACCTTTACAACCTCATCCTGGTAAGGACAGCGACAGGTGAGGCTGGGCACATCAGTGCAATGTGTGTGGGTATGTTCAGCAACCATCACGGAAGACAAATGAACACAGAATAAAATAGTGTGCTTAGGGCAAAAAGAACAGTCACAGTCACACAAGGTCAGGGATTAAATATGACAGTTTAACATAAATATGCCAAAGAAAGATGAACACTAATAGTGATTTAAAGAGTCTATTCAGAAAAAAAAAAAAAAAACTGGCAAAGGAATTGGCAACCAGCAACAAATCTGAGCTCGGAGATCGCATATTATATTATTGAATATAGATAGGTCTTGATTATTCAAATTCCCAAGAGAGAATAACTAATTCACAACAGATAGAGCAGCTGTGATTAAAGTGCTGAATGACAGTAGGATGTCCGATGCCGACTAGAAGCAGAAGTATTCTGTGCTCCTGTTATTGCTTGAAATAGGGTTAAAACTGATAACTCAAAGGGTACTGAACTCAGGAAACAAAGAGAATTAGGTAAGAAGTGCCCATTCATGAGGTACAAAGATCCTGAATTCACGCATGTGTATGTAATTATCTCCTTTGAATCATTCTTGGAAATTACCCTAAGTTTAACAGCCTAAAACAATGTATGGGGCAGGGGAGGGAGAGAAATTCAACCTATGTTTAAGGGGGCTGCGAGTCAACGTACTGGCATGACTGGTTTCTTCTGTTGGCTGCCAGACGAGTGTCCTTGCCTGCTGAGGCTTCACTTGCTCCTTGTTTTTCAGCCCCTTTCATTCCCTTCCTCTGTTCTTTGCTTCCATTGCCTCATCTGTCTCCCTCACTTTGAGCTTCCTGCATTTCTCTTGGAGATATCTTAGGGATTACATTCAGGAACCACCAATGTGATAATGGTTATCTTCCCATCTCAAACTTCTCAAATATACAGCATCTTCTAAGTCCCTTTTAACTTACCAGGTAAGATCCACAGGTTCCCGTTGTTAAGACATGGAGATATTGGTTGTGGAGCATTGTGCAGCCTTTCACAACTATCATGGAATTTTTAGACAGTAACAGGGGCATGAATACTAACAACACATGGATTGCACTCTGTGTGACATTACTGTTTCAAGACACACAAAGCAAGTGATAGTATAAATGTGTGCTCTGTCTTTTGAGCCAGCAACACCTGGACAAGAATGAAAGTTATTAAAAACATCTGTTTTGAAGCTTTGACCAGGCACATTTCATGGTCTTCATGAGAGTCTGGCATGTAGTGGACAACTGACATTCACTAAATGGATGAAGTTGCTTTCATTCCTGTGAGAGCAAGTCTCATGTGTGGCCACCTGCCCGAAACAACATATCCAGTGATACATTGCCATTTAGATGCAGAAACTGGATGATGTCACATCTCATGGATGTCATTTTGTTGTTTTTCCCCAGCACTGCAAAAGCCTCAAAAGGATGCCTCTGAGATGTGTTTGCAAGGCCTGGTACATCTTAACAAGGACGGAGAGAGTTCATCCAACTCAGATGATGTCTGCTTTGTTTCCTCTTGGAACGAGTCCATTCTTATTGAAGACGGTAAATCAGATGCGAAGGGAAAGCATCAAGCTATGTGACATTTGAAATTGGGTACTGTTCCAAGAAAAAGTCACAGGTTCTCAGCACAGGTCACGAGGAATGAGCACTAGGGGACTTTGAGGGTGTGACTATGGGATGCACTTAAAGTATGGAAACCAGAACAGAGAACAGAATAAACACATGAAACAAATACCTGTGCACAGACTAACTTGTTATACTCCTGACAAAAAGAATGTAGGCTTATTCTACATGATAGTCTGAAATTCTTTTGTACTCACATAAAGATCCTTGGGATGACATTTATAACCAACATGGATGATAAAGGGTTATCTGTGCACCACAAATTCTGAGAAAAATGGCATCTAAGTGTCATCATTGGCAATCTCGGGAATGTCCAGGGGCTACAGTGATGAATCCGTGAACAGTGTGGGGTGGGTGTATTACGCAAGCTTTCACAGCAGTCATACAAATGTTAGAGAGAACGAAGGAGACATAGATAAGTGAACATCACAGTCTCTTACGTCAGTTGTACCCTGACAGCATATTTTTAAGACAACGCACCTACAGTGGCTCCACAAAAACTTGTTATGTACATCGTGTCTAATTAATTAGCCTTTGACACCCAGATACAACTGAAACATTTTTAAACACTTCCCATTTGAAATTTGTCCAGGAGGCAGACTGTGGTCTGCATAGGACTGGCACTCTTAGGATGGTTGCTAGTCAATAGATGGGGAATTCAGCACCATTCCTTTGAAAGCAAGTCCCCTGTGGGCTCAAATGCCTTGAACAATATATGCATTTGACGTGCTGTTCATTTGAATAGATGCAGAAGCCAGATGAAGTCACATCTCAAGGTTGTCTTATTGTCATCTTGTCCCCCCAGAAGGCTCTCAGGCACTGGAGAATGATCCTGAGTCATGTGTGACGTTCCCATCCCATCTAAAGTCAGAAGGAAAGAGATCCTCAACATCAGATGATGCCCGCTTTGTTTGCTGTCTGGGAGAATCCATTCTTATTGAAGATGACGGTAAGGCACGTGCAAAGGGAAGGTGTGAACTTTGGTGAGTGTTGCAGCTGAGTTCCCCAGGCCAACTCCCGCCCACTCCTCTTTGGGCTCACATAGGAGTATGTTTCAGGGTACAGAACCAGGATGAAGCCCCAGGGGAGAAACCTGTAGGAGTGTCCCAGGAATATCCTGAGAATGGCTCAGAGATCCTCTCCAACAAGTTGCCATCCGTGGGCACTGGGAGGACTAAAGATGAGTCCATGGGTGGTGCGCTCGTGTGTGGAATCCAGATAGAGCCTCCCAAGGCACACTGACTGGCAGGATTTCCATTCCGTACTCATGTGTTGGACTTCTCTACCAGGGGGGCACTGCCATTTCCCTTTCCTCTTTCAGATCATCTCACATCTATCATCTGCCTTCACCATTTCTTTCCTATCCTCTAGTGGCATTGCACTGGGATAGCCTGTCACCCTCATTCCTGAAGAAACCTGCCCCTTACTCTTGTCATGATTGCTTCACACCACCTCACATGTATCAGTATGCCAGACGATCCTGTGTGTGAAGGGCTTTGATTTGCCCAGACAGCACATGTTCTCCATCACAGGGCACTTCATCCAAAGTGAAATCAGCCCTTCAAAGAGATGCATATGCTGCGAGTTGCCGTGTGCTTCCTCCTGCATTGTGCCATCCTCTGAATGTACTGACGTGATAGTGAACCACTCCAACACAGAACATGCTTGCATTTGCCATGGCACAAAACACACACACACACGCACACACACACACACACACACACACACCCAGGAATTCCCCAGGACATGCCATCAACAGAAATACAGAAGTGAATGATGCACACACTGAGGCAAATCGCACCTGAGTTTCCCACCCATTTAAAACTCAACTTGTGACTTAATTGATGATAGCAAATCAGTTATCTATGCTCAGTGCACAAATTTGAGCCAACATGTGACGTTATAACACTTTGCACACTGTAAACACTATACTGTTTTACTTCCGTGTGTGCCTAATGCTCAACCAGAGAAAATCCTGAACAAGTAAACGTCTTATGATTTAAATACCGAGTGTTGAGCTGTGATGACTTAGAAGAGCAACAGTGAAATTTTGAATGATGAATATGTGTTGTGTAAAGTAAAATATTGTATTGTTTCATTTGAGATAGTGTTCTTCTAGGCATATTGTAATGAGAGAGGAAAACTGCCAGAAGAGGTGTGGGCAAGCAGAATATGACATCTCAAGACAGAGAGTGGCTTTGAGGGTTCTAGAGGTCAAGAGCTGTGAAGAAGTACAGACAGGTGAAAGACACCAGGCCCTGGTAGATAGAACTTTTAGGACAAAACGTCTTCACTGTGTGGCGAGGAGAGTTGCTAGCGCTCAGTGCAAGAGAGCAGTGATGGAGGATAAAAGCAACAGTGTCCCTACAGGAACAGAGCAGTTTTCTCAGTGATGTTGGTTTCACTGTGTATGGAAGAGAGACCCCCAAAAAACTCAACTGTGAAAGCAGTTACGCTGCATGTCGGGAGTTTTGAAAGTGAAGTTTGGCAGAACATCACAGTTCTATAGTGAAAAAACTAACTCTTCCAGAGCAGAATTTTGGTGCATGTGATGGAGTAAAACCCCAATGCATGACAACTCAACATTTTCAAACTCCAAGTGACAAGTCAGGTGCTTTGGTGCACATGTGCGTTAGGATATTATAGGTGTGAATTTGTATGATGTCTGGAGCCCTGTCTGTTCTCAGACCTCAATATGTGACCTTGAGAATATGCAGGAATAGGAAAAAGCAATGAGCTTTGCCACATGTGTACACCCATGACCACTGTTGCATGTTCCAGAAAGCTCAACCCTACACCAGTGTGATGCACAACCTGCGTACTCTTTGGAGGAAAAGACCCTGGCCAAGAAGTCAGATGAAACATCTGATGAAATGGATTGCCACCTCGGCCACTCAGATTCACATGTGTCCCCTATTTCTGGTAAGGGCAGTGTGAGCTGAGGTGGGGCACACCAGTATATAGGAGAGGGAAACAGACGTGTGGTCTCCAAGCTGTTTAACATTTGTCGCAGAGTGAAGTAGTGTACCCCTAAGAGCAGTCACCCACTTACAAGAATAGGGGTGAAATAAAGACATTTAAAAAGGTTATCAAAGGAAGAAGTAAGTGCAACAGTAGCTGACGCAGTTTGTACATGATAAAATCGACTGAACTCATGGTGTGGCCCTCAGGAACAAGTTCTGAGCTAAGTCTTTTGAGAGTATGTGACTGCATATAAGCTTCGATGGCTTAAATCCCCAAAACAATAATACCAATTCAGAACTGATAAATCAGCCCTGATTAAATTGCTGAATTCAACACCATGTCAATGACCCAAAGTAGTCGTATTCTAAGGTCCTGCTATTGTTCAGATTATGGATAAAACTAGTCCTACTAGCAACTATGAACTAGGGACCTAAGAGTATTAGGTATGTAGGGACCTCCCGTGTGTTAGAAAAAGCCTTAATTCAAGCTTAGTATATAAGCTTATACCGTGTAAAGCACTGTTACATATCACCGCGAGCTTACCTATTAGAAATACACATGCAGTAAACTGTTCTCTTACAGACCCGGCAGCAGGGGGACAGATAACACAAAATATGGCTTGCGAGGTTCGCATTCTTTATATTTGCAGGACTGGTCAGTCCCCTGTTGCTTGTAGTGGAGAATGCCCTTGCTTGTTAATACTTGGATTATGGTCTTAGTACTCTGGGATTGATAGCTTCTCAATTCTTAGCTCCAGCTCTTGCTTCCATCTGTCAGAACTCACCCATTTTTGACCTTCATGCCCTCTATTAAGTATCCTTTGGATGGCATTTATAACCTACATATGTGGTAAAAGATCATCGCCCCACCTCAAAATCCATGATTCAGTACCATCTGTAAAATCATCCTTGACATACTAGGGACCATCCTGGGGCTTTCCTGATGGAGACATGAACAGTTTGTGAGGGCAGGATTACGCAGCCTTTCACAGCGATCATGCATTTGTTAACGAGAATGAAGGAGACATAGATAAATGAATGTTACAATTTCTTACATTGATTGCACACTGACAGCATATTTTCAACAGATGCATCAAAAGGGACTCCACAAACAGTGTGTATGCATTGTGTCCACTTAGCCTTCAACACCCAGATACAACACTTTCTTTAGAACCTTTGTCCAGGAGGCAGACTGTGGTCAGGGTACTTATGCAGCTCAGAGCAGTTGGTTGGTATTCACTGAATGCTGAAATCATCTCTATTCCTGTGACAGCAAGGCCCCTTGGGGACAAATGCCTTAAACAATATATGCATTCTGTGCACTGTTCATTTGAATAGATGCAGAACCCAGATGAAGTTGCATCTCAGGGTTGTCATGTTGTCATCCTGTTCCACAGAAATATCTAAGGCACTGGAGAATGCTTCTGAGTCATGTGCGACATTCTCATCCCATCCTAAGTCAGAAGAATATTTCTCCAACTCTGATGTTGACTGCTTTGTTTCTTCTCTGAGTGATTCCATTGCTGTGGAAACAAAAGGTAAGGCAGATTCTAAGGGAAAATATGAATTTTGATGAATGTTGCAGCTGAGATCCCCGTGCCAACTCCTGCTCACTCTGCACTGTGCTCACAATATGAGAGTGTTTCAGGGCACAGAGACTAGGATGAGGACTCCAGGAAGAGACCCATAGGGAGTGTAAGAAGAATGATTCACAGTTCTCAGTAACAATTTGCCATCATTCAGATGGCTTTAATTGAGCCCTGGGCTGTGCCAACATTATGACGGTGTAGGCCGAGCTTCTCCTAGCACACTGACACAGTCTCCTCATGCAGTTGTTCCTCCAGCTCCATATCATGGATGGGCAGATTTTCTGTTTCTCTGGGAAGTCCCCTCAAATCCACCTCCATTCCTTTCATTCATCTCTTTTTTTTTTACAGGCAGAGTGGATAGTGAGAGATAGAGAGGCAGAGAAAAAGGTCTTCCTTTTGCTGTTGGTTCACCCTCCAATGGCCGTTGTGGACAGCAAGCAGCGGCTGGCGCAATGCACTGATCCGATGGCAGGAGCCAGGTGCTTCTCCTGGTCTCCCATGCAGTGCAGGGCCCAAGGACTTGGGTCATCCTCCACTGCACTCCTGGGCCATAGCAGAGAGCTGGCCTGGAAGAGGGGCAACCAGGACAGAATCCGGTGCCCCGACCGGCACTAGAACCTGGGGTGCTGGTGCTGCAGGTGGAGGATTAGCCTGTTGAGCTGCGACGCTGGCATCATTCACTCTTATGATATTTTATATGAACACTCTCATACTCTCTTTCCTCCAGCAGCCTTCCTTTACATTTAGTCATCCTTCACATCCTCTAACAGAAATAACACATCAATCTTCCTAGTTCAAAGTCACGCACTAGAATATATTTATGTCTGAACAAAATTCACTCAGTTCACTCACAGATAGGCGCACAGCATTTCCTCACATGTCATTGTGTCTAAAATGCCCCTCAGCCCTCAAAGAAATGCAGATGCTGAGTCTTCTGTGTGTGTTCTCCAACATGTTCATTTACCATCTCTTAGACCTACAGAGGCACAAGCCCGTTCACCAGACACACAAACACAAATACACAAATACCACATAACATGTACACCATGAAGACATTGACCACACACACACACACACACACACACACACACCCCACAGAATGCATGTCATGGCAGAGAATACATACACACCATAATTTCCTTTCAGCAACACCCAAAAATGACCATATATATAACAGAACACATCAGCCTCCACCAGACTCAGTGCACTCTCTTCCACATACTAAGAGATGGTAACCAAACACCTCACCTCGCACATAGAAGACTGTGCCTCTCACACACATGACCCTCAGACCAACTTGAACCCCACAGATTTCAGGACGTTCTGCCAGCATTCTTACATTTGACGTTCTCTTGCCTAGAAATCTGCAAATCAAAAAAAGAGGCCCTGTGTATCCAGTCTAGGAAGATACCTCTACTCCAGGATCTGAAGCAACATCAGACTCCCTACCCGACCCAGTGCCGCTGCTTTAATTTCCATTTGGCTCATGAGCCCTGCACACCAGAAACACATATGAGGAAGGAGAGGCTCATGAAAGTCTATTACACGAGAGTCCAGAGGAAAAGAAATGCCAGCGTTGTCTGCTACACTCCAGATGAACTTGAGCCTCCCGGAAAGAGATCAAAAATTGAAGATGTAGCTTTTCCTGTCAAGATTCGTGCAGATCCCAGCTTTTGCTATCAGTCTTCAGAGTATCTTGTAACTGATGACTCCACGTACAGTGTGGAAGACAAAGAACAGGATCAGGAGGCTTCCAGCTGCCAGGCAGTGTTGTCAGCGGCAGAAGAGAATTTACAGGCGAGGGCCAGCACACCTGAGTGGCCGGTGACCCCCGAGAGAGGATTCAAGTGCATGGCCTGCTGCCAAGTCTTCTCCAGCCTGGGGGACCTTGTAGACCATGTGAAGCATGGGGTCAAGGGGGACTTTAGTTGCCAGGTTTTCCATCTTGCCTTCACCTGGCTCGAAAGCAAGAGGCACATGATGGAGAAGAGGAACAAAAGAAAGAAGTCCACCAGGAAGACATCTGGATACAAGGAGAAATAGCTAGATAGGCAGAAATCCCCACACCAGTAATCTAGTCCCTTACCAGCCCCCATTAGCGAGCAGCCACGCCCTCCTGAGACAGCCTATCAGCACTAAGAAGCCCTAGTCCCCCTGTTATCTCCACACTCCCACCAACAGTTATCAGAGGACTCCTTAGAGTGGGATCCATTCCTCTCCATAGGTAAAAGAGAGCCAATTTTTTGAGGAGTACGAATGGAAAGAGACAAGTAAGAAACCCCAATTACTCCAAGACCCGTATTGAGTAGATGACTTTGCTCTATCCTCTGGGAAAAATTTTCCACGGTATTCACTAGGAACCCTTAAGTGCAGACTTTTTCCTTAAATATAAGCAACTACATAAGAAGGACACAGGGCTTTTCTCTCCTGTCCTGGATCATGGCTGGTTGCTTTTATTTATGATTTGCCTTCTAGAGGACTCTCATGACCACTTTAGGAAATTTAAATAAATCTTACATCTTACTCTCTTTCTTACAGCATCAAATTTTCATGCCCCAAGTGACTGCCTGCGAAGTGTTAAGTGTAGCATAGAGTTTTTGCAAGGTCTGGTTCATATCCAAGGTTATATCACTAACTCATGCACAAATCAAGGGCCTCGTTCTATTATCAGCAGATCATTTAAGCAGTGTTTCATATAAATTGTCCTCAGTTTACCAAACCCTGCAGGAGATTTTGAGAGTGACTGAGAGCAATAAGACAAGCTTCCAACATTTCCTGAATCGATTGTCTCACAGCCAGGCAGGCACAGGGCCTGAATTCAGGTGTCCAGTGTAATGCAGCATTCCAGTGAACGAACAGTCAAAGCTGGGCTGGACATAGATGGAGCAGGTTTTCTGTGCTGCTTCTAAATAACCCTCAACAAAGTGAAAAACCAGTTCTGAACAAAACATCCACAGAGCTGTGAGGAGCCCAGGGAACCCAGAGCACACTTCATCATCATCAGGACACTCCCCGATACTCTGAATCCCACAACAGGAAGAGGACACTGAGAGGGCTTCTGTGGTAACTTTGTGAAGAGGAGAGTATAGGTAGAGAGATTTTCAGAACACAAAGAAAACGTTATACACCTTGATCTATCCAGTAATGGGTTGCTCTATTGAGAGAAGATGTAAGGTATTCTCGTTCTCTTCCCATGTGGAGGCCCAGTCTATCTTATGAAATACCTACCTTTAATTTCTTGTATACTTGAATACCTGTAATCTCACAGTTCTTCCAGGCAGATACTGAATTTTACCCATTCCACTTAATGCTTCCACACTACTGTCTCCTATATAGAACATTTATGAATATGTGCTTGACACAGGAAAAAAGTGAAATGCGGAACTTAAGTCACATGAATTTTAATACCCTTCTGTCCTGCATTCATCTCCTCTTGGTCCTCCATGTTGACTAGTAGTTTATCACATGTTTCTTAATCTTTCTCTGAACATAACCCAGACCTTGTCCCAACTTTCCCCCAGTGCTCTGTCTTTGCATTGTCTGGCTGGAGGGCAGGGTTTTTATGGAAAGAAGGAAGTAAGATCCTTCATGGGTGAGCCAAAGGCCATGGTAACCCACCACTTGGCCTCTCCGAGCTTGTGCAGACACACAGGTGAACACGCACTTTTCCAGTGACAGTAGGAAGGATGGATATGTGTTAAGTGACTCAGGACAAACACCTGTATATAAAGGTGCACCCCAAGCCATAAGTTTCTGTTCTGCTTGAATGTAGTCTGGGTCGCTTATTCTTGTTTGTCATGTAATACAAATTAATCCATGCCTGTTAGCATCATACATGTGAATTTCTTCCATTTTGGTTATTTAAGACTTGTATTCCTAAAATGAATGGCAATTGATGTCCTCACATTGATGTTGAAACAGTAGAGGATTTTCTTAAGCTCAGTCAATACACAGTACCCTTGATTGATTAGAGACATTGAAATTGCTTGAACATCTAAGTGGAATGATTGGACAGCAGTACAGTCGGTCTGACCTTGAAGTTCCTCAGTAAGTCCTGAGCTTAAATTTGTTTATGCAGCACTGTGCTTTGCACCCGGTATCTCATCATGAAAGGAGATGACAGCATTCAGCAACTCATTTAAATACTACAGAGATGAAGTACGCATCATATGTGTGAGGATAGTGGGCTGGTAGAAGCACAGCTTTAGTATACCTCTTTATCATAGTTATTATTTCATACACTAGACATTCTAATTGCCGATGCATCACAAATCAGGATATTAACGTTTATAGTGGTTAAAACATATACTGAAAATCCACTGTGTTTTTGACTGCCAAACCCTTTACTGTCATCATTGCACTTTTACAACATATTATCTGAATGCCACACACACAGAGACATACTTTTAATCTGACTTCAGCCTCATTCCTCCTTTTAAATATAAACAATACTACATATTTACGGGAACACAGACATTTAAGCACAAGCTCAGGAAATGTGCAGATCAAATCAGGATAAGTAATATTTCTCTTTTACATTACATTGTGTAGGAACAGAGGTTTGGAGTTACTTCTGTTTGTTCATAAGAGGTATACTAGTTATTGTGAACCAGAGTGACTGCACTATGCTATTGTTGCTAAGAACATATTCCCTCAATCAAGTGTGGTTTGGCATCTGTTATCCCTACCACTTCAGCCTGTGATAATCAGTCTTTCTTCAGATTGAAGTTTAGGTTTTTGATTTTAGCTGCCTTAAGAGAGGACATGCAGTAGCAGTGTCTCTGTGCCTGGTTTATTTTTCTGAGCATTATATCTTCCACTATCATCCATTTTGGCATGTTATTTTCACTGAGCACTTACAAGAGAACTTCAGAGATCCAATCATGATATAATGACAGGGAAGTGGTGGTTTCCCTGATTTGAGTACACATTATACACTTTTTTGGAATGTCCTAGTGTACCCTATAAATATATGCAATACTGCTAATCAAAAAAGAAAGGGTTTGTACAAAATGCAGATGAGAAACTCATGTGTAGATTTCAAAATTTTTTGCAGCAAGCAAAATTTATTCCTGTTTTCCCACAAGCTGCTTAAAGTTTCCTCATACATATTCAGTGTGTGTCACTATTTGAGGAGCTAGTGTATATAAATTATACATATGGATTATATGTATAAACATTATATTGTATCAACAAACTTATGCTGTGATGGTCTAATGAAATGTCAGTTAGGACAGATGAAACGGCACAAATAAGCTTTCTATGTTCTTTATATTTTGAAGCGCATATTACTGTGAGGAAGGAAAAGTTGCTAACGTGTTCTTACTGGGCTAGGGTGTTGAGTATTCATAGACAGGAATAAAAGCAAATTTGTACAAGAACTACTTTTAAAATTTACTATAAATTCCCACTGAGGAAAGCTAGTTTGTTCTTAATTGTGTCAGTCCATGTGTGTGTGTGTGTGTGTGTGTGTGTGCGTGTGTGTATCTGTGATAATGTCAACTTTTATTTTTTTAAGATTACTTGGTTTTATTTGAACAATAGTGTTACCCAGAGAGAGCTAGAAACAAAGATGTCTTCCATCTGCTGTTCGTTCCCAAAATGAACACATATGCTGAAGGCTGGGCAAATGCAAAACTTGATTCAGGGAGTCCATCTGGGTCTCTGAAATGAATGACAGGGGCCCGACCACTGAGCTATCCTGTGCTGCTTTCCCATGCCACATCCATAGGAAGCTGGATCAGAAGTGGAGCAATGGGGAATTTACCCAGTGACAATATGGAATACAGTAATGCAGGCTTTCGTTTAACCAGGTAAGCTTCAGTGCCAGTCCTAACTGTTCTCCTTACAAAAGCAGTTTTCTTTACATCTCCACATGCATTCCATCAGAACAAATAATTTTAGGTTTGCTGACATTTGTTTAAGGATATGCATTCTTTGTGCCTTTATTTTCGTGTGATTTTATTTATATAGGGTGAACTAATTTCATGCATTCCATATGTACACATTTAAAAGCATTGCGTTATGTCTTGCTACCCGCCAACACACCCATGATCCCATCCTCCTCCCTTTCTTACTAGTTAAATATTCCCAGTTGCATACTTGGAGCTTATTTTATAGTCAAAATGGTTCCCTCCACTAAGTAAACATTCAACAGAAGTAACAAGGAAAGAATCCTGTTCATCAGGGTTTGTTTTTTTTTTTTTTTTTTATGACTGACTTATACGAAAGGTAGAGAGAGGGAATGCTGTTCCATCTACTTGTGCACTCCTCAAATGGCCCTGGTCTAGACTGAAGACAGAAGCTTAGAAATCAATATATGGGTCTCTCACATGGGTGTCAAGCACTTGAGCACTGGGGCTGGGCCCGTCCTAGCTCAGGAGGCTCATCAGGGTCTCCAGTGTGGATGCAGGGCTAACACAATTGGGCCATCTGCTGCTGCTTTCCAAGGCACATGAATAGGGAGCTGGATCAGAAGAGGAGCTTCAGAGACTTCAGCCAGTGCCCATATGGGGTGCAGGCATTGCAGGTGGGAGTTTAACCTGTGTGCCACAGTGCTAGTCCCCAACGTGCACTCTTAGTTGCTTTCAATAAGAAAGTTAGTGATTAGATGTACCATTACTGTTTATAGCCTTGTCTCTATTCCTGCTAAACACCGATGTTTTTATGCTTTTATGCATTGAACAGTTTATTTAGTGGAACATTAAATCTGAAACTGCAGATTCAAATAAGTCATTACGAAAGTTAAAAACAAGGAAATACATGAGTGAGGGAAGGAATACCCAGGGCTGGCTCTGCAATGGCTCTGGACCCCGAAGAAGCCCCACCCAGCAGATGCCCCACCACTGGTTCCTGGATTCTGAGTCTTCCTGCATCCCTTCATTGCAGGATCTCTCCCAGATACCTGAATCCCTCCTCCCTGATGAGCCCTGAACACTCTGCTGGCACTTTCTCTGTCCATCTGAGGAGCCGCCACCTCTGCGCAGTGAGCGGAGCTGACACCTGTGGTGTGGCCTGCACACTGCAGACCTCTGGCACCCCACTTGAGTGTCTCAGGTTGTCCAGGTTGCAAAGTCCCTGACGCTTCAGCCTGGCCAAACTGAGAGTCTCAGAGGCTGAGGCCAAGCAAGAGACAGGTGGCTGCTGCTATTCATGACACCACCTCCAGGATGACCATGACTGGTCACTAGTCACAACAAATGGCAGGGTAGCCAAGGTGGCAGTGGAAAGCAGCAGCTGGCCAGGCCTAATTGAGAATTCAGGAAGAGCATGTCTTCCCGCAGAGTTTCTTAATTCTTGAGGAGAAGGTGCATGGCAGCTCTGGTTGTTGACAACTTTGATCCAGGCGTTCACCTGCCTGAGGAGCACAGAGACAGTACGCACACAGAGATGCCTGGGGGCACAGTCTGCCCAGCTGCTGTGTCCTGGTGAAGCATGCTGGCTGTGCCCTTCCTGTTGTGGCTATAAGACTTCACATTGGAGAACAATGAAACCTGGACTGGGAGGGAGTGAGTGGCGCTCAGGTGCTCACTGTATACAAACAGAAGCCACGTGCCTGTTAGCCCAGCTGCTGCCCCCTGCCACCAGATCTCTCCTCCTCTCACTCACTCCAGTTTCCCCTCCCTCATTCTTTTCTCTCTTGAACTCCTGCCTGTTCTCCTCCTTGACCTCATTCCCTTCTTCTGGGAGAGAAATGTGGGCAGTCCCAAGCACACCTGGTACCTGCTGCCCATTCTTAAGTTCCTATATTGTCTGGCTCAACACTGACAGCAAAGCATGGTGTGAAAGGGGCAGGCTTGTTGTCTGAGGGGGCCTCTGTTTCCAGCATCCACTCCAAAATGAGCCTTGTTAGGGTAGCCCCTAAACTTCCTTTCTTAGCATAGGCAGTAGAAGAATCTGGAGGATTTTAAAAAATGGCTCTTAGCTTACAGAGCTTCAGGAGGGACCGACCCAAATAAGTGAATTGTGTCGGATATCTTGGAAAATGCAACCTGTTCCAGAGATAGATTCCCATCAGCCAGGTACTCTGTTCTGTTCCGTCTGCATTCAGGGCTGGAAGAGGTGAAAGTGCTCCTCTGTTCACAGAGGTAGAAAGGAAGCCAGAAGCAGTCCACTCTGTCCTGAGCCAGGCACCTGTTTCAGAGAGGCAATGGTGAGGCCAGTTTCGGGACCTGAGTGAAAGGCAAGGACAGACAGATGCTTGACGCATCACTAAGTTGTCCCAAATTCCCTGCCATCCACCAGTACCAAAATTATTATTTGTAGGGAGCATTTTGAATAAAAAGATATAGCCCATAGCTTCCAATTTTGGTTTGCCTGCCCCCTCCCTCCCTTTGGAATGTCTGATGTCTCATTGCTATACATGGATTCAACTGGAATAGTTGGAGGCGCAAGAATGAGCACAGCCCACTGAATCCCCTTAAGGGGATTCTTAAGCGAGGTAGGGAGAAACACAGGGAACAGCTTCTCAAAGAAAATAAGTTGAGATGAGAAACTGCTAAGAAAAAATAGGTCAATTACCAGACAACGTCATCTGCAACTGCCTTTTTCGTTCTTGAACTTCAACATGTGTCTTCAGTTTCAATTTGAAATGAGATCAAGAGTGCTGGCGGAGAAATAATTCTAAAGACTGCTAAAGGGAAATTGAGCTATCCTATTCACTGCCAAACCAATAAGAGACGAAGAAGACACAAAGACACAAATGAGAAGTATATTTTCCAAGCAAGGTTTGTTCAAATCTCATGTTGAGTGGGCAAGTAAAACACATTAAAAAAATCACTTTGAACCAACGGCAAAGGAAGACCTTTCTCTCTGTCTTTTCTCTCTCTGTCCACTCTGCCTGTCAAAAAATAATAAAAAAAAATCACTTCGATAAGGAAAGCAACTTTACTGTATTTACTAAATCACAGATGTTGGAAGAAGACATCCAGAGTTGTAGCAAGGTAGTTTCAAGCAAATCTCAATGTCCTGGCAAGGCCCTATTACTTGATTTTGAAAGCATGTCTTCAGTCACCCTATGGCATGTTCGTCAGAAAGTGTACCTTTTGAAATGAGTTTTGTAATACAGTCTTAGGATATTACTTCTAGAGGCCAGTACCAAACTCCCCAAAAATCCAAAACTAGAAGGCTAAGACTAGAAATCCAAGGCTAGAAACGTCTGATGGGACATTTAAAGTAAAAGAGCAGTCTAAAAGTTTAACTTCTCATTTTATTTCCTGCTTATTTCTACTACCACGATAATACATGAGGATTAATTGCATATTACAAAGTTAAATTACTTTTGGCAATAGTGTGTGTTACCAAATGTTTACCTTCTTTGTTTAGAATTTTTTTTAACTTTTATTTAATGAATATAAATTTCCAAAGTACGACTTATGGATTACAATGGCTTCCGCCCCATACCGTCCCTCCCACCCACTACCCTCCCCTTTCCCACTCCCTCTCCCCTTCCAGTCACATCAAGATTCATTTTCGATTATCTTAATATACAGAAGATCAGCTTAGTATACATTAAGTAAGGATTTCAACAGTTTGCTCCCACACAGAAACATAAAGTGAAAAATAATAGATGATTTTTTTAAATGATGATGAAATCAGATCAGACCTATTCTCATGTTTAATCCCAGTGAGCGTCAGTTGGGTATTGATAATTTCTTTTTTTTTTCACAGAAGATCAGTTTAGTATGCATTAAGTAAAGATTTCAACAGTTTGCACCCCCATAGAAACACAAAGTGAAATATATTGTTTGAGTACTCATTATACCATTAAATCTCAATGCACAGCTCATTAAGGATAGAGATCCTACATGAGGAGTAAGTGCACAGTGACTCCTGTTGTTGACTTTACCAATTGACACTCCTGTTTATGGCATCAGTAATCTCCCTATGCTCCAGTCATGAGTTTCCAAGGCTATGGAAGCCCTCTGAGTTCTCCGACTCTTATCTTGTTTAGACACGGTCATAGTCAAAGTGGAGGTTCTCTCCTCCCTTCAGAGAAAGGTACCTCCTTCTTTGAAGACCTGCTCTTTCCACTTGGATCTCACTCACAGAGATCTTTTGCCAGAGAGTCTTGGCTTTCCATGCCTGAAATACTCTCATGGGCTTTTCAGCCAGATCCGAATGCCTTTAGGGCTGATTCTGAGGGCAGAGTGCTGTTTAGGACATCAGCATTCTATGAGTCTGCTGAGTATCTCACTTCCCATGTTGGATCACTCTCCCCTTTATTTATTCTAACGGTTGGTGTTAGCAGGTACTAGACTTGTTTATGTGCTCCCTTTGACTCTTAGTCCTTTCATTATGATCAATTGTGAACTGAAATTGATCACTTGGAATAGTGAGATGGCATTGGTACATGCCACCTTGATGGGATTGAATTGGAATCCCCTGGTATGTTTCTAACTCTACCATTTGGGGCAAGTCAGCTTGGGCATGTCCCAAATTATACATCTCTTCCCTCTCTTATTCCCACTGTTAAATTTAACAGGGATCACATTTCAGTTAATTTTCAACACTTAAGAATAATTGTGTATTAATTACAGAATTAAACCAGTCATATTAAGTAGTACAGACAAAAATACTACTAAGAGGGATAATATATTAAGTTGTTCATTAACAGTCAGGGTTATGCTGATCAAGTCACCATTTCTCATAGTGTCCATTTCACTTCAACAGGTTTCCTTTTTGGTATTCAGTCAGTTGTCACCAATCAGGGAGAACATATGGATTTGTCCGTTTGGGACTGGCTTACTTCACTCAGCATGATGTGTTCCAGATTCCTCCATTTTGTTGCAAATGACTGGATTTCGTTGTTTCTTACTGCGGTATAGTATTCTAAAGAGTACATATCCCATAATTTGTTTATCCAGTCTACCGTTGATGGGCATTTAGGTTGGTTCCAGGTCTTGGCTATTGTGAATTGAGCTGCAATAAACATTAGGCTGCAGACTGCTTTTTTTCCAATTTAAACTCCTTTGGGTAAATTCCAAGGAGTGGGATGGCTGGGTCGAACGGTAGGGTCATCTTCAGGTTTCTGAGGAATCTCCAGTCTGACTTCCATAGTGGCTTCACCAGTTTGCATTCCCACCAACAGTGGGTTAGTGTCCCTTTTTCCTCACATCCTCGCCAGCATCTATTGTTGGTAGATTTCTGCATGTGAGCCATTCTAACCTGGGTGAGGTGAAACCTCATTGTGGTTTTGATTTGCATTTCCCTGATTGCTAGTGACCTTGAACATTTTTTCATGTGTCTGTTGGCCATTTGGATTTCCTCTTTTGGAAAATGTCTATTGAGGTCCTTGGCCCATCTCTTAAGTGGGTTGTTGGTTTTGTTTTTGTGGAGTTTCTTGATCTCTTTGTAGATTCTGGTTATTAACCCTTTATCTGTTGCATAGTTTGCAAATATTTTTTCCCATTCTGTCGGTTGTCTCTTCACACTCCTGACTTTTTCTTTTCAATATCATCAAAATATCCAGTCTCCCAAAAGCAATTTATAGACTCAATGCAATATCAATCAAGGTACCGAAGACCTTCTTCTCAGATCTGGAAAAAATGGTGCTGAAATTTATATGGAGGCACAAGAGACCTCGAATAGCTAAAGCATCTTGTACAACAAAAACAAAGCTGGAGGCATCACAATACCAGATTTCAGGACATACTACAGGGCAGTTGTAATCAAAACAGCATGGTCCTGGTACAGAAACAGATGGATAGACCAATGGAACAGAATTGAAACACCAGAAATCAACCCAAACATCTACAGCCAACTTATATTTGATCAAGGATCTAAAACTAATTCCTGGAGCAAGGACAGTCTATTCAATAAATGGTGCTGGGAAAATTGGTTTTCCACGTGCAGAATCATGAAGCAAGACCCCTACCTTACACCTTACACAAAAATCCACTCAACATGGATTAAAGACCTAAATCTACGACCTGACACTATCAAGTTACTAGAGAACATTGGAGAAACCCTTCAAAATATTGGCACAGGCAAAGAATTTCTGGAAAATAGCCGAGAGGCACAGGCAGTCAAAGCCAAAATCAACTATTGGGATTGCATCTTTGCTTAGAATTTTGAAATATTTTGAAAACTCCAGGGGCATGGAACAACGTTCAACACACATTCTTCCATAACCTAACTGCATGGAGCAGTGGAAATAAATCTCATTCTTGATTACCTGATAGACAACTTGTGAAAGATGTGAAAGATCTCCTATTAAATCAACTCCTTGGAGAATCAGGGTGGATGGTAGCTTATAAAATACTTGGAAAGGCCCTGTGACTAACTCTTCCAAAAGTACATAATATGCCATTTTGTAACCACCCACTTTTTAAAACAATAAGATTTTTTTCTCAGAAATGTCTTATCATGCTTTGGATTTTAGTGTTATTAAGAAAATGTCTCAGGAATGTTTCCCTAATACAGAGCAAAATAAAGCAGCAGCACAAAAAAAAAAAAAAAAATGAACTGTAGGCAGTTTATTAGGTTTTTTTTTTTTTTTTTTTTTGACAGGCAGAGTGGATAGTGAGAGAGAGACAGAGAGAAAGGTCTTGCTTTGCCAATGGTTCACCCTCCAATGGCCATCGCGGCCGGCACACTGTGGCCGGTGCACTGTGCCAATCCGATGGCAGGAGCCAGGTGCTTCTCCTGCTCTCCCATGGGGTGCAGGGCCCAAGGACTTGGGACATCCTCCGCTGCACTCCCTGGCCACAACAGAGAGCTGTCCTAGAAGGGGGGCAACCACGACAGAATCCAGCGCCCCGACCGGGACTAGAACCCGGTGTGCCGGCGCTGCAAGGCGGAGGATTAGCCTGGTGAGCCACGGCGCCAGCCGAGTATGTTAGTTTTTACTATGCAGTGAATGTTTCTGCCCCTCCATATTACTGTGTCGGTGCTTAAATCCCCAATATTATGGTACTGTGCGATGGAGTCTAGAGGAATCAAACTGATCATGGGACTGTAGTCGCATGAGTATAATCAGTGCTGTTGTTAAGAAATATGAAAGATTTGATGTCTCTCTCTGATGGATGCTATTTCCAAAAGCAAATTGTGCAGATTCATAAAGACTGCACCTTGGTCTTCAAACTCTAATCCCTAGTAAGAGAAATGTTCTGTATTTGGAATTCTGTTCCCAGCCACTCCATTTCAGTGAGTTGTTCTTAGGTACCTTTGCTTATAATTGAATAACTGATGTATACACAAAGTAAAGTTCAAGACACAAGAGGGGATGCAGGGAAATATGTCCTTCCTCATAATATCACTTCCCTTCAGGAGGCAGCCTCCCCTGGGCAAACCAGTGATAACTTGTAGCTAATGTTTGTAACACACACACACACACACACAGATGTGTGTGCCCATATAGATGTAGATGTAATATGGATGCATGTCCACCTTTTTTAAACTTTCTAAATTATATGCACATTCTTCATATTTATTTTTTCAAATTTTATTTAATACACACCCTGGGGAAAAAAAAAAAAGAAGACCTAAATGGAAGATCTCTGCGAGTGAGATCCCAGTGGAAAGAACGGGGCCTTCAAAGAAGGAGGTAACTTTCTCTGAAGGGAGGAGAGAACTTCCACTTTGACTATGACCCTGTCAGAATAAGATTGAAGTCGGCGAACTCAAAAGGCTTCCATAGCCTTGGCAACCCATGACTAGAGCCTAGGGAGATTAGTGATGCCATAAACAAGAGTGTCAAATTGTTATGTCAACAACAGCAGTCACTGTGTACTTACTTCTCATGTGGGATCTGTCCTTAATGTATTGTCCAAAGTGAAGTAATGCTATAAGTAGCACTGAAACAGTATTTAACACTTTGTGTTTCATGTGGGTGCAAACTGATGAAATCTTTACTTAATATATACTGAATTGATCTTCTGTATAGAAAGAGAATTGAAAATGAATCTTAGCCGGCGCCGTGGCTCAATAGGCTAATCCTCCACCTTGTGGCGCCGGCACACCGGGTTCTAGTCCCGGTCGGGGTGCCGGATTCTGTCCCGGTTGCCCGTCTTCCAGGCCAGCTCTCTGCTATGGCCAGGGAGTGCAGTGGAGGATGGCCCAGGTGCTTGGGCCCTGCACCCCATGGGAGACCAGGAAAAGCACCTGGATCCTGGCTCCTGCCATCGGATCAGCGCGGTGCGCCGGCTGCAGCGGCGGCCATTGGAGGGTGAACCAACGGCAAAAAGGAAGACCTTTCTCTCTCTGTCTCACTCTCTGACTGTCCACTCTGCCTGTCAAAAATTAAAAAAAAAAAAAAGAAAATGAATCTTGATGTGAATGGTATGGGAGAGGGAGAGGGAGATGGGAGGGGTGTGAGTGGGAGGGAAATTAAGGGTTGGGGAGCCATTGTAATCCATTAACAGTACTTTGAAAATTTATATTTACTAAATAAAAATAAATTAAAAAATAAATGAATATCAAAGATGAAGAGTAATTCATATCCTCTTGATATTTTAACACCAAAATGTCTACAGTTTAAAGAGTAAAAAGAGCAATAAAATAATTTTTTCTATTGTAATCACTGCTTCATATATATGTATGTATATGGAAAAGAAATATATTTTAATATGTCATCGAGAATATAATCAATTAACATTTCATGTCTTCATTTAAGAGGAGGATACTATTTAATTTTTAAAAGATTTTATTTATGTATTCTTAGGGGTAGAGTTGCAGAGAGTGGTGGAGAAATAAAGGTCTTCCATCCGCTGGTTCACTCCCCAAATGGCTAAAATGTCCAGAGCTGGGCTGCTCCACAGTGAAGAGCTTCTTCCAGGTCTCCTATCTTATGAAGGTGTCTCAGCACTGGGGTCATCGTCCACTGCTTTACTGTGCCATATGAAGAGAGCTGGATTGGAAGAGGAGCAGCCAGGACATGAACCAGCACCCATATTGGATGCAGGCATCACAGGCAGAGGGTTATCCTATTATGCCACTGTGTCATCCCCACTCGTAATTTTATGGCTGATATTAACACAGATGGGGTGGGGTGTTTCCAAATGGCAGAATAAGGAGGGAGCTTACTGCTGTAGTCTAGGGAAACTCAGTTAAAAAGGTGGAGAGAGGGCAATCTCAGGGAAGAGTTTGGGAGAAAACTGCTGTGGACTTATGTGGAGGGTGTGGACATGCACAACTCAGGACCCCAACAGCTGAGAATGTCAGCACCATCTTTGTAGAGTGAAGTAAGACCAGACTGGCAGCCCAAGCCAATGGCAATGAAGCCACAGAACAGCCTGGTATGAGTCTGGCCTAGAGACCTGTGGGGGACAGTATACCTGCAGATATGGAGAGGAGAGAAAAGGGAGGGCATGTTTCTCTCTCCCCAACTAACAGGCACTGAAATCCTGTAACTAGCTGAGAGAGACAGGGTGTCATTCTGGACAAACATAATTGCTGTGCCAACTGGTGTCCACGTGCCCAGCAACCAACTGAGAGGAGGGCACAGAGTGTGGCTTGAGTCTGTGTGAAGTCACTGTAGGCAGCTTCACATGCTTGGGGCTCCTGGGCTCCTGATTCTTTGGTGAGGGTCAATGCTGTGGGACCCATGCTCACATTGAGGACTGCACAATTCCTTTGTGTGGTCTTTGTTGCAGCACAGAGTGCCAAGGCATGAGTCTCCTGGGAGGAGATGAGGTAAACATGAGAGTATGCTTATGGAGTTGAAGAATCCTCCACTCAGATGAAAAAAAAAAAAAAAAACTATGGGATTTCCCACACTCAACCTTGGACACTCCCCTCACAAGAGAGTAGTGAACAGAGCTTACTGTCCACACCCAGCAAATTCTTCAGGGTATGCACTGAAATAGACGACACTCCACTAGGACACAGAGGCATAGTCCACAGATAGGGAAAAAAAAAAAAAACTAAATGTATCTCCACAGGGCTTAAAATTAATGCAGCAATTCAAGGAACAAGAAGAAAGGAAGACAAAATGATGTGCCCAAAAGAACACAACACGTCTGTACTAGAATGTGAAGATGAAGAGACTGAAGAAATGCCAGAAATGGAAGTAAAACATTGATGGTAGGCGTAGTTAGTACTTATCAGAAGAAAGTCCACAAATTAAAGAAATTCATACATGACATGTATAAAAATTTTCCCATGAAATTGAGATTTAAAAGTAAAATCAAAATAAGATATCAAAAATGAGGTATTTAATGGATCAAATAAAAATTGTGTGGTGGAGAACATTAAGAACAGATATGGTGAGGGAGAGTAAAGAACTAAACTCACAGCAAACTTCACATCAGAAACCCTACAGGCTAGGAGAAAATGATGAGGAATATTTCAAATATTAAAAGAAAAAAAACCTGTCAACCCAGAATACTGTACCCTGCAGAGCTCTCATTTATGAATGCAGGTTAAATAAAGACCTTCCATGACGAACAGAAATTGAAATAATTTGACACCACCCATCCAGCCTTACAAAAATTGCTTAAGGATATGCTACTCACAGAAACAGAAACATGGTCATCACTATGAAGGAAGGTGAAGGCAGAAAAATCTCCCAGTGGGCTGGCACTGTGGCTCACTGGGCTAATGCTCCACCTGTGGCGCTGGTGCCCTGGATCCTAGTCCCAACTGGGGCACCGGATTCTGTCCCAGTTGCTCCTCTTCCAGTCCAGCTCTGTGCTGTGGCCCAGAAGTGCAGTGGAGAATGGCCCAGGTCCTTGGGCCCTGTACCTGCATGGGAGACCAGGAAGAAGCACCTGGCTCCTGGCTTCACGTTGGGACAGTGCACCAGCCATAGCAGCCATTGGGGGGTGAACCAATAGAAAAAGGAAGACCTTTCTCTCTGTCTCTCTCTCTCTCTCACTGTCTAACACTGCCTGTCAATGGAAAGGAAAGGAAAGGAGAGGAGAGGAGAGGCGAGGGGAGGGGAGGGGAGGGGAGGGGAGGGGATGGGAGGGGAAGGGAGGTCCCATCTAATCTACAAAGGAGATCCAAAGTAAAAAGCAGGAATACTTATGGGAGAATGGCAGAGAAAAGTCACAACTTATAAGTTGTCACCTGGAATGTAAACAGCTTCAACTCTTCAGTTAAATGATACAGAGTAGCTGGTTGGGTTCAACAGCAAACTCCATCTATTTTCTGTATATCAGAAACACATTTCACTAACAAATATACACAGAGAGTGAAAGTGAAAGAATGGAAATATGCTAACAGAAACCAAAAAGCAGCTGGTGTAGCCATTGTAATATCAGACGAAATAGACTTTAACACAAAAACTGTTAGCAAAAGATGGGAGCTGGCCCTGTGGCATAGTGGGTAAAGGCACCACCTGCAGTGCTGGCATCCCATATGGGTGCCAGTCTGATTCATCATTACTATACTTCTGCTACAGCTCTCTGCTATGGACTGGGAAATGAGTATAACACCCAAGTCCTTGGGCCCCTGTACCCACATGGTACACTTGGAAGAAGCTCCTGGTTCCCAGCTTCAGATTGTCGCAGCTCTGTCCATTGCGGCCAACTGGGGAGTGAATCATCAGATAGAAGACCTCTTTCTCTCAGCTGCTGTTTCTCTCTCCGTGTAGTAAGTCTTTTTTTTTTTTGACAGGCAGACTGGACAGTGAGAGAGAGACAGAGAGAAAGGTCTACTTTTGCCGTTGGTTCACCCTGCAATGGCCTCCGCGGCCGGTGCACTGCGGCTGGCGCACCGCTCTGATCTGATGGCAGGAGCCAGGTACTTATCCTGTCTCCCATGCGGGTGCAGGGCCCAAGGACTTGGGCCATCCTCTACTGCACTCTCTGGCCGCAGCAGAGAGCTGGCCTGGAAGAGGGGCAACCAGGACAAAATCCAGTGCCCTACTGGGACTAGTACCCGGTGTGCTGGCGCCACAAGGTGGAGGATTAGCCAAATGAACCGTGGCGCCAGCCTCCATGTAGTAAGTCTTTAAAAAGTAGGAGAGAGAGAGAGAAAGAAGGACACTATGTAATGATTATAGATCAATGTAACAGGAAGGCATGACTAAAATAAATTTTTAGGCACTTAATTACAGAGCACTTGGCTATTATTTTAAATTTAACTGAAAGTGATTCCTGCTAGATGTAAGAGTGGGAATAAGAGAGGAAGGAGATGTACAGAAAAAGAGAGGGAAAAAATGACCTAAATGAAAGATCTCTGTGAATGAGATGCCAGCAGAAAGAACAGGCCATCAAAGAAAGAGATACCTTTCTCCAAAGGGAAGAGAGAACTTCCACTTTGACTTTGGCCTTGTCTAAATAAGATTGGAGATGGTGAACTCAAGGGGCTTCCATAGCCTTGGCAGCTCATGACAGGAGCCTCGGGTGATTACTGATGTCATCAATAAGAGTGTCAGTTGTAAATCAACAACAGGAGTCACTGTGCACTTACTCCCCATGTAGGATCTCTGTCCTTAATGTGTTGTATTATGTGAAATAATGGCACAACTATAAAGTACTCAAATAGTATGTTATACTTTGTGTTTCTGTGTGGCTGCAAACTATTGAAGTGTTTACTTAGTATATACTAAATTGATCTTATTCTGTGTATAAAGATAATTGAAAATGAGTCTTGATATGAATGGGATGAGAGAGGGATTGGGAGATGGGATGGTTTTGGGTGAGCAGGATGTTATGGATGTTATGGGGGGATAAGCTGCTGTAATTCACAAGTTGTACTTTGGAAATTTAGATTTATTAAACAAAAGTTTAAAAAGGAAATATCAAGGGATTTAAGGGAGACATTGACTCCAATACAAGAATAAAATAATACAGTACCCCACATTCAGCATTGGGAAGATCAACCAAACAGAAAATCAGCAAGGAAACGAGAGTTAATTAACATTTTTGACTAAATGGACCTAACAGGTACCTACAGAACTTTTCATCCTGCAGCTGCAGAATACACATTCTTCTCACCAGTGCATGGGACTTTCTCTAGGATTCGCCACATCTAGGCCATAAGGCATGTCTCAGCAAATTCAAAAATCAGCATTGAAATCATAGAATGCATATATAGCAATTGGTGCCTATATCAAGAAATTGGAATGGCACCAAGTAAATGAGTTATCAAAGCATCTCAAAGACCTAGAAGACAAAAACAAACCAAACATAAATCTTGTAGGAGAAAATAGTTAAGGTTAGATATGAATTAAAAGAAGAAACAAACAAAAAAAAAAGATCAACAAAACTGTTGGTTTTTTTTTGAAAAAGCAAAGAAAATTGACACACCCTTGGCCCAACTACCCAATAAAAGAAGAAAAATATCAAAATCAATAAAATCTGAGTTGAAAAGGGAAATGTAACAGTAGATACCACTGATAACAAAAATTACCAGAAATTATTAGAAAGAGCTGTCTGTCGATAAGTTGGGAAGTGTAGACAGTTGGTTAGATTCCTGGACATGTTTTATCTGCCTAAATTTAGCCATGAAGACAGAAAACCTAAAGAGACCAATAAACCAAGATGAAAATCGAATCAGTAATAAAGCTCATCCACACACAGAAAAGCCCAGGGCTGAATGGAATGGCTTCACTGCTGAATTCTACCAGACATTTAAAGAAGACCTAACTCCAGCTCTTTTCAAGATATTCAATACAACTGAAAGGCAGGGAATCCTCCCAGACGCCTTCTATGCAACCAGCATCACCTTAATTCCTACACCTGAAAAAGATGCAACAGAGAAAGAGAATTACAGACCAGTTTTCCCTAATGGATGTAGACACAAAAATCTTCAACAGAATTCTAGCCATTTGAGCCAAACAGCACATCAGATAGATCATCCATTCAGACAAAGCAGGATTTATCCCTGGTATGCAGGGACAGTTCAGCATTTACAAATCAATCTATGTGATGCAACACCTCAACAAACTGAACACCAAAAATTGTATGATTATCTCAATAGATGCAGAGAAAGCATTTGATAAAAATATAACACCATTTCATGATGAAAACTCTAAGCAAACTGAGCAAACTGATTATGGAAGCACCATTCCTCAACATCATCAAGGTACTTTAACACAAACATATGGCCAGCATCCCATTGAATGGGGAAATTTTTCAAGCATTCCCACTGAGATCCAGAACCAGACAATGGTTCCCACTCTCACCATGGCTTTTCAATAGAGTCCTGGATGTCCTATGCAGGTCCTTAGGGAAGAAGAAGAAATCAAAGGATAGATACAAATTGGGAGGGGGTACGCCAAATTATCCCTGTTTGGAGATGACATGATTCTATCTATATTTAATGCATCCAAAGGACTCCAAAAAAAGATATTGGAACTCATAGCAGGGTTTGGTAAAGTGGTAGAATATAAAATGAACAACACAAACTTAATAGCCTTTGTCTATTCATATAATGACGTGGCTGAGAAAGAACTTCTAAGATGAATCCCATTCAAAAATAACTTTAAATAAATTTAACCAAGATGTCAGAGATTTATACAACAAGAATTACAAAACACTAAATAAAAATGGAAGATTCACAAAAAATACTTCCATCTTCTTGGAATAGAATAATCATAGCATCAAGAAATCCACAATGTTGGAAGCAGTTTATAGATTCAATGCCATACCAATGAAAATTCTCAGATACAGAAAAATTAATGCTGGTATTCATATGGAAAAGCAGAGTCCCCAGAAAGCTACAGCAATATTATATAACAAAAAAGATAGCTTCAGCCATCACAATAGCAGATTTCAAGACATACTATACAGCAGTTATAGTCAAAACAGCCTGTAACTGATTCAAAATAGAGGCATAGACTGATGGAATAAAATATAAATGCCAGAAATCAATCCACACATCTTTAACCAACTTACATTTGAGAAAGGAGCTACAATCCAGGAGAGTCACTTCAACAAATCGTGCTGGGAACCTGGTTCTTCATATGCAGCATTATGAAGCAAGATGCCTGCCTTCCACCTTTACACAAAAATCCACTCAAAGTGAACACAAGATCTAAATCTATGACATCCATATAATCTATGACACCATCTAATTATTAGAGAATACTGGGGGAACCCTACAGAGGCATAGACATAGACAATGAGTTCCTGGAAAAGACCCAGTGGCACAGCCAATCCGAGCCAAAATTGGCAAAGGGATTGCATCAAGTTGAGAAGCTTCTGCAGTGCAAAAGAAACTCTAAGCAACATGATGAGACAACTGACGGTGTGGAAGAAATTGTTTGCAAACTATGCAACTGATAAAGGATTAATAACCAGGATAACTAAAGAGATCAAAACCCCCAACATAAACAACACAACCCACTGGGTTAGTAAAGAAATGGGAGGAGGATTTAAACAGGCAATTTCTCCAAAAGTGGAAATCCAAATGGCTAACAGACACAAGAAAAACTGCTCAGGATCACCAGCCATCAGGGAGATGCAAATCAGAACCACAATATGTTTCACAACATCCCTGTTCAAATGGTTTTCATACAGAAATCAACAAACAGCTAATTCTGGCGGGGATGTGGAGAAAATTTACCCTAATCCACTACGGTGTGAATGTAAAATGGTATAGCCACTGTGGCAGACTGTATTGGAATACTTCTACCCATGTAGAAGACCAGGATGATGTCCCTGGCTCCTGGTTTATACCAGACCGGATCTCGATTTTGCAGCTGTTTGGAGAGTGAACCGTCGGGTTTATGTTGTGTGTCTCCTTCTCTCTTTTCTCCATCCCCTCTCCTTTTCTTTATCACTTGTACCCCTTCTGTGTTGCTTGGCCCTTCAAAAACAAAATAGATCTTTAAAAAGCATTATTACACTCTCAACTTGTAGGAAATCTTTTTTTTTTATTTAACATAGGATGAAGAATTATTTTTCTGTGTCTTGCTTCTCTTTACACAATGACCACTGGTTCAGTCTACATTGTGGCAGATGACCAAGTTTCATCCATTTTATAGCTAACTATCCACCAGTTGATGCATATTTAGTTTACCCATACACCTGTTGATAGACAGTCTGTTTCTGTTTCTTGTCTATTGTGATAATGAAATAAACATGAGAGTACATGTTTGCTTCTACTGATTTCACTCTCTTTGTGTTATGTATACCCAGTAGCTGAAGAACTGCATTATATAAAAGTTTCAGTTGTACTTTCTTGAAAACTTGCATGCTCTTCTCCACAATGGCTGAACTAATTTAAGTTGCTGCCAATAGAGTGTACGAGTTGCCTTTTCTATAGATTGTGGCCAAATCCTTATAATATTTGGAAAACAAATGACATCCTGCCATTGTTCCATTATATTTAGTGATCCTAGGAACTTTAGTTCATTAGTGTATATTCAGTTTCTAAATAAAAATTTAAAGTATATGTAAAAGGAAAAATAATGGCAAAATTGCAGTTCCCTTATTGAATAGACAAGAGATTTGTGGTCTGACAGATATACCTTTCTTGATGTTTATTGGGATATAATTCAATGTGTAAAGTAATTGTTCAATTTAAATATAATAAATTGGATAGTTTGAACTAAAATGTTTTCAATGGTGTAGCAAAAATCCTTCAAAACCTGGGACTGCACTCATGTGACCCTCAATAAACTAGAGAGAAATTTTATCTGAATTATCGTTTTCCTTGTATTATGAGAAATCCATTTCTGAATGTATTTTCATAAATAATCTATTGGAAAAAGAATAGGAATTTAAATGAGTTTATAAGTCAATCATAATAATTAACTTGTAAATAATGAATTTAAATCCATCTATCCCAGATTCAAATTTGAATGAAATGGAAGACAAGAACCACTGGAAACATATTTTATTTGCATATGTATTTCTTTAGAATTACATAAAGAAATAATATATTTTTCAAGTCTGTTGATGAATAGCAGACACTAAAACCACGTTTTAGAGAGATGAAAAATGTTTTCGATTTAGTCTTTGATGATATGACTGAGAATTCTCCTAGAGCAGGCTTCTGCCCTGGCAAATAGTGTGCCTTTCAAAGTTCTGAGTCAGACATGAATGTCTTCACCACTCTGCTTTGAAGAGTTACTGAACATCACAGTAAATCGTCCCGTTAGAAGAACCCGAGGTTTAGTTATGCAGCTATAAGTAGTCCATCTTTCAGCAAGTTAACATGTTTAAGTTTGTGTAGGCTACTTGTCAATAAATGTTTTCACTTGTACTTTTAGGGTTTAAAACCAAAATAAAATTCTTCTTTAGATGAAATTCTAGATATTCCCTTTGATTATATAAAGATATATATTTACTTAAAGGCACGGTGAGGGGGTATAGACAAGGGATCCCTAATGGTTGGCAGAGACCTAAGTACTGCCTTACCAGGTAAATTATCAGGAAGCTGAATCAGAAGAGTAGCCAGAACTTGAACTGCCACGCTGATATGAGATTTGGACAACTTACATGGCAGTTTGAATCACTGTGCCTTACTTTTTCTTTTCTTCTCCATTTTTTTTTTACTTTTACATCTTCCACTTAAGTATGTAATCTATTTTATTGTTTGTATACTGTGAGGCAAGTGCCTAATGTCATTCTGCAATGTGTTAATATGTCCAGCACCATCATGAGTTTGTATTTTCTCCATTATGTGATCTTAGCATGTTTATAAAAGCTTGTTGTTGTCGGCACATGCTCACACGGACTTACCTCCAATGGTGGAACTAGAAATGTGCCAGGGGATTTCAACTCAATCTTACCAAGGAGGCAGGTACCTATGCCAGCGCACTTGGTAAAGTGATAAGTATAAATACACAACCGATCAAAAAGATAGGGTATGCGTGGATGAGATTTCACAAATAAGACCAGTGCAAGCAAATAAAGAAGGATAGAATTAAAAGGGAGAGAATGATCCTGCGGGGGAAACAGGACACACAGCAGACTCATAGAATGGCAGCACTCCTGCCTCAGAATCAACCTTGGGACATTCGGATCTGGCTAAAAGGTCCATGAGAGTCTCACAGGCATGGAAAGCCATGACACGGTGGCAAAAAAGAATCTAAATGAAAGATCCTGGTGAACAAGACCCCAGCAGAAGGAACAGGCCATCAAGGAGAGAGGCGCCTTTCTCTGAAGGGAGGAAGGAACCTCCACTGTGATACGGCCTTGACTAATCAAGTTCAGAGTCGGTGAACTCAAGGGGCTTCCATAGCCTAGACAGCTCATAGCAAGTCTTGCCAAATGTTAAATCAGCAACAGGAGTTACTGGGTACATGCTACCCATGTAGGATCTCTGTACTTAATGTGTTTTACTATGAAACTTAAAAACAACACTACTAGTTAAACAATACCCTCTACCTTGTGTGGTTGTGTGAGTGCAGCCCGTTGAAATCCTTGCTTAGTATATACTAAGTTGATCTTCAGTATATGAAGGTAATTGAAAATGAAACTCAATAAAGGGCGGGATGGGAGAGGCAGTGGAAGAGGGGAGGGCCACGGGATGGAGGGAGGTTGTGGGGGGGGCACAACAATACAAAAGTTGCACTTTGTAAATTCACATTTAAAAAATAAAAGAATAACTATATAACAAACAAAAAAGAACTTAATACTTTACCCTTTTAGTATATTTTATGTTCTACTTAAAACTATTGGTTGAACTCTGTAATTAATACACAATTACTCGTAGGTGTTTAATTAATGCTATAACTAGTACTCAAATAGTATTTTACACTTTGTGTTTCTGTGTGGGTGCAAACTGTTGAAATCTTTACTTAATATATGCTAAATTGATCTTCTGTATATAAAGATAGTTGAAAATTAATCTTGATGTGGATGGAAGGGCAGAGGGAGTGGGAGAGGGGAGTGTTGTGGGTGGGAGGGAAGTTATGGGGTGGTGAAGCTATTGTAATCCATAAGATGTACTTTGGAAATTTATGTTCATTCAATAAAATAGAATAGAATAGAATAGAATAGAATAGAATAGAATAGAATAGAATAGAATAGAATAGAATAAAACTTGTTGTTGATATAGATTCATTTTCCATTGTTTCCTGAATCTTGTTTTCTCTCATGCATTGGCTATTATCTATGTCCATGTGGTTTTGCTTACTAAACTTTGTAGCATATTTTGAAGTTGGATAGTGTGATCCATTCAAGCTATTCTCTTTTTTTCAAGATTGATTTGGCTACTTGAAGTCTTTTGTGGTTCCATGCATATTTTAGTATTTCTGGGGAGATTCCAAGATGATGGATTACAGAATGACAAACTAAGCTAGGCTACAGGTAAAAAGAAACATGAGAGGGAGAAAGAGAGGCAGAGCGAGAGGTAGAGGGAAGAAAGTACACTCTCAGAGGAGAATTGGAGAGTAATCTACACTGGAATTGCCACAAAAGGAAGAGGAACACCAGGGACCTGTGTGTAGGGTGTGATCTTGCAGCATGAACACCAACAAGACACACAACTGCAGCAGTCAATTGCCTGAGCAGAAAGCCGCTTGAAGAGGGAAGTTAGACCGGACTGCAGCAACCCGTGATGATATCGCTGGAGTGAGAGCGTGGCATAAGCCTGGGTTGGCGACGTCTGGGCTAGCAATTGCTAGAAGAAAATTATCTCCATGGTTGCCTAGAAATAAATTCAGAAATTCAAGAAACAAGAATAACAAATACATCATGACCCTCCACCCCAAGAAACATAGCAACATTTCACTATTAAATGTGAAGATGAAGGGACTAGTGAAACGCCAGAAACAGAATTCAAAAAATTAGTGATAGAATACATCTTCTAGGCCGGTGCCACAGCTCACTAGGCTAATCCCCCGCATTGCAGCGCTGGCACACTGGATTCTAGTCCCAGTCGGGGCGCTGCATTCTGTCCTGGTTGCCCCTCTTCCAGGCCAGCTCTCAGCTGTGGCCCGGGAGTGCAGTGGAGGATGGCCCAAGTCCTTGGGTACTGCTCCCGCATGGGAGACCAGGAGAAGCACCTGGCTCCTGGCTTTGGATCAGCGTGGTGCGCCGGCTGCAGCACACTGGCCAGAGCGGCCATTGTGGGGTGAAGCAATTGGAAAGGAAGACCTTTCTCTCTGTCTCTCTCACTGTCCAGTCTGCCTGTCAAAAAAAAAAAGCATACTCCTTCTAGACACAATTTATGAATGGTTTTCATCATGAAAGAATGCTGTATTTGATCAAATTTGATCAATGATACCAAAGACCTCTATGATGAAAAATTGCAAAATATTAAAAAAAATCAAGACGTTCAAGTGAAAAAATATTCCATGTTTATGTAATAAGCATCACCTAAGTGTCATATTACTAAAAGCAATTTATAGATTCAGTATGATCCCAAACAATCAATGACATTCTTCACAGATCCAGAAAATCACTAAAATTCATATAGAAACACAAGAGACACCACATAGATCAAGCCATCTAATAAAACAAAAATATTCATCCTAACAGTAGTAAAAGTAAAAGTTTCTAAAGGTTAATAACCAACGTAATAAATATGAGTGGAAATGTTAAAACAGAGACATTGGGGACAGAAAGTGAGTGAGAAGAGGGCAATTTCATCACTGCTACTTTAAGCATCCTCACCCTAACCTCTCTCTTCACAGATTTCTGGCATGGACTAAAACTTTGTTGTTAATTCATATTTTAATTGGATAGGTAAAAAGTTACCCAAATGGGAGTGGCTCCAAGATGACAGAATAGGGAGGGAGCTCACTGATAGTCCAGGAAAAGATAGTTTAATAAAAGTGGAGATAGTGAAGTCTCAGGGAAGAGTTAGGGAAAAAACTGCAGAGGGAACTCTTTCAGAATTAGAGGGACACGGTGGACCTACGTGGAGGACAGGGGTGCCCATGGCTCGGGAGCCCACCTGCTGAGAATCTTCTCCTCCACACCAGTGCTGTAAAGAGAGGTGAGGTGAAACTGCAGTAGCCTGAGGCACTGCTGGAAAAGCGGCAGGAAGAGCCTAGTGGGAAGGAGGCCTGAAGCCCCGTGAAGGAAAGTACACCAGCCTAATTAGAGGAGAGCAAAACAAGAAAGAGACAGTATGGACATGATTGTCTCTCTCCACACTCCTTACAAAGGCATGCGAGATAATAGACAGATGACATTTTGGACATACGTAACAGCTGCGCCAGCTTGGGGGGTGCCCGCCCTCATCCAAACAGAAAAACTTGAATCTGGTTGGGAGTAATAACAGGAAGTTAAGACATAGTGACTGTGTGGAGCTTATGAACCAGAACTGTGAAAAAAAGTTTTGAGGGTGTGTGGGAGAACTCACGGTGTCTGGGACGTGAATATCTCAGTGGGAAACACCACAAATTTGGTAGCCTTGGCTACCCAGTGAGAGACATTGCAGGGGAATCTGAGCTTACGCTGAGGACTGCATAGATCCTTTGCGTGGTCCTTGGGACAGAGAAGATGAATATTATACCCACTGGGGCTAGCGCTCAGGCATGGATCCCCATCGAGGAGAATAGCTCAGCTCTGCAGAATCACTTCCCTTCTGATTAAAAAAAAAGTGGAAGAGAAGATTTAGCATGCCAAACCTGAGTGTGTCACATTTGGCACACCCTTAACCTGAAGAACTGCACTGAGATCTCTGGCCACACCCACCACAAGCCTCTAGAGATTCACCAAAAGCAGACATTCCACTTAATCTAGAGTAATAGCACAAGGAGAGAATGCACAACAACCAACAACCACAACAACAAATGAAGAAGAAACCAAAGGATATCTCCACAATGCCAAACAACCAATGCAGAAACCGAGGAGCCAAGAACAAAGAAGACATTATGACACTCCCAAATGAACATGACACTCCAATACAAGATTATGAACATGATGAGGCAGAAGATTGCAATATATGGATTTCAAAAATTTATGAGAAGACCATTTAGAAGTTACCAAAAACTACAGGAATCAATACAGAACAAGACAGAAAATCTCACTTGTGAAAATGAAATCTTAATGAGGAATCGAAATGGAACAAGGAATTTAGTAGAACATGAAAATGAAATATTGAAGAGAAACACAGTGAAATGAAGAATCAATAGAACAAATGAAAAGCACATTTGAGGCCTTAAAACAGAATCAGTGAGGTAGAAGAAAGAATATGGGGCTTACAAGACAGAGCACAGGAAAGTGTACAGTCAAACCAGAGAAAAGAAGAGGAAATTAGAAATCTAAAAAATACGGTTGGGAATCTCAGGATAGTATTAGAAAACCCAACATTCGGGTTGTAGGAGTTCCTGAAGGCAGGGAGAGAGAGAAAGGACATCTTAGTTGGGCTTATCCATTCTTCAGGCTGACTGCATAACAATTACAGACACTTTTTGAAGCCTTGAAGGGTAAGATCCATCCACTGACACTATTTCTGTTTCACCAGAGATGCAATCTTCTGTGGGTGCTAGTAATATCGCCCTATGTCATATTTTATGGATTTTATGGATTCCTGCAAAGATTGTTTTACAACTGGCTTTACTGCCCATTCTAATGAAGCCAACAGTAGACTTGATAGCTCAAGCTTCCAGAAAACATGTTAATGCAATGGCTCTACCTGTCTCACACTCCTCCTCATAATGTTTAACCTTCTGTATAAGCTGTTGCTGACTTAATTGCAAAAGGTGATTAACTGATCACTTAATGTTCTGGTTCTCAACCTGATCAACATCTACCTCACATTCTCAAAACAGGATCATGAACATTTACTCCAATCTCAATTATTTTATTAGATTACTCTAATGGATTCAGTGGATTAACTTTTATATAACCTGCTCAATGGCCTCCACTTAACCCTGCTATCTGTTCTTCCTGTTTCTTTCCATGCCATGATCTCTAAAACCCTCTTCCTCAAACTTTGACAGTCTTTTTTGACGGTTCTCCATCTAGTGGTATAATTATTTATAAAAATAAATAAATAAAACTTCCCTCCCCAAAACAATACAACGTATCAGATTAGCTGTGGTACTGTTAACTATGTCTATCCAATATTCAGCCTTCAAATTTGATCACCATTTGTCATTATGTCACTAATTTACTTCTCCACCTGCCTTATGCTCGTATTACAATAGAACTTGACTTAATTTACTCAGTCTTTTCCTCACTGCAGACGTTATTGATTAAACACCATCCTCCATTATTTGTGGCACATAGTTGCAGTCACACACCCCCTTCCCAGCATATTATCAGAAGTTAATCAGTGCTACCATCACGCTCTTTATGTTGCTGCTCTTTTCAGAGATCCTTACAAAGTCATGGATTTTCCATCAGTCTCCAAAATCTTTCTATTAACAGTTTCACATACTTCTCCCAGAGGCGTGTACTGGTTATCTCCAACTGTGTGCAGAGTGCAAATCCCACATTATTTTGTGCAGCTAATCACGTGGACAGCAAGCTAATGACCTTTGGCAAACGGGTGTTTCTCACTGTCCATCGCTAAAACCTTTTCCTTGCCTACACGTCATCACTGGTACATGGGCCATCCACCTGAAGGGTAAATATTCTTGCCATGTTATTAACCACCTGCTCATGTCAACGGCTATCATGGGTAAGCCTAGCCAATTAAAACCTGATAATGCTCCTGCATACACTTCACCTGCCCTTTTCCAGCTTCTGTCGTTTGTTGGACATCAAATTCACGCATGGTATCCCTTATAATGCCACCTATTGTAGAGCATGCACATTGTACCCTTTAAACCCTTTAACAACAAAGGAAGGGATAAACACCCTGGGGTTTAGTCAAACAATGTCTATTCTTTTAGTTACACTTAATCATTTATGCGACCCTTCAAGCACTTTTGAGGCAGCTGATGCTCCGGTGAGAAAATATTTCTGCCTCGTGCCCATTAGAATATAATAAAGGACCTCCTGCTCTGCCTTGGGAAGTACCAGAACCACTACTAATGTGGCAGTGAGGGGATGTCTTCTGGTCTGTCTCCTACAGGACCTGTGTGGATTCCTGCCCATTGCATTCACCCTGCGTGGCATCATGAGTTGGCTTCAAGGCCTTCAGTACTCCATGTCTCAGTTCTACCTCAGGTTGGAGGAGGGAGAGAAAACATCTCGGCGTCACAGACCTTCTTTGCCCTGAAATACCACCAGTTACTTGGGGAGACATCAAGTCACTAGTCGCCTCAGCTCAGCAATTGATTCAACAAAAACATTAAGAAGAAACCCCAGAGAATCCTTTGATACTTGCAGTGCCTCAACTGACATGGAACTTGTTGTTGTTAGTGTGTTGTCTTCTTCCTTTTTTTATAGGCAAAGTTGGACAGTGAGAGGGAGAGACATAGAGAAAGGTCTTCCTTTTTCCATTGGTTCACCCCCCAAGTGGTCGGTACGGCCGGCGCGCTCGCCGATCCGAAGCCAGGAGCCGGGTGCATCCTCCTGGTCTCCCATGCGGGTGGCCTCATTGAGCTTGAAATCCTGGTTCATTCAGTGCATACTGTCGTTGACTAATACTTGTACAGATTGTTTTCCCTGTTTCCAAAAACCCACCTATTACTAATGGTTACTGATAAAAAAGGGGGCTGTGTGGAACAGTGTTTCTGCAGAAGCACTCTCAGTGGGGACCAATCTTCCTGAACACCAGGTGCTGTGTAGGAGCTGATTAAGGATAATAAATGCCTTGCTAACAAGAAGAGCATTGAGTCCAACGCAGCTCTATAGCAGACATGCTTATCTAATAACGCAATTCATAATCATGTGCTGTACAAAGGACTAATGCAACCCTTGTCAATAAAAGAAGCACATTGTAATGCACTGGCAGTGCTTTTCAGAGAAAGAGCTCCCATGTCCTTTCTCTCCTTCTTTAGAACCTCCCCAACAAAACTCCATGCTTCCAGAATTGCATTCACATTCTACTCCTAACTCGAGACCTACTTCCATATTTCCTGTCCCATGGAATACCTTCACAACCCATTCAGTTTTTCAAATCACAAAAGAACAGCTTGATCTTGTCAGTCTCTGTGACTAAATTACCACTGATTTGTATAGTTTCACTTCTTGCATTCTCCTCAGTCCATTAATTTTTTTCAACTTTGCTGCTCCTACCAGTTTAAATAATGATATTATCTCTTAAATCGACTCCTGGGCTGTTGGCAACATTCCTGTTACTCTCCATGTATCTCTCTTCAGCCCACTGTGTAGTTAGCTAGTTGACAAATTTTTATTTCAAATAAAGTTATGCACTTTTACAGCCACATACGAATTCTAGTTTCTTTTAGGAATGGCCCTAAAACTTTTAATATTATTTCACAGTGCCTCACATAGTTGTTTCATTATATTTCCCAGCAACATCATCCTAGACTATTTTCACTTGTTTTTTCCCTTTATTGAGGGTGGCCTACTTGGACTGCTGAAAGAAACCACAATCCCTCAGAAACACAGCCTGTGTTTTCAGCTTTGCTTTGAATATACTTACCAATTAATCAATTTCGAACCTTATTCTCAAATTTTCTTTCCTCATGAGTTCCTCCACAGAGTCTCAAGACAGGCAGCCTTTCTAATATTTCTAGTTCTAGAACCTACTTGTTATACATAACATGAATTATATCTTTGCATTATTTAGAATTTTAATGTTTATCTTTATTTTCATCTGCAAGAATGGCAGGGTAACAGAAAGGCAGAGACAGAGACAACTTCTATTTGCTGGCTCTATCCTAATTGCCTCTAAGAACTAGATGTCCAGGCTAGACTAAAGCCAGAAGCCAGAAGCCAGAATTCCAATTTGATCTCCCACTTGGGTGTCAGGGCCTTATGTGCTTAACCCATCATCTGTTGCCCCCCTCAAGAATGCTTTAGCAGAAAGTTGGATCAAAAGCAGAAGTGCCAGAACTCAAACTGGAGCTCTGGGATTGGATACACAAGAACAGTTTAACCCACTATACCAGAATTCACCCAAATTTTTACTTTTCTGATTATCTGATGTTTAATACCATGTCGTATATGAAGTGCAAGGGAACTGAAGCAATTCACGACAGCATTCTCAGCAACAGAGAATGTTTTCTCCACGTGATTGAGAAATACCTACTGAATGACCAAAATATTTTGATGCCAGCATTCCTTCCACATCCCCAAACAACAGGCACTCAATGAGTTGAAATAAAGGAAAGACTACCTCGGTATAAATGATTACATCTCTATATAAAGATAGTTTCTGTAGTTTGAGGTTATAAAATCCCCTCAGACAACTCATTACAGTATCTTTGTTTTTTTTTAACTTTTATTTAGTAGATATAAAATTCCAAAGTACAGTTTATGTATTACAATGGCTTCCCCGCATAACTTCCCTCCCACCCGCAACCCTCCCATCTCCCGCTCCCTCTCCCATTCCATTCACATCAAGATTCATTTTCAATTATCTTTTTATGCAGAAGATCAATTTAGCATATATTAAATAAAGATTTCATCCGTTTGCCCCTACACAGAACACAAAGTGCTAAATACTGTTTGAGCACTAGTTGTATCATTAATTCACATTGAACTACATATCAAGGACAGAGATCCTACATGAGGAGTAGGTGCACAGTGACTCCTGTTGCTGACTTAACAAATTGACACTCTTGTTGAAGGTGTCAGCAATCTCCCTAGGCTCTAGTTGCCAAGGCCATGGAAGACCTCTGAGCTCGCCGACTTTGAGCTTATTTCGACAAGCCCATAGTCCAAGGGGAATTTCTCTTCCCTTCAGAGAAAGGAACCTCCTTCTTTGATGTCCCAATCTTTCTACTGGGATCTTACATGCAGAGATCTTTCATTTAGGTCCTCTTTTGTTTTGCCAGAGTGTCTTGGCTCTCCATGCCTAAAATACTCTCATGGGCTCGTGTTATGTGTTCTTTGCTTTCACCTAAACTTTCTCTTTTTTGTTTCTTTAAAAAAATTTATTACTAAAGTTCCCTCTTGTATGATCATGCTTGATATATGCTGTTTCTTTTAGGGTTTTGAGTTAATTCTGTAGGAATGTGTCTGCCAGCTCTTGTTCCCATATGAGGTAAGAATACAAGATAATAAGTAAAGTATAGTTATGAGAGGAGGATTATTTATAGCATAGAATTAATATATATTCAGGCATGAGGGCAGACAAATCTATGAGGAGAAAGACTTCTTATGACAGGGCCATAAAGAGAACTATGATTAGACAAAGAGAAAACAAACAAAAAATGATGTAACAAAGAGTACTTCTCTATTCAATAGTCCCTATTTGGCGTAGGCAGTAGTGCCCTAATTTAATCTACCAATAGGATGCAATTTGGGTAGCATTTACTGCATATGATGTCCTCTAGGGAAGTGATTTTGCATCTTTCCATTATCCTAAGCTACTTGTGGTCATCATGGCATTCTAGCTCTGAAGGAACCTTGGGTGTATCTTAGTAAAGTAGATATATGATTTGGCTTGTACGAGAATGGAATTAAGGTGCAGGGTTAGAGACAGAAACTGTGTACAATTTTCCAGCTCACTATGTTCTATCTCCATATAATTCTTAGGCTCCATATAATTTCTTTCTATATATTATGTCGACTCACAACCATTACTGACTATAACTTGATTGGTGAAATATAGTATGTAAACTCCATTTATCACCTTTTGTTTTTATTATTTTTGTCATCTATAATCATTTTCAAAGTAACTTTATCAAATATTTTATTCAGCCAATGTCTGTTTTCCATCATGTATACAGCTTTCTTTCCTTTGCTATTCATTACTTTTTCATCATTGAGAGATTATTTTCCACCAGTCAAAAATATTGTTTTTATACTGTCTTTCATATGTAACATGTGTGTATTATGGTTACTAATTTATTTTATATAAAATGTTTATGTATTATACTTACTTATTTTTATAAAATATATAAATTGCATTTTATATGCTTTCAACTCATGTATATTTTCCCAGTCATGTTCATAGATGATAATGGATATTGATTATACATATATGTATGACAGCAGTACAAAATTTCAAATTTATTTTTTTAACTTTTATTTAATGAATATAAATTTCCAAAGTACAGATTATGGATTACAATGCTTCCCCCCCATAACGTCCTTCCCACCCGCAACCCTCCCCTTTCACTCTCCCTCTCCCCTTCCATTCACATCAAGATTCATTTTCGATTCTCTTTATATACAGAAGATCAGTTTAGCATACATTAAGTCAAGATTTCAACAGTTTGCTCCCACACAGAAACATAAAGTGAAAAATACTGTTTGAGTACTCGTTTTAGCATTAAATCTCAACGTACAGCACACTAAGGACAAAGATCCTACATGAGGAGTAAGTGCACAGTGACTCCTCTTGTTCACTTAACAAATTGACACTCTTGTTTATGGCATCAGTAATCACTCTAGGCTCTTGTCATGAGCTGCCAAGGCTATGGAAGCCCCTTGAGTTCACTGACTCTGATAATTTTTAGACAAGGCCATGATCAAAGTGGAAGTTCTCTCCTCCCTTCAGAGAAAGGTCCCTCCTTTTTTGATGACCCATTCTTTCCACTGGTATCTCACTCAGGGAGATCTTTCATTTAGTTTTTTTTTTTTTTTTTCCCAGAGTATCTTGGCTTTCCATGCCTGAAATACGCTAATGGACTTTTCAGCCAGATCCACATGCCTTAAGGGCTGATTCTGAGGCCAGAGTGATGTTTAGGACATCTGCCATTCTATGGGTCTGCTGGGTATCTCACTTCCCATGTTGGATCGTTCTCTCCCTTTTTGATTCTATCAGATAGTATTTGCAGACACTATTCTTGTTTATGTGATCCCTTTGGTTCTTAGTCCTATCATTATGATCAGTTGTGAACAGAAATTGATCACTGGGACTAGTGAGATGGCATTGGTACATGCCACTTTGATGGGACTGAATTGGAATCCCCTGGTATGTTTCTAACTCTACCGTTTGAGGTAAGTCAGCTTGAGCATGTCCCGAATTGCACATCTCTTCCCTCTCTTATTCCCACTCTTATATTTAACAGCAATCACTTTTCAGTTGAGTTTCAGCACTTAGGAAGAATTGTGTATTGATTACAGTATTCAGCCAAAAGTATTAAGTAGAACAAACAAAAAAATACTAAGAGGCATAACATATCAAGTTGCTCATCAACAGTCAGGGTGAGGGCTGATCAAGTCACCATTTCTCATAGTGTTCATTTCACTTTAACAGGTTTCCTTTTTGGTGCTCAGTTAGTTGTCACCTATCCAGGAGAACAAGTGGTATTTGTCCCTTTGGGATTGGCTTATTTCACTCAACATAATGTTTTCCAAATTCCTAACAGGGATCACTTTTCAGTTAAAACTTAAACACCTAAGAATAATTGTGTGTTAATTACAGAGTTCAACCAATGGTACTACAACAAAAAATACTAAAATGGATAAAGTATTACATTGTACCTCAACTATCAGGACAAGAGCCGATCATGTCACTGTTTCTCATAGTGTCCATTTCACTTCAACAAGTTTCCCCTTTGGTGCTCAGTTAGTTGTCGCCCATCAGGGAGAACATAGGATATTTGTCCCTTTGGGACTGGCTTAATTCACTCAGCATGATGTTTTCCAAATTCCTCCATCTTGTTGCAAATGACTGGGTTTCGTTGTTTTTGACTGCTGTATAGTATCTCAAAAGATACAATGGAAATCAAGTAAATTAGTTATTGATTAATTTTTTGTTCTCTGGAGATAATTTATCTGGCTGTCTTGTTGGTAATTATTTTGAAAAACAAAACTATGAAATGTGTAAGAATACTTTTCTTTGCATTTAGCTTGAAAATGGCTGGCAAAATTTCTTGGATCTATGCCTGGATAATTCTTGACATCTGAATGTTCAGAAATATTTTGGTTATTTTCCTTTTTGGGAAACTCTTACTTGTACAATTCTATCATTTGTTATTATCCTACTCAGGATTTCTGTGCCTTTGTGAATACTTAAGTTTTACAATAATTTTACATATGCTACACATGTTCTTGTGTTCCATACACAGATTCAGGAACTTAATGATGCTTTCCCACCCCACCTTTTCTCAATTTCATGCCCCCACCCTTCTGTTCCTCTTTTTCCTACTCCTGTTCTTATTTTTTACAAACACTTATTTTCAGTTAAACTTATACTTGTAAGATTAACCCTCTGTTAACTTGTGGGTTAAACAAATAATACAAAGGGAAATAAAAAAGCACTGTTCCTCAACAGGCAAGACAAAGGCTGTTAAAATTCCTTGTGTCACAAACTGTCAATTTTAGATTACATTTTAGGTACTGTATTAGTTACCACAGATCAGGGAGAACATATGGCATGTGGCCATTTGGGACTGGCTTATTTCATGAACTATTGTGATTGTGTTAGTGATTTACATTTGCATCCATTTTGCTGCAAGTGACAGGTTTTCATATGTTTATTTACCACTGTGTAAAAATTATATATATATATATGTATATAAATGTATATGTTTGTATATTATATTTGTATATTATATTATATTATATTATATTATATTATATTATATTATATTATATTATACAGACACACATACAGATCACTGTTTCATGTAATGATTTCTATTCATATCGATAAATTCTCAGGTGTGGATGGTTGGGTCATATGTAGGTCTATATTCAGATTTCTCAGGACTCTCCATAGTGGCTGCACCAGTTTACATTCCCACCAAGAATGGATTAGTGTATACTTTTCCCAACATCCTCATCACTGTTTATTGATATTTGTTCCTGCATGACAGCCAGCTGACTGGGGTGAGATGAAACCTCACTGTGATTTTGATTTGCATTCCCTGGGATGGGAAGAAATCCAGAGCCTTTTCTCAGTTATGTGTGGGACAATTCAATTTCCTTTCTTGAAAAATGTGCGTTCATGTCTTTTGCCTAAATCATAACTGGGATGTTTGTTTTGTGATTATTGAGTTTCTTGAGCTCTTTACAGATTCTGAGTATAAATGCTTTATCAACTGCATAGTTTACAAATAATTTGTTCTACTATTTTGGTTTTCTCTTCACTTTGCTGAATGTTTCTTTTGCAGTGCACCCATTTCTGAACTCAAGGTAATTTAATTACCAGTTAATTAATTGTGATTTCAAATGCCTGTGCATGTAGGGTGTTTTCCAAGAAGTCATTTCCTGTGGCAATGTCTTGTAGAGTTTCCCAATATTCTCTAGTAATTTGTTGGTATTGGATCATAAATTTAGGTCTTTGATTCATTTGGAGTGGATTTTTTGTAAGAGGTAAGTTAGAGGGTCTTGTTTCATACTTCTGCATGCAGAGATCCAATTTCCAGACACCTTTTTCGAAGAGACTACCCTTAGTGAAGGGTTTGATTTTAGCTCTTTTGTCAAAGAGCTATGTGGATTTATTTCTGGAGTCTCTGTTATGCCCCATTGTTCTACAAATCTGTTTCTGCAGATGCCTGGCTATTTTGATTATTACTGTCTTGTAGGATGCCTGAAATGTGGTATTGTGGTGCCTCTGGGTTTGTTTTTTGCTGTGTGAAATGTCTTTAGTGACTCAGGGTCTCTTGTATGTTAATTTTAGCAATTGTTCTAGATCTGAGAAGAATATCCTTTGTATTTTCATCAAGATTGCATTGGTTCTGTAAATTGCTTTTGGTAGTATGGGTGTTTTGAAGATATTGATTCTGCCAATCCATGAATATGGAAGGTTTTTGCATTTTATTGTATCTTGCTCTGTTTCTTTCTTTAGTGCTTTGTAATTGTCATCACAGAGATCCTTGTCATCCCTGTTTAAATTTACTCCAATAATCTTTTTTTGTAGCTTTTGTGAGTTAGGTTGATCTTAGACGTTCTTTCTCAGCCATGGCATTGGCTGTGTATTCGAAGACTATTGATTTTGGAGTGTTAATTGGACATCTGCAATTTATCCCAATCTTTTATAAGTCCCCATAGTTTCCTAAGGGAGTCTTTATCTATACTATCATGTCATCTGCAAATTGAGATACTTGGACATACTCCTTTCCAATTTGTATCATTTAACTTCTTTTTTTCTAATGGCTCTGGGTAATATTTCCATTAATGTATTGAGTAGCAATAGTGAGACTGGACATCCTTGTCTGGGTCCTTATCTTAGTGGGGATGCTTCCAGTCTTTCCCTGTTACTCAAGAGGTTGGCTGTTGTTTTGTTATAAATTGCCTTGATTGCACTAGGAATATCCCTTTTATACCCCTTTTGCTTAAGGTTGTTATCATGAATGAATTTTGTATTTTATCAGATGCTTTCTCTGCACATAATGAGATACCCATATGGTTTTTGTTTTTTAGTGTGTTAATGTGATGTATCATAATGATTGATTGGTGAATGTTGAAACATCAGTGCATACCAGGGATAAATCCCACTTTGGATCAATGTTCTCTCTGATGTTTTCTTGGAATCAATTATCCAATATATTGTGAGGATTTTTGATATCTATGTTCATCAGGAATATTGGTTTACAGCTCTCTTTCTCTGTTGTATTTTTTTTTTTTGGTTTAGGAATTAAAGTGATGCAGACTTCATAGAAAGAGTGTGGGAGGATTCCCTCCATTTCAATGGTTTTGAATAGCCTGAGAGGAATTGAAATTAGTTCCTCTTTATATGCCTGGTAGAATTCAAACATTTTTGTGTTTGATTACTGTTTATATCCCCTGTGTATATTTCTATAGAAAAATGGTCTTGCTTTTCATTTGTTGAACATCCTCATTAATTGTGTATTAAGTCTGCATTAACAGTAAATTCTAAATATATTATTGCAAAAGTTAAAAAATATATACAATTGAGATCTTTAAGTCTCTCACTGTCCACTCTGCCTGTCAAAAAAATAAATAAATAAAAAAGTTAAAAAAAATAAAAAAATTAAGACCCAATAATAGTATTAAAATGTAAAAAAAGGGGGGGGGCTGGGGTCATAGTGGAGGATTAACCTCCAACTGCAGCGCCGGCATCCCCTGTGGGTGCTGGTTCTAGTCCTAGCAGCTCCTCTTCTGATCCAACTCTCTGCTGTGTCCCGGGAGGGAAGTGGAGGGTGACCCAGGTGCTTGGAAACCAGGAAGAAGCACCTGGCTCCTGGCTTCGGATCGGCACAGCTCTGGCCTTAGTGGCCATTTGGGGAGTGAACCAATGGAAGGAAGACCTTTCTTTCTGTCTCTCTCTTTCACTGTCTGTAACTACCTGTAAAATAAACAAATAAAACATAAAAAAGTAAAAATAGAAAGAATCAGATTCCAGTGAACATCTGGTCTGACATTAAAATTGAATCTGAGGGGCATAAGCTTTTAACTATAAAATAACCCAATATTTATGTGTGTGAAGATGGAGACAAAAATCTATTTTAGCGTGCATCTATTACAAAAGCACCATTTATCAAGCAAAATAAGTCCAAATTATTTACTCGCACATCCAGTATCAAACACCAATCAATATCATATAATCATCAACATTTGCCATTTCCATCTGGAGAACCATCCTCATTAGTAACATATATCATGAGATCATTTCACTTCTGCTTTGTTTTAAAGTTTCAAACACATTTCTCTCCTTCTCTCTTGACAAGAATGTATTTTCTGAGCATTCCCATCTAACTGTGTAAAAGCTATATGGAATGATATTTAGCAACACTATAATAAATGTTTTCTGGTTTTTCATTTACTTTCTTTTAATTATGTGTCCTGGGCTTACGTTAGAGTCCTCAGGTACCTCACCCATCATGTTGTTCCTACTCAAACTCTGGCATGGGTTGGGTATCCTGTCTGAGGAGACCTCTGTGATTTTATCTTCAAATTTCAATGCAACAGCTTTCCCTGATTGCTTTACTTCTGAGTCACTCTCTCATTAATTACTTGTGTGTCTGCATAAACTTGAAAAACTGTCCTCATTTAATGAAGCCTGTCACAGTTGGTGAAGATCAAATAGACATCAGCTACAAATTCATCTGGGATTTGGTAAAATTGTGAATAATTTTTTCTGAAAGCTTATTTTTCACAGTGAATTTATCCATTGGTTTCTTTATAATTTATAGTAGTTCACTGTCAAAACAGGTATAGGTTCCTGGAATTCAATGCTAAATTCAAGGCAGTAGACATAATGCATAAAATGTTCACATTTCCTTGGGACACAGAGGGCCTAAACATTGCGTCACTTTCCCCTTCTTACTTACTGTGCTGCAAATGTCCACTCTGGATTCCCAATATCTCTGCCTAATGTGCATATGCAGTTTCCAATTGGGAAGCTAAGACATGTTGGAACATACAAGTTAGATTTTACGTTGCACAAGAAATCCCTTCCATTTTGGTAAGCAGTACACCAATCATGATTTGAATCATAATCTATGCTATTGCTGTGACCACTAATCCTTGCTGACAAGTTCCTGCATCATCTTCTTTTTTTTTTTTTTGACAGAGTTATACAGTGAGAGAGACAGAGACAGAGTGAAAGGTCTTCCTTTTCCATGGGCTCACCCCCAAAATGGCCACTATGGCCAGTGCGCTGCGCCGATCCAAAGCCAGGAGCCAGATGATTTCTCCTGGTCTCCCATGCGTGTGCAGGGCCCAAGCACTTGGGCCATCCTCCACTGTACTACTGGGCCACAGTAGAGAGCTGGACTGAAAGAGAAGCAACCGGGACAGAATCTAGTGCCCCAACTGGGACTAGAACCTGGGGTGCAGTTTCCGCAGTTGGAGAATTAGCCAAGTGAGCCACAGTGCTAGCCATGTTCCTAAGTCTTCTAATAGGGGATGTTCCTTTAAGAAGACTCTTGAACCCTTACTGCAGCTTGCATTTATGTCTCATAGGTTCTTTTCACATGATTGTTACAGGCTTGTTGAATGAATTCAACTCACTTTCCAGATGAAGGTTGAGAGAGGTGGCGTCAAACCACTCTCAAGAGTATGCAATATGAGTCATTCCTCCTCCTATCATCTGTCTTTTCTTCTTTTAAGATTTTATTTATTAATTTGAGAGTAGAGCTAGAGAGAGGTAGAGAGAGAGAGATTGAGGTTTTCCAACTGCTGGTTCACTCCCCAGATGGCCACCATGGCTGGGGCTGAGCTGATCTGAAGCTCCTGGCTCCTGGCTTCGGATTGGCACATCACTGGCCATGGTGGCAATTTGAGGAGTGAACCAAAGGAAGGAAGACCTTTCTCTCTGTCTCTCTCTCACTGTCAGTAATTCTACCTGTCAAATAAAAAATAAAAATATTTCAAAATAATAATAAAAAAGAGGAGTTAGTACATGAAATCATTTCAAATTTGAAATCATTTGAGTAAAAACGATACATTACTTGAGCTGGCAAGAAAATTGACTGTCACTATTTAACAAAAAAACTATTTAAAAGAAAATGCTGTGATTTTCTTTAAAGTCTTTTTTCTAATTCTTTCTTTCATTTTTTTAAGTTTTATTTAATACAAACCATGCATTTAATATATACCAACTTAGGAACATGGTGATTCTTCTCCTTCTACCTTCCTCCCACTCATGCTCCCACCTTGCTTCCTCCCTCTCCCATTCCCATTCTTACTTTTCACATAGCAGAGTTTTCAGTTAAATTTGTATCCATAAGATTAACTGTATACTATCAAGACTATTTATAAATATTTACAAGCATACGATGTATTTTAAAATATTGTTTTAAAAATGATTGTATTTTAATTTCATGTCAGTGTGCATTTGGTATTAATATTATTTTTTAGAAAATATTAAGATATTTTAATAATTATAGCCCTTTTAACACACAAATCTTATAAGACATATTTTATATAAACGCTCTTTGCCTTCTTCACACAAGAATTTTTCCCATTTTTTTTTCTGTTTTATGGTCTAGGGTATTATATCCATTCTCCTGTAGGACAAAAATATTTAGAAATAGTGCCCTTTTAATACAAAAACTCTTTCTTTTGTAACACACCTCACCAAGAGGTATCATTTGTACCATCTGATAATTTTTTTTTTTGCTTTTCATTGGAATAATCCTTTAAAAATCTACAGATTAAGACAACAACTTGGCCAGCTCTTTGGCTCAATAGGCTGATCCTCCACATGCGACGCCAGCAAACCAGGTTTTAGTCCCAGTTGGGGCGCTAGATTCTGTCCTGGCTGCTCCTCCTCCAGTCCAGCTCTCTGCTGTGACCCAGGAGTGCAGTGCAGGATGGCTCAAGTCCTTGGGCCCTACATCCGCATGGGAGACCAGGAGGAAGCACCTGGCTCCTGGCTTCGGATCAGCGCAGTAGGCCAAGCGGCCATTAGGAAGTGAACCAACAGAAAAGGAAGACCTTTCTCTCTGTCTATCTCTCTCCCTGTCCACTCTGCCTGTCCAAAAAAAAAGGACAGTTTTTAGAGAGAATTTTCACAACAATTACTTTCAATTGGTCTTGAATTATTCTTATTTTTTTTTTGAGGACTTGGGCCATCCTCCACTGCCTTCCCAGGCCACAGCAGAGAGCTGGATAGGAAGAGAAGTGAAAGAGATAGAATCCAACACCATACCGGGACTAGAACCCAGGTTCAAGATTATGAAGATGATGAGATAGAAGGAAAGCAAGATATGGATTTCAAACAATTTATGATAAGATCATCTAGAAGTTCTCAAAGACAAATTCTTGAACTACAGAAATCCTGACTGAACAGGATAGAAAATCTCTCTTGTGAAAATAAAAGTTTTTTAACTTTTATTTAATGAATATAAATTTCCAAAGTACAGCTTATGGATTACAATGGCTTCCCCTCTCATAACTTCCCTCCCACCCGCAACCGTCCCCTTTCCCTCTCCCTCCCCCCTTCCATTCACATCAAGATTAATTTTCTATTCTCTTTATATACAGAAGATCAGTTTAGCATACATTAAGTAAAGATTTCAACAGTTTGCACCCACACAGAAACATAAAGTGAAAAATACTGTTTAAGTACTAGTTATGGCATTAAATCACAATATACAGCACATTTAGGACAGAGATCCTACATGAGGAGTAAGTGCACAGTGACTCCTGTTGTTGACTTAACAAATTGACACTCTTGTTTATGGCATCAGTAATCACCCTAGGCTCTTGTCATGAGTTGCCAAGGCCATGGAAGCCTTTTGAGTTCACTGACTCTGATCATATTTAGACAAGGTTGAAGTCAGAGTGGAAGTTCTCTCCTCCCTTCAGAGAAAGGTACCTCCTTCTTTGATGACCTGTCTTTCCACTGGAATCTCACTCGCAGAGATCTTTCATTTAGGTCTTTTTTTTGCCAGAGTCTTAAGGAGGAATCAAAATGAAATGAAGAAACTAGTAGCACATGAAATTGTGATATTGAAATCAAAATGAAATGAAGAATTAAATAGATCAAATGAAAAATGCATTAGAGAGGTTTACAAACAGAATCAATGAAGAAGAGAGAATATCAGACATAGAAGTCAAAGCACTGGAAAGTATACAGTCAAACCAAAGAAAAGAAGAGGAAATTAGAAAGCTAAAAAATATTGTAGGGAATCTACAGGATACTATTTAATAAAACCAACATTCAGGTTCTAAGAGTTTCTGAAGGCATGGAAAGAGAGAAAATATTAGAAGGCCTTTTTTGTGAGATACTAGCAGAAAACTTCCCAGGTTTGGAGAAGGAAAGAGACCTCCAAGTCCAGGAAGCTTATAGAACCCCTAATAAACATGACCAAAAGATCCTCATCTAGGCACGTTGTAATTAAACACACCACAGTGAAACATAAAGAAAAGATTCTAAAATGCAAAAGAGAGAAATGTCAGATTGCCCTCAGAGGATCTCCAACAGCAGACTTCTCATCAGAAACCCTACAGGCTAGGAGGGAATGGCGAGGTATAGCCCAGGTACTAACAGAGAAAATCTGTCAGCCCAGAATATTATATACTGATAAGCTTTCATTTGTGAATGAAGGTGAAATAAAGACCTTTCATAGCAAACAGAAATTGAAAGAATTTATCAGCACTCATCCAGCCCTGCAAAAGATGCTTAAAAATGTGTTATGCACAGAAACATGGCCATTGATATGAAAGAAGGTTAAGTTATCAAACCTCCCAGTAAAAGTTCACAGGAAGCTCAAAGCATATACTAGAAAATATCTCCAGGAAAATGGCAGGGCAAAGTTAGTACATATCAATAGCACATTGAACGTTAATGACCTCAACTCTGCAGATAAAAGACAAAGATTGCCTGAATGAATTAAGTAACAAAACCAATCTATTTGCTGCTTAAAAGAAACATGTTTCCAACAAAGATGCATGCAGAGTGAAAGTGAAAGATTGGAAAAGGTAATTCCATGCCAACAGAAACAAATTAAATGCATTTGTAGCCATATTAATATCAACTAAATAAACTTTAACACAAAACTGTTCAGAGAGACAAAGAGGGAGACTACATCATAATTAAGGGTACAATTCAACAGGAAGATATAACAATTATCAATGGAGAGAGGAGGCAAGATGGCGGAATAGGAAGGGAGCACACTGATAGTCCGGGGAGAGACAGTTTAATAAAAGTGAAGATACTGCAGATTCAAGGAAGAGTAGGGGAGGAAACAGCAGAAGAAACTCTTCCGGAATGCGTGATTCACAGTGGACCTGCGTGGAGAGCGCGGGAGCCCACTGTTCAGGACACCAGTGGCAGACTCAACACACCAGTGCTGGAACGCGAGGTGAGCCGAACCTCAATAGACTGAGAACCAGCAGGCAAGTGGAAAGAGGAGACTAGAGGGAACGACCCCTGGGGGGGGGGAGTTCACCAGGCTAACTGGAAGAGAGAGAGAGAAAAAAAAAAAGGTGACTGGTACGGACACGGGTTTCCTTCTCTCTGCTCACCTCTCAAGGGCAAGCAAGACAAAGAGCAGGCGCCATCTTGGACATACGTCATAAGCAGAGTGACCTCAGGTCTGCACTGGCCCTGAGCATAGCAGAAAAACCTGACTTTGGGTGGGACGAATTAACAGGAGATTAGGACCTAGTAAATTTGTGGTGCTACTGAACTGAGACTGTGAAAAAAGAGACGGTGGGGGAGAGAACTCACGGAATTCGCGTGAGCACTCTCCAGAGACGCTACAATTCCGTAACTTTGGCAACCCAGTGGGAGACTGAAGGAGAATCTGAGCCCACCCTGAGGGCAGAACAGATTCCCTGTGTGGTCCTTGGAAAAGAGCTTCTGATCTCTGGCTCCTGTGGGTATATCATTTGCCTGCTAACTACCTCCAACTTCGTTCAGCTGTGCCGAATAACTTCCCTTTTGAATCAAAAAAAAAGAAAAGAGAGAGAGAGAGAGGTTTACCACGCCTAACCTGGGAGTGTCACCTTTGGCACACCAAACAGAGCTCTCAGGCCACACCCATCTCAAGCCCTAAGGCTCCATCAAAAACAGATAGTCCACTTAATCTAGAGTCATAGTATAACAAGAAAAAGCACCACAGTGAAGAAACCAAATATCTCCAATATGACAAATAACAAACGCAAAAACCGAGGCAATAAAAACAAGGAAGTCACGATGACGCCCCCAAATGAAAAAGACACCCCAATTCAAGATTATGAAGATGATGAGTTAGAAGAAATGCAAGAAGCAGATCTCAAAAAATTGATAAGAACATTAAGAAGTTTTCAAAAACAAATTCTTGAACTATAGAAATCCTTAATAGACAAGGTAGAAAATCTCTCTCATGAAAATGAAATATTAAGGAGGAATCAAAATGAAACAAAACAACTAGTACAAGGAAACTGTGATAGTGATGAGAAATCATAATGAAGTGAAGAATTCAATAGATCAAATGAAAAACGCAATAGAGAGCCTTACAAACAGAATGGGTGAAGCGGAAGAGAGAATATCAGACTTAGAAGACAGAGAACAGGAAAGGATATAGTCAGACCAAAGAAAAGAAGAGGAAATTAGAAATCTAAAATATATTGGCAGGAATCTTCAGGATACTATTGAAAAACCCAACATTCAAGTTCTAGGAATTCCTGAAGGCATGGAGAGGGAGAAAGGATTAGAAGGCCTTTTTAGTGAGATATTAGCAGAAAAGTTCCCAGGTTTGGAGGACAGAGAAATCCTAGTACAGGAAGCTCACAGAACCCCTAATAAACATGACCAAAAGAGATCCTCACCTCGACACGTTGTAATCAAAATCTCCACAGTGAAACATAAAGAAAAGATCCTAAAATGTGCAAGAGAGAAACATCAGATTACTCTCAGAGGATCTCCAATCAGACTCACAGCTGACTTCTCATCAGAAACCCTACAAGCTAGGAGGGAATGGCGAGATATAGCCCAGGTACTAAGAGAGAAAAACTGCCAGCCCAGAATATTATATCCTGCAAAACTCTCATTTGTGAATGAAGGTGAAATAAAGACCTTTCATAGCAAACAGAAATTGAAAGAATTTGTCAGCACTCATCCAGCCCTGCAAAAGATGCTTAAAGATGTGTTACACACAGAAACACAGAAACACGGTCATCAATATGAAAGAAGGTAAAGGAAGGAAACCTCACAGCAAAAGATCACAGGGAATTCAAAGCATACATTAGAACTTATCTTTCGCAAATGGAAGGGCAAAGTGACCACTTATCAATAGTCACATTGAACGTTAATGGCCTGAACTGTCCAGTTAAAAGACACAGATTGGCTGATTGGGTTAAGGAACAAAACCCATCTATTCGCTGCTTACAAGAAACCCATCTTTCCAACAAAGATCCATACAGACTGAAAGTGAAAGGCAGGAAAAAGATATACCATGCCACAGAAATGAAAAAAGAGCGGGTGTAGCCATCTTAATATTGGACAACATAAACTTTACTACAAAAACTGTTAAGAGAGACAAAGATGGGCACTATATGATGAGTAAGGGATCAATACAACAAGAAGATATAACAATTATCAATGTATATGCACCTAACTACAGGTCACCAGTTTATCTGAAAGATTTGTTAAGGGACTTAAAGGGAGACTTAGACCCCAATACAATAGTACTGGGGGACTTCAATACTCAACTCTCAGAAATAGACAGATCAACAGGACAGAAGATCAACAAGGATAGAGTAGATTTAAACGACACTATTGCCCAAATGGATCTAACAGATATATACAAAACTTTCAATCCTACAGCTAAAGATTTTACATTCTTCTCAGCAGTACATGGAACCTTCTCTAGGATTGAACACATACTAGGCTATAAAGCAAGTCTCAGCAAATTCAAAAGAATTAGAATCATACCATGCAGCTTCTCAGAACATAGTGGAATGAAGTTGGAAATTAGCCACTCAGGAATCCCTAGAGCATACGCAAACACATGGAGATTGAACAACATGCTCCTGAATGAACAATGGGTCATAGAAGAAATTAAATGAGAAATCAAAAATTTTCTGGAAGTCAATGAGGATAACAGCACAACATACCAAAACTTATGGGACGCAGCAAAAGCAGTGTTAAGAGGAAAGTTTATATCAATAGGGGCCTACATCAAGAAATTGAAAAGGCACCAAATAAATGAGCTTTCAGCGCACCTCAAAGACCTAGAAAAACTGCAGCAAACCAGACCCAAATCTAGTAGGAGAAGAGAAATAATTAAAATCAGAGAAGAAATCAACAGGATTGAATCCAAAAAAAATTGCAAAAAATCAGCCAAACCAGGAGCTGGTTTTTTGAAAACATAAACAAAATTGACACCCCATTGGCCCAACTAGCTAAAAAAAGAAGAGAAAAGACCCAAATCAATATAATCAGAGATGAAAAAGGAAATGTAACAAAAGACACCACACAAATAAAAAGAATCATCAGAAATTACTACAAGGACTTGTATGCCAGCAAACAGGGAAACCTATCAGAAATGGATAGATTCCTGGACACATGCAACCTACCTAAATTGAACCAGGAAGACATCGAAAACCTAAACATACCCATAACTGAGACAGAAATTGAAACAGTCATAAAGGCCCTCCCAACAAAGAAAAGCCCAGGACCAGATGGATTCACTGCTGAATTCTACCAGACATTTAAAGAAGAACTAATCTTCTCAAACTATTCAGAACAATCAAAAAAGAGGGAATCCTCTCAAATTCTTTCTATGAAGCCAGCATCACCTTAATCCCTAAGCCAGAGAAAGATGCAGCACTGAAAGAAAATTATAGACCAATATCCCTGATGAACATAGACGCAAAAATCCTCAATAAAATTCCGGCCAATGGAATACAACAACACATCAGGAAAATCATCCACCCAGACCAAGTGGGATTTATCCCTGCTATGCAGGGATGGTTCAACATTCACAAATCAATCAATGTGATTCACCACATTAACAGACTGCAGAAGAAAAACCATATGATTGTCTCAATAGACGCCGAGAAAGCATTTGATAAAATACAACACTTGTTCATGATCAAAACTCTAAGCAAACTGGGTTTGGAAGGAACATTCCTCAATACAATCAAAGTAATCTATGAAAAACCCACAGCCAACATCCTATTGAATGTGGAAAAGTTGGAAGCATTTCCACTGAGATCCGGTACCAGACAGGGATGCCCACTCTCACCACTGCTATTCAATATAGTTCTGGAAGTTCTAGCCAGAGCTATTAGGCAAGAAAAAGAAATTAAAGGGATACAAATTGGGAAGGAAGAACTCAAACTATCCCTCTTTGCAGATGATATAATTCTTTATTTAGGGGACCCAAAGAAATCTACTAAGAGACTATTGGAACTCATAGAAGAGTTTGGCAAAGTAGCAGGGTATAAAATCAATGCACAAAAATCAACAGCCTTTGTATACACAGACAATGCCATGGCTGAGGAAGAACTTCTATGATCAATCCCATTTACGATAGCTACAAAAACAATAAAATACCTTGGAAAAAACTTAACCAAGGACATTAAAGATCTCTATAATGAAAATTACAAAACCTGAAAGAAAGAAATAGAAGAGGATACCAAAAAAATGGAAAAATCTTCCATGCTCATGGATTGGAAGAATCAACATCATCAAAATGTCCATTCTCCCAAAAGCAATTTATAGATTCAATGCAATCCCAATCAAGATACCAAGGACATTCTTCGCAGATCTAGAAAAAATGATGCTGAAATTCATATGGAGGCACAAGAGACCTCGAATAGCTAAAGCAATCTTGTACAACAAAAACAAAGCCGGAGGCATCACAATACCAGACTTCAGGACATACTACAGGGCAGTTGTAATCAAAACAGCATGGTACTGGTACAGAAACAGATGGATAGACCAATGGAACAGAATTGAAACACCAGAAATCAATCCAAACATCTACAGCCAACTTTTATTTGATCAAGGATCTAAAACTAATTCCTGGAGCAAGGACAGTCTATTCAATAAATGGTGCTGGGAAAACTGGATTTCCACGTGCAGAAGCAGGAAGCAAGACCCCTACCTTACACCTTACACAAAAATCCACTCAACGTGGATTAAAGACCTAAATCTATGTCCTGACACCATTAAGTTATTAGAGAACATTGGAGAAACCCTTCAAGATATTGGCACAGGCAAAGAATTTCTGGAAAAGACCCGGGAGGCACAGACAGTCAAAGCCAAAATCAACTATTGGGATTGCATCAAATTGAGAAGTTTTTGTACTGCAAAAGAAACAGTCAGGAAAGTGAAGAGACAACATACAGAATGGGAACAAATATTTGCAAACTATGCAACAGATAAAGGGTTAATAACCAGAATCTACAAAGAGATCAAGAAACTCCACAAAAACAAAACCAACAACCCACTTAAGAGATGGGCCAAGGACCTCAATACACATTTTCCAAAAGAGGAAATCCAAATGGCCAACAGGCACATGAAAAAATGTTCAAGGTCACTAGCAATCAGGGAAATGCAAATCAAAAGCACAATGAGGTTTCACCTCACCCCGGTTAGAATGGCTCACATACAGAAATATACCAACAACAGATGCTGGTGAGGATGTGGGGAAAAAGGGACACTAACCCACTGTTGGTGGGAATGCAAACTGTTCAAGCCACTATGGAAATCAGTCTGGAGATTCCTCAGAAACCTGAATATAACCCTACCGTTTGACCCAGCCATCCCACTCCTTGGAATTTACCCAAAGGAGTTTAAATTGATAAACAAAAAAGCGGTCTGCACCCTAATGTTTATTGCAGCACAATTCACAATAGCCAAGACCTGGAACCACCCTAAATGCCCATCAATGGTAGACTGGATAAAGAAATTATGGGATATGTATTCTTTAGAATACTATACCACAGTAAGAAACAATGAAATCCAGTCATTTACAACAAAATGGAGGAATCTGGAACATATCATGCTGAGTGAAGTAAGCCAGTCCCAAAGGGACAAATACCATATGTTCTCCCTGATCGGTGACAACTGACTGAACACCAAAAAGGAAACCTCCTGAAGTGAAATGGACACTATGGGAAATGGTGACTTGATCAGCATAGCCCTGACTGCTAATTTTTTTGTCTGTTCTACTTAATATGACGGGTTTAATTCTGTAATTATCACACAGTTATTCTTAAGTGTTGAAAATTAACTGAAATGTGATCCCTGTTAAACATAAAAGTGGGAATAAGAGAGGGAAGAGATGTATAATTTGGGGCATGCTCGGGCTGAGTTGCCCAAATTGGTAGAGTTGGAAACATACCAGGGGATTCCAATTCAATCCCATCAAGGTGGCATGTGCCAATGCCATCTCACTATTCCAAGTGATCAATATCAGTTCACAATTGATCATAATGAAAGGACTAAGAGTCAAAGGGAGCACATAAACAAGTCTAGTATCTGCAAACACTAGCCGATAGAATAAATAAAGGGGAGAGTGATCCAACATGGGAAGTGAGATACTCAGCAGACTCATAGAATGGCAGATGTCCTAAATAGCACTCTGGCCTCAGAATCAGCCCTAAAGGCACTCAGATCTGGCTGAAAAGCCCATGAGAGTATTTCAGGCATGGAAAGCCAAGGCACTCTGGCAAAAAGATCTCTGTGAGTGAGATCAAAGTGGAAAGAACAGGTCTTCAAAGAGGGAGGTGCCTTTCTCTGAAGGGAGGAGAGAACCTCCACTTTGACTATGACCTTGTCTAAACAAGATAAGAGTTGGAGAATTCAAGGGGCTTCCATAGCCTTGGAACACATGACTGGTGCATAGGGAGATTACTGATGCCATAAACAGGAGTGTCAATTGGTAAAGTCAACAACAGGAGTCACTGTGCACTTACTCCTCATGTAGGATCTCTGTCCTTAATGTGCTGTACACTGAGGCTTAATGCTATAACGAGTACTCAAACAGTATATTTCACTTTGTGTTTCTATGGGGGTGCCAACGATTGAAATCTTTACTTAATGTACACTAAACTGATCTTCTGTAAAAAAAAAAAAAATTATCAATTCCCAACTTGACTCTCACTGGGATTAAACATGACAATAGGTCTGATCTGATTTCATCATGATTTAAAAAAAATCATCTATTATTTTTCACTTTATGTTTCCGTGTGGGAACAAACTGTTGAAATCCATACTTAAGGTATACTAAGCTGATCTTCTGTATATTAAGATAATCAAAAATGAATCTTGATGTGAATGGAAGAGGAGAGGGAGTGGGAAAGGGGAAAGGGAGTGGGAAATAGAAGAGGATACCAAGAAATGGAAAAATCTTCCATGCTCATGGATTGGAAGAATCAACATCATCAAAATGTCCATTATCCCAAAAGCAATTTATAGATTCAATGCAATACCAATCAAGATACCAAAGATATTCTTCTCAGATCTAGAAAAAATGATGCTGAAATTTACATGGGTACACAGGAGACCTCGAATAGCTAAGGCAATCTTGTACAACAAAAACAAAGCCGGAGGCATCACAATACCAGATTTCAGGACATACTACAGGGCAGTTGTAATCAAAACAGCATGGTCCTGGTACAGAAACAGAGGGATAGACCAATGGAACAGAATTGAAACACCAGAAATCAACCCAAACATCTACAGCCAACTTTTATTTGATCAAGGGTGCAAAACCAATCCCTGGAGTAATGACAGTCTATTCAATAAATGGTGCTGGGAAAACTGGATTTCCATGTGCAGAATCATGAAGCAAGACCCCTACCTTTCACCTTCCACAAAAACGCACTCAACATGGATTAAAGACTTAAATCTATGACCTGACACCATCAAATTATTAGAGAGCATTGGAAAAACCTGCAAGATATAAGTACCGGCAATAATTTCTTGGAAAACACCCCAGAAGCACAGGCAGTCAAAGCCAAAATCAACTATTGGGATTGCATCAAATTGAGAAGTTTCTGTACTGCAAAAGAAACAGTCAGGAAAGTGAAGAGACAACCCACAGAATGCGAAAAATATTTGCAAACTACGCAACTAATAAAGGGTTGATAACCAGAATCTACAAAGAGATCAAGAAACTCCAAAGAACAAAACAAACAACCCACTTAAGAGATGGGCCAAGGACCTCAATAGACATTTTTCAAAAGAGGAAATCCAAATAGCCAACAGGCACATGAAAAAATGTTCAAGGTCACTAGCAATCAGGGAAATGCAAATCAAAACCACAATGAGGTTCCACCTCACCCCAATTAGAATGGCTCACATTCAGAAATCTAGCAACAATAGATGCTGTCGAGGATGTGGGGAAAAAGGGACACTAACCGACTGTTGGTGGGAATGCAAACTGGTTAAGCCACTATGGAAGTCAGTCTGGAGATTCCTCAGAAACCTGAATATAACCCTACCATTCAACCCAGCCATCAAACTCCTTGGAATTTACCCAAAGGAAATGAAAGTGGCAAACAAAAAGGCAGTCTGCACATTAATGTTTATTGCAGCACAATTCACAATAGCTAAGACCTGGAACCAACCCAAATGCCCATCAACAGTAGACTGGATAAAGAAATTATGGGACATGTACTCTTTAGAATACTATACAGCAGTCAAAAACAACTAAATCCAGTCATTTGCAACAAAATGGAGGAATCTGGAACACATCATGCTGAGTGAATTCAGCCAGTCCCAAAAGACAAATATCATATGTTCTCCCTGATTGGCGACAACTAACTGAGCACCAAAGGGGAAACTTGTTGAAGTGAAATGGACACTGTGAGAAACAGTGACTTGACCAGTTCTTGTCCTGATAGTTGAGGTACAATGTAATACTTTATCCATTTTAGTATTTTTTGTTGTAGTACCATTGGTTGAACTCTGTAATTAACACACAATTATTCTTAGGTGTTTAAGTTTTAACTGAAAAGTGATCCCTGTTAGGAATTTGGAAAACATTATGTTGAGTGAAATAAGCCAATCCCAAAGGGACAAATACCACTTGTTCTCCTGGATAGGTGACAACTAACTGAGCACCAAAAAGGAAACCTGTTAAAGTGAAATGAACACTATGAGAAATGGTGACTTGATCAGCCCTCACCCTGACTGTTGATGAGCAACTTGATATGTTATGCCTCTTAGTATTTTTTTGTTTGTTCTACTTAATACTTTTGGCTGAATACTGTAATCAATACACAATTCTTCCTAAGTGCTGAAACTCAACTGAAAAGTGATTGCTGTTAAATATAAGAGTGGGAATAAGAGAGGGAAGAGATGTGCAATTCGGGACATGCTCAAGCTGACTTACCTCAAACGGTAGAGTTAGAAACATACCAGGGGATTCCAATTCAGTCCCATCAAGGTGGCATGTACCAATGCCATCTCACTAGTCCCAGTGATCAATTTCTGTTCACAATTGATTGTAATGATAGGACTAAGAACCAAAGAGATCACATAAACAAGAATAGTGTCTGCAAATACTATCTGATAGAATCAAAAAGGGAGAGAACGATCCAACATGGGAAGTGAGATACCCAGCAGACCCATAGAATGGCAGATGTCCTAAACATCACTCTGGCTTCAGAATCAGCCCTAAAGGCACTCGGATCTGGCTGAAAAGCCCATGAGAGTATTTCAGGCATGGAAAGCCAAGACACTCTGGGGAAAAAAAAAAAGCTAAATGAAAGATCGCCCTGAGTGAGATACCAGTGGAAAGAATGGGTCATCAAAAAAGGAGGGACCTTTCTCTGAAGGGAGGAGAGAACTTCCACTTTGACCATGGCCTTGTCTAAAAAATGATCAGAGTCAGTGAACTCAGGGGACTTCCATAGCCTTGGCAGCTCATGACAAGAGCCTAGAGTGATTACTGATGCCATAAACAAGAGTGTCAATTTGTTAAGTCAACAAGAGGAGTCACTGTGCACTTACTCCTCATGTAGGATCTTTGTCCTTAGTGTGCTGTACATTGAGATTTAATGCTAAAACGAGTACTCAAACAGTATTTTTCACTTTATGTTTCTGTGTGGGAGCAAACTGTTGAAATCTTGACTTAATGTATGCTAAACTGATCTTCTGTATATAAAGAGAATCGAAAATGAATCTTGATATGAATGGAAGGGGAGAGGGAGTGGATAAGGGAAGGGTTGCAGGTTGGGGGACGTTATGGCGGAAGCCATTGTAATCCATAAGCTGTACTTTGGAAATTTATATTCATTAAATAAACGTAAAAAAAAAAAAGAAAAGAAATGAAAAAAATTATCAATGTATATCACCTAATTACAGGGCACCAGTTTATTTGAAAGCTATGTGGAGGATCTTTAAGAGAGACTTAGATTCCAAATAATAGTGCTGGGGACTTCAATACTCCACTCTCAGAAATAGATCAACTGGACAGAAGATCAAGAAGGAAACAGCAAATTTAATCAACACCATTTACCAAATGGATCTAACAGATATCTACAGAACTTCCAACCCTACATTTAAAGATTTTACATTCTTCTCAGCAGTACATGCAACCTTCTCTAGGATTGACCACATAGTAGGCCATAAACAAGTCTCAGCTAATTCGAAAGAATTAGAATCATAGCACGCAGCTTCTCAGAGCACGCTGGTATGCAGTTAGAAATTAGCAACTCAGTAATCCGTACAGCATATTTAAACACATGGAGACTGAACAACACGCTCCTGAATGAACACTGGGTCATAGAGGAAATCCAAATAAAAATCAAAAACTATCTGGAAGTAAACGTGGATAACAACACAACATACCAAAACTTATGCGAAACAGCAAAACAGTGCTGAGAGGAAAGTGCATAGTAACAGGTGCATGCATCAAGAAATTAGAGAGGCACCAAACAAATGAGCTTTCAATGCATCTCAAGGATCTAGAAAAACTGTAGAAAACCAGACCCAAAACTAGTAGGAGAAGCTAAATTGCTAAAATTAGAGAAGAAATGAACAGGATTGAATACAAAAAACATTACAAAAAATGAGCCAAACAAAAGCACCTGTTTTTTTTAAATAAACAAAATTGACACCTCATTGGCCCAACTAACTAAAAAAGAAAACATAAAATATATAAAATTAGAGATGAAAAAGGAAATGTAATAACAGACACCACAGAAATAAAAAGAATCATCAGAAATTAATACAAGGACTTGTATGTCAGAAACAGGTAAATCTATCAGAAACGGATAGATTACAGAACACATGCAACCTACCTAAATTGAACCAGGAAGACATCGAAAACCTAAACAGACCCATAACTGAGACAGAAATTGAAACAGTCATAAAGGCCCTCCCAACAAAGAAAAGCCCAGGACCTGATGGATTCACTGCTGAATTCTACCAGACATTTAAAGAAGAACTAACTCCAATTCTTCTCAAGCTATTCAGAACAATCGAAAAAGAGGGAGTCTTCCCAAATTCTTTTCATGAAGCCATCATCACTTTAATTCCTAAGCCAGAAAAAGATGCAGCACTGAAAGAAAATTACAGACCAATATCCCTGATGAACATAGATGGAAAAATCCTCAATAAAATTCTCGCCAATAGAATGCAACAACACATCAGAAAGATCATCCACCCAGACCAAGTGGGATTTATCCCTGCTATGCAGGGATGGTTTAATGTGCGCAAGACAATCAATGTGATACACCACATTAACAGACTGCAGAAGAAAAAACATATGATTATCTCAATAGATGCAGAGAAAGCATTTGATAAAATACTACACTCGTTCATGATGAAAACTCTAAGAAAACTGGGTTTGGAAGGAACATTCCTCAATACAATCAAAGCAATCTATGAGAAACCCACATCCAGCATCCTATTGAATGGGGAAAAGTTGGAAGCATTTCCACTGAGATCTGGCACCAGACAGGGATGCCCATCTCACCACTGCTATTCAATATAGTTCTGGAGGTTCTAGCCAGAGCTATTAGGCAAGAAAAAGAAATTAAAGGGATACAAATTGGGAAGGAAGAACTCAAACTATCCCTCTTTGCAGATGATATAATTCTTTATTTAGGGGATCCAAGGAACTATACTAAGAGACTATTGGAACTCATAGAAGAGTTTGGCAAAGTAGCAGGATATAAAATCAATGCACAAAAATCAACAGCCTTTGTATACACATTCAATGCCACGGCTGAGAAAGAACTGCTAAGCTCAATCCCATTCACATAGTCACAAAAACAATCAAATACCTTGGAATAAACTTAACTAAGGACGTTAAAGATCTCTACGATGAGAATTACAAAATCTTGAAGAAAGAAATAGAAGAGGATATTGAAAAAATGGAAAAATCTTCCATGCTCACGATTGGAGGAATCAACTTCATCTAAAATGTCCATTGCCCTTAAAGTACTTTTATAGATTCAATTTGATACCTTTCAAAATACCAAAGACATTCTTCTCAGATCTAGAATAAATGATGCTGAAATTCATATGGAGGCACAGGAGACCTCGAATAGCTAACACAATCTTGTACAAAAAAAAAAGGGTTGAGGCATCTCAATACCAGATTTCAGGACATACTACAGTGCAGTTGTAATCAAAACAGCATGGTCCTGGTACAGAAACAGATGGATAGACCAATGGAACAGAATTGAAACACCAGAAATCAACCCAACATCTACAGCCAACTTATATTTGATCATGGATCTAAAACCAATTCCTTGAGCAAGTGCAGTCTATTCAAGAAATCATGCTGGGAAAACCACATGCAGAAGCATGAAGCAAGACCCCTCCCTTATAACCTAAACAAAAAACCACTCAACATGATTTAAGACCTAAATCTATGACCTGAAACCATCAAAATATTACAGAACATTGGAGAAACCCTGCAAGATATAGGCACAGGCAAAGACTTCTTGGAAAAAAACCAGAAGCATATGCAGTCATATCCAAATTTAACTATTGGGATTGCATCAAATTGAGAAGTTTCTGTACTGCAAAAGAAACAGGAAAGTAAAGAAGAAACCAACAGAATGGGAAAAAATATTTGCAAACTATACAACAGATAAAGGGTTAATAACCAGAGTTACAAAGAATTCAAGAAATTCTACAACAATAAAACAAACAACCCACTTAAGAGATGGGCCAAGGACCTCAATAGACATTTTTCAAAAGAGGAAATGCAAATGGCAGACACATAAAAAGTTCAGAGAAATGTAAATCAAAACCAAGAGGGAAACCTGTTGGAGTGAGGTGGACACTATGGGAAATGGTGGCTTGATCAGCATAGCCCTGACTGTTAATGATCAACTTAATACATTATCCCTCTTAGTAGTTTTTTTATCTGTTCTACTTAATATGACTGGTTTAGATCTGTAATTGATGCACAGTTATTCTTAAGTGTTGAAAATTAACTGAAATGGGATCCCTGTTGAACATGGTGGTGGGAATGGGAGAGGGAAGAGATGTATAATTTGGGACATGCTCAGGCTGACTTGCCCCAAGTGGTGGAGTTGGAAGCATACCAGGGGATTCCAATTCAATCCCATCGAGGTGGCATGTACCAATGCCATCTCACTGTTCTAGGTGATCAGTTTCAGTTCACAGTTGGTCATGGTGAAGGGACTGGGAGTCAAAGGGAGCACATAGACAATTCTAGTACCTGCTAACGCTAACTGATGGAGTATATAAAGGGGAGGGTGATCCAACATGGGAAGTGAGATACTCAGCAGACTCATAGAATGGCAGATGTCCTAAATAGCACTCTGGCCTCAGAATCAGCCCTAAAGGCATTCGGAGCTGGCTGAAAAGCTCATGAGAGTATTTCAGGCATGGAAAGCCAAGACACTCTGGCAAAAGATCTCTGCGAGTGAGATCCCAGTGGAAAGAACAGGTCATCAAAGAAGGAGGTACCTTTCTCTGAAGGGAGGAGAGAACCTCCACTTTGACTATGACCTTGTCTAAACAAGATAACAGTCGGAGAACTCAGAGGGCTTCCATAGCCTTGGAAACTCATGACTGGAGCATAGGGAGATTACTGATGCCATAGACAGGAGTGTCAGTTGGTAAAGTCAACAAGAGGAGTCACTGTGCACTTACTCCTCATGTAGGATCTCTGTCCTTAATGTGCTGTACATTGAGATTTAATGCTATAACGAGTACTCAAACAATATATTTCACTTTGTGTTTCTATGGGGGTGCAAACTGTTGAAATCCTTACTTAATGCATACTAAACTGATCCTCTGTAAAAAAAAAAAAAAAAGAAAAGAAAAGAAATTATCAATTCCCAACTTGACTCTCACTGGGATTAAACATGACAATAGGTCTGCTCTGATTTCATCATCATTTTAAAAAAAATCATCTATTATTTTTCACTTTATGTTTCTGTGTGGGAGCAAACTGTTGAAATCCATACTTAATGTATACTAAGCTGATCTTCTGTATATTAAGATAATCGAAAATGAATCTTGATGTGAATGGAAGGGGAGAGGGAGTGGGAAAGGGGAGGGTTGTGGGTGGGAGGGACGGTATGGGGGGGAAGCCATTGTAATCCATAAGTCGTACTTTGGAAAATTATATGCATTAAATAAAAGTTTAAAAAATAAAGAAAAATAAAAAAAACACAATGATAGTTCACCCCAGTTAGAATGGCTCACATACAGAAATCTACCAACAGCAGATGCTGGCGAGCATGTGGGGAGAAAGGGACACTAACCCATTGTTGGTGGGAATGCAAACTGGTCAAGCCACTATGGAAGTCAGTCTGGAGATTCCTCAGAAACCTGAATATAACCCTACCATACAACCCAGCCATCCCACTCCTTGGAATTTACCCAAAGGAAATTAAATTGGCAAACAAAAAATGTGGCCTTCACCTCAATGTACTTATTGCAGCTCAATTCACAATAGCTAAGAACTGGAATCAACCTAAATGCCCATCAACAGTAAACTGGATAAAGAAATTATGGGACATGTACTCAATAGAATACTAAAAAGCAGCAAAAAAAAAAGCAAACAATGAAATCCAGTCATTTGTAACAAGATGGAGGAATCTGGAAAACATCATGTTGAATTAAATAAGCCAGTATCAAAGGGACAAAGATATGTTCTCCCTGATCAGTGAAAAGTAACTGAGCTCCAAAAAGGAAGCCTGTTGAAGTGAGATGGACTCTTTGAGATATAGTGATTTGATCAGCCCTTGCCCTGACTATTGTTGAACAACCTAATACATTATTCCTTTTAGTATTTTTTGTTCTAAATAATACTATTGGTTGAATTCTGTAATTAATACACAATTTTTCTTAAGGGTTGAAATTTAACTGAAAAGGATACCTGTTAAAACTAAGAGTCTGAATAAGAGAGGGAGGAGAGAAGCAATTTGGTACATGCTCAATTGCACTTCCTCCAAATGGTATTTAGAGACATGCCAGGGTATTCCAATTCAATCCCATCAAGGCATGTGCCAATGTCATCTCACTAGTCCAAGTGATCGATTTCTGTTCACAATTGATCATACTGATAGGTCTAAGATTCAAAGGAATCACATAAACAAGACTAGTGTCTGCAAATACTAACTGACAGAATAAAATAGGGAGAGAACGATCCAACATGGGAAGCGGGATACACAGCAGACTCATACAATGGTGGATGTCCTAAACAGCACTCTGACCTCAGAATCAGCCCTTAAGGCATGTGGATCTGGCTAAAAAGCCTATGATAGTATTTTAGGCATGTAAAGCCAAGACACTGTGGGAAAAAAAAAAAACTATATGAAAGATCCCTGTGAGTGCGATCCCAGTGGAAAGAATAGGTCATCAAAGAAGGAGGTACCTTTCTCTGAAGGGAGGAGAGAACTTCCACTTTGACTATGACCTTGTCTAAATAAGATCAGAGTTGATGAATTCAAAAGGCCTCCATAACCTTAGCAACTCATGACAGGTGCTTAGGGCGATTACTGATGCCATAAACAAGAGTGTCAATTTGTTAAGTCAACAACAGGAGTCACTGTGCACTTACTCCTCATGTAGGATCTCTGTCCTAAATGTGCTGTACATTGTGATTTAATGTTATAACTAGTATTCAAACAGTATTTTACACTTTGTGTTTCTATGTGGGTGCAAACTGTTGAAATCCTTACTTAATATATGCTAAATTGATCTCTGTATATAAAGAGAATTGAAAATGAATCTTGATGTGAATGGAAAGGGAGAGGGAAAGGGAAAGGGGAGGGTTTTGGATGGGAGGGAAGTTATGCGAGGAAAAAGCCACTGTAATCCATAAGCTGTACTTTGGAAATTTATATTCATTAAATAAAAGTTAAAAAAAGAAAATGGAATGTACACAACAATCCAAGCTAGGCCAGGTCAAAGTCAGGAGCCCAAAACTCAGTCCAAGTATCCCACATATGTAGCCGTACCAAGACTTAAGCCTTAATCTACTGCCAACCTGGATGCAAAAGAGTAAAAAGCTAGAATCAGAAGTAGAACTTAAAACTCAAACCATACACTCCCAGTGGAATGTTACTATTCCAAATGGCATTAACTATTGAAAACTTTGGTATCCCAATGACAGTCCCTGTTTCTTTTTTAACTTTTATTTAATGAATATAACTTTCCAAAGTACAGCTTATGGATTACAATGGCTTCCCCAGCCATAACTTCCCTCCCACCCACAACCCTCCCATTTCCCACTCCCTCTCCCCTTCCATTCATATCAAGATTCATTTTCAATTCTCTTTATATACAGAAGATCAGTTTAGCATATATTAAGTAAAGATTTCAACAGTTTGCACCCACATAGAAACACAAAGACAGTACTAGTTATGGCATTAAATCACAATATACAGCACATTTAGGACAGAGATCCTACATGAGGAGTAAGTGCACAGTGACTCCTGTTGTTGACTTAACAAATTGACACTCTTGTTTATGGCATCAGTAATCACCCTAGGCTCTTGTCATGAGTTGCCAAGGCCATGGAAGCCTTTTGAGTTCACCTGGCAGTCCTTATTTTGTGAATTTCCTAAACCATAATTCTCTGTTTTTATGAGAACAAGTCATACTTTATTTGTAGCTAAGTGAAAAATGAAGCAGTTCTTAATTGTGAATAAAGAAAATTTTGCTGATATAATAGAATGGCATAATAATGATTGCTATATTATTGTTATACTTATTGTTATCATTATTATAATTATTATTGAACCAAAGGTTTTTACTCATTGGCACATAAATATAAATGTTTTATTCATCCAGCTCTCTCATGTGGGTACAGAATTCCAAGGACTTATGTCATTTCTGCTGCTTTCTTAGACACATGAGTAGGGAATTGAATTGGAGGTGAAGTAGCTGGAACTCAAAGTGGTACTCATATTGTATTCCAGTATCACAGGCCATAGCTTCACCTGCTATGCATCAATGCTAGCCAAGGCCAACAGAGAAAGAGAGAGAGAGATTATAGGTGATAGAATTTTTATCTTTATATCTATCTATATCTGGATATATATCACATTCATCCACAAATTCACTCTCCAAATGGCTGGAGCTAAAAGACAGGAATTTTACCCAGGTCTGCAATGTGACAAGAAGAGACTCAAGTACTTGGGCTATATTCTGCTGTTTTCTCAAGCACTTTTGCAGAGAGCTGGATTGGAAGTAGAACCACTGAGAATTAAATTAGCATATATATGGGACAATGGCATTGCAGGCAGTAGCTTAAACCACTTAAATCACAACACAACTCCATTTCTCTAATTTCATAACATGTCAATTCTATTTCAGATAAGATAATTTTATGGGGCCGGCATTTTGGTGTAGAGGGTTAAACCACTGCCAGCAGCACTGGCATCTCATATATGTGCTAGTTGAGTGCAGGCTGTTCCACTTCTGATCCAGCTCCCTGTTAATATGTCTAAGAAAGCAGCAAAAAAGGGTGTAAGTCCTTGGACTCCTGCACCCACATGAGAGACCTGGATGAAAAAAACATTAATTTTTTGGCTTTAGGATCCTGCTTCAGGCCAGCCAAATCATGTCTTTTTGCGTCCATTTGGGTAAGGAACCAACTGATGGAAGGCTCCCCTTTCTATCTCTTTCTACAATTCTACCTTTCAACTAAATGAAGTAAATCTTTTTTAAAAAGTATTAAAATGAAGTGGTAGTCCTGGATTTTTCTATAAAAAGGATAATTTTATTTTGGTTCTTAAGTTTCAGACCTTGCAATTCCAAACCTTCAAACCATGTCTAAAAGGAAGCTGCCATTTTCATCATTATCCTATAGCAGTTTCCCTTCTTTAATCTATGGTCCATTTCCATGCATTACAGCATGGGTAAATTGGTGGGTGGGACTTATATGTGGGGTGTGCAAACCTTCATACAGCTCTCTTGCAATGGGATGCATTTAGGCTTTGGGAGTGAGAGGAAAAGACAGAGAAAATATTTCCTTATGTTTTGTTCCTGGGCAGCTTCATGACTGCTTCCCTACTTTGTTGTTTACGATGTTGATGTGATGTAGTATTATTGCTGACTCAAATCCCAGAAACCCTTTCAAATCCTGTATCTATTTGAAATTTGTGTCTCTGAATCTGACTGATTATGTCATGCCATCATGCTTTGCTATGTATATCATCTTGCCTCACCTTCCATGTTCTCTAAAAAGCTAAATTCCCAAACATCCAATCCTTGTAGCCTCATTTCTGGTAATTGTTGTCACCATGGTGATCCATCTTCTGTACCCACCTCTTCAACCACATCATTTCTCCTTGAGGCTTTTCACCCTGTCCCATGCAGCAGCTAGACAAACTGGTCATCTCCTAGACAACTACCTAGTATACAAATGCCTCTGTCTACTTGGATTAATTTCCCAGTGTACCCTAACAAACTCTCCCAAACATAGTGACATAAAATAGTGGAAATTTCTCTCTCAAACACTTCAAGTCTACAGTCCAAAACCAAGGTATTGGTAGACTGTGATGTCTCTGAACCTCAGAATACACTCTGAGGTTGCTGTTTATCCTTGGCATTTTTTTGCTTGCAGCTATGTGATTGCATTTTCTGCTTATGCTGTTGTGCAATTCTCACTGTGTCCCTTTACCTTAGTCATCACCTTGTTCTTCTTTCATTATTTCACATTTTATTTATTTTAACTTGAAAAGCACAGAAGCAGAGATCTTCCAACCACTTTCACTATTCAAATTTCTCTAACAGTCAAGTCTGTTCCAGGCACATGCCAGAAGCCTGAACTCAGTCTAGTTCTCCCCTTCTGTGCAGGAAGGACCCAGGTACTTGGATCTTTAACTGCTGACTCTAAGGATGCCTATTGTCAGGAAGCTGGAATTCACTGTGGAGTTAGGACTTGAACCCAAACACTCTGATATGGGATGCAGGTGTCCCAAGACACAACTTAACCACTGTGTCAAATGACCCCCACTCTTTACCTTACTCTCTTCTTGTAAGAACATACTGGATTTGCAAACCTGCTTCTTTCAGTATGACCTCAAGTAACTCTTTTTTTTTAATTGACAGGTAGGGTTTAGACAGAGAGAAGGGTTATAGAGAGAAGAGACAGAGAGAAAATTCTTCCTTCTGGTGGTTCACTCCCCAAATGGCCGCCACGGCAAATGCTGTGCTGATCCGAAGCCAGGAGCTAGGTGTTTCTTCCTGGTCTCCCATGCAGGTGCAGGGCCCAAGCACTTGGGCCATCCTCCACTGCCTTCCTGGGCCACAGCAGAGAGCTGGACTGGACGTGGAACAACCTGGACTAGAACCTGGTGCCCATATGGGATATTGGAGCCACAGGCGGAGGATTAACCAATTGAGCCACTGCGCCGGCCCCTCGAGTAATTCTTGTAGTTACTTTTGCAATGGCTATTATTTTCAAAGAAGATCACATTCAAAGTTACTAAAAGTTATGAATTCAACATATATTTTGGGTTTTGGAGGACATAATTCAACAACATATTGCTTTTCTGTCCTAGCACTTCTATATGTAGCAGATGGTTTTACTACCATTAAAAGGCAGAACTTGTCACATGACCTCATCTACCCCATTTGGAAGCTGAGCAGAGAAGGTAGATTTTTTTCATTAATATTGCCTTTTTTCTAAAATTATAACCTTTTATTCCTTCTAGTGATTCCTCTCACTGTCCTCTCTCATTCTATAATATTAGAGAAGGTACAGATTATAGTGAGATGTGCTAAAATATGAGTGCGGCATCTCTACAACACAGAAGATAACATCATTGTTCCTAGGGGTACCAGATCTAACTTGCTTTTATTATCTTTATTAATCTTTCTATTCTGTCGGTGCCAGATGCCAATCCAGGTAAACATAAAAATTGCATTTTGTATCTCATTGCATCTTATCACATCAAAAATATTGATCATAGCAATAATGGTAATGATGCTAATGTTTTGTGTACAGTTGTGATAGGGAACTACTTTGCTGCTGCACAAACTGCTATTATCAGGTTTGTAACCAAGTTATTTAATTTTTAATTTTTTAACTTGTTGAATAATAGGAAGCTGGGATCAGAAGTGAAACTTGAATTGCACTCAAGTGCTTTGATATGCCCACTGGGCCCAAACATCTTCTCGTATCTTCATAGTTCTGCCTTTTTAGAGTTGTACAAATTACATAGGAATTATAAAATATATAATCATTTCAGTCCAACTCCCTTCACTAAGGAATATAAATTTACAGCCCATCAATGACTTTCAGAATTTAATTATTCATTTCTTTTTAACAGTGAAAAATATTGAAATATATAATATATCACAATTTTATATGTGATTTTTAAGAATTTACTGAACATATCCTGGGCAGAACAGAATTTTTAAAAAATAAGTGGTTTTCTGGCCGGCGCTGCGGCTCACTAGGCTAATCATCCACCTTGCAGTGCCAGCACTCTAGGTTCTAGTCCTGGGGCACCGGATTGTCCTGGTTGCCCCTCTTCCAGGCCAGCTCTCTGATGTGGCCAGGGAAGTGCAGTGGAGGATGGCCCAAGTTCTTGGGCCCTACACCCCATGGGAGACCAGGATAAGTACCTGGCTCCTGCCATCGGATCAGCGCGGTGTGCCGGCCACAGCACGCCGGCCGCGGCGGCCATTGGAGGGTGAACCAACAACAAAGGAAGACCTTTCTCTCTGTCTCTCTCTCTCACTGTCCACTCTGCCTGTCAAAAAAAAATAAGTGGTTTTCTATATATGAAGAAAAATAATTCATATTTTAATATTTGAATGTATTAATTCACAATTAACATAATTATTTTCTGACATTGAAACTGGCTTATCAGCCGGTGCCGCAGCTCAGTTGGCTAATCCTCTCTGCGTTGCCAGCACCTCGGGTTCTAGTCCCTGTTAGGGTGCCAGGTACTAGTCCCAGTTGCTCCTCTTCCAGTCCATCTCTTTTCTGTGGCACGGGAGAGCAGTGGAGGATGGCCCAAGTGTTTGGGTTCCTGCACTTGCATGGGAGACCAGGAGGAAGCTCCCAGCTCCTGGCTTCAGATTGGCACACAGCACTGGCTGTGGTGGCCTGGAAGGGAAGGAAGAACTTTTTCTCTGTCTCTCTCTCACACTGATTAACTCTGCCTGTCAAAACAACAACAACAAAAACAACAACAAAACACAAACAAAAAAGAAACTGGCTTATCTACTTTTACTTTTTCTTCTCCTATTGCCATTACTAAACACATCACTGGAATCCACTGGTCCCTTCACATCAATACCTGTGTTCGGCACCTCAATTAACCTCACAAAGGTTAGATTTATAGTCATAGAAGTTATATCAGGATTTCACAGTGTTTGATTAATGTACAAAATCAGACAGAATACATTGTATTTTACCAATATCTGGAGATATTATATACCAAGTGATATAGTGCATTATAATTACAAGAAAATAATGGGATTTTTCAGTTAACAATTATAACCTGTTGGTGTTACACATTTTAAAAATATGCATTATCTAATATGTAAAAAAATTACCACTGTGTGTTCTGCTAATAATGTATCTCTCAGTCCATGGTGCTGGCAAGCCACAAAACAACTTCGCTTTTACATTACCATATAGTTCAGTGTCAGGCACAAAATACACCCTAGGGATACTACAGCTTCTAAATTCTTCATGGAAGAAATATGTATATTTTGAGATGTTGAGATATTTCCAGGGAAGGTTGCCTGGTTGTCCTTTGAGAAATCTAATAGTCCTGTCTTCTCATATATTTAGAAGTGTTACTAAATAGAACAAGTCTTAAAAAGGCTCCCGTGTTTTTCACATCTAGAAACTCAAACTTGTCAGTGAAAATAAGAGGATTGGTTCAAGGTAATTAAAATAAAATTGTAAAATAGAAAAAGAAATGTTTATTCATAAAAAGTGATTAATGATTTTAATAATGGTACTTCATCTAATCTTCTTGTTGAAAAACAATTATTAGAAGGCTGGCGCCACGGCTCACTAGGCTAATCCTCCGCCTTGAGGTGCCAGCACACCGGTTTCTAGTCCCATTCGGGGCACCGGGTTCTGTCCCGGTTGCCCCTCTTCCAGGTCAGCTCTCTGCTGTGGCTAGGGAGTGCAGTGGAGGATGGCCCATGTACTTGGGCCCTGCACCCCATGGGAGACCAGGAGAAGCACTTGGCTCCTGCCTTTCGATCAGCGCAGTGCGCTGGCCAAAGCGCGCCAGCCATGGCAGCCATTGGAGGGTTAACCAATGGCAAAGGAAGACCTTTCTCTCTGTCTCTGTCTCTCAGTGTCCACTCTGCCTGTCAGAAAGAAAGAAAGAGAGAAAGAGAGAAAGAGAGAGAGAGAGAGAGACAGAAAGAGAGAAAGAAAGAAAGAAAGAAAGAAAGAAAGAAAGAAAGAAAGAAAGAAAGAAAGAAAGAAAGAAAGAAAGAATTATTAAAGGTTGACTTGAGTAATATAGATTTAAAATCTATCAATCAAATGACCAAGGATTATACTCCTGCAGATTTCCACAAAGGAAATGAAATCAACATATGAAAGCATTAGCTTTGCCCCAGTTACTGCAGCTCAATTCACAATAGCTAAGATATAGAACAAACCCACATATCTTTCAACCAATGGCCATGGAATACTATATGGCATTAAATCCTGTTGTTTACAGCAAAAGGGAGGCAAGTGGAAACCATTATACTTAGTGAAATAGAACAGTTCAAAAACACAAATAGCATTTTTCTCCCTGATCTGCAGTAACAAACAAGTACACAAATGGTCTTCTGTAGAAGTAAAATTGACACTTTGTGATGTGATGATTTTTTTTTAGTTTCTTTTTTTAACTTTTATTTAATGCATATAAATTTCCAAAGTACAGCTTATGGATTACAATGGCTTCCCCCCCATAACGTCCCTCCCATCCACTACCCTCCCCTTTCCCACTCCCTCTCCCCTTCCATTCACATCAAGATTCATTTCAATTCTCTTTATATACAGAAGATCAGTTTAGCATACATTAAGTGAAGATTTCAACAGTTTACTCCCACACAAAACATAAAGTGAAAAATAATAGATGATTTTTTAAATGATGATGATATCAGATCAGACCTATTGTCATGTTTAATCCCAGTGAGAGTCAAGTTGGGAATTGAAAATTTCTTCTTCTTCTTTTTTTTTTTTTTACAGAAGACCAGTTTAGTATACATTAAGTAAAGATTTCAACAGTTTGCACCTCCATAGAAACACAGAGTGAAATATACTGTTTGAGTACTAGTTATAGCATTAAGTCTCAATGTACAACACATTAACGACAGAGATCCTACATGAGGAGTAAGTGCACAGTGACTCCTGTTGTTGACTTTACCAATTGACACTCCTGTTTATGGCCTCAGTAATCTCCCCATGCTCCAGTCATGAGTTTCCAAGACTATGGAAGCCCCTTGAGTTCTCTGACTCTTATCTTGTTTAGATAAGGTCATAGTCAAAGTGGAGGTTCTCTCCTACCTTCAGAGAAAGGTACCTCCTTCTTTGAAGACCTGTTCTTTCCACTGGGATCTCACTCGTGGAGATCTTTCATTTAGTTTTTTTTTTTTTTTTTGCCTGAGCATTTTGGCTTTCCATGCCTGAAATACTCTCATGGGCTTTTCAGCCAGATCTGCATGCCTTTAGGGCTGAATCTGAGGCCAGAGTGCTGTTTAGGACATCTGCCATTCTATGAGTCTGCTGAGTATCTCGCTTCCCATGTTGGATCACTCTCCCCTTTATTTATTCTATCGGTTAGTATTAGCACATACTAGACTTGTTTATGTGCTCCCTTTGACTCTTAGTCCTTTCATTATGATCAATTGTGAACTGAAATTGATCACTTGGAATAGTGAGATGGCATTGGTACATCCACCTTGATGGGATTAAATGGGAGTCCCCTGGTATGTTTCTAACTCTACCATTTGGGGCAAGTCAGCCTGAGCATGTCCCAAATTATACATCTCTTCCCTCTCTTATTCCCACTCTTATGTTTAACAGGGATCACATTTCAGTTAAATTTCAACACGTAAGAATAACTGTGTGATAATTACAGAATTAAACCAGTCATATTAAGTAGAGCAGACAAAAAAACTACTAAGAGGGATAATGTATTAAGTTGTTCATTAACAGTCAGGGCTATGCAGATCAAGTCACTGTTTCTCATAGTATCCTTTTCACTTCAACAGGTTTCCTTTTTGGTGTTCAGTCAGTTGTCACTGATCAGGGAGAACATATGGTATTTCTCCCTTTGGGACTGGCTGATTTCACTCAGCATAATGTGTTCCAGATTCCTCCATTTTGTTGCAAATGACTGGATTTCATTGTTTCTTACTGCGGTATAGTATTCTAAAGAGTACACATCCCATAATTTCTTTATCCAGTCTACCGTTGATGGGCATTTAGGTTGGTTCCAGGTCTTGGCTATTGTGAATTGTGCTGCAATAAACATTAGGCTGCAGACCGCTTTTTTGTTTGCCACTTTAAATTCCTTTGGGTAAATCCCAAGGAGAGGGATGGCTGGTTCGAACGGTAGGGTTATCTTCAGGTTTCTGAGGAATCTCCAGACTGACTTCCATAGTGGCTTGACCAGTTTGCATTCCCACCAACAGTGGGTTAGTGTCCCTTTTTCCCCACATCCTCACCAGCATCTGTTGTTGGTAGATTTCTGTATGTGAGCCATTCTAACCGGGGTGAGGTGAAACCTCATTGTGCTTTTGATTTGCATTTCCCTGATTGCTAGTGACCTTGAACATTTTTTCATGTGCCTGTTGGCCATTTGGATTTCCTCTTTTGAAAAATGTGTATTGAGGTCCTTGGCCCATCTCTTAAGTGGGTTGTTGGTTTTGTTTTTGTGGAGTTTCTTGATCTCTTTGTAGATTCTGGTTATTAACCCTTTATCTGTTGCATAGTTTGCAAATATTTTTCCCATTCTGTTGGTTGTCTCTTCACTCTCCTGACTGTTTCTTTTGCAGTACAAAAACTTCTCAATTTGATGCAATCCCAATAGTTGATTTTGGCTTTAACTGTCTGTGCCTCCCGGGTCTTTTCCAGAAAATCTTTGCCTGTGCCAATATCTTGAAGGGTTTCTCCAATGTTCTCTAATAACTTGATGGTGTCAGGTCATAGATTTAGGTCTTTAATCCATGTTGAGTGGATTTTTGTGTAAGGTGTAAGGTAGGGGTCTTGCTTCATGCTTCTCCACGTGGAAATCCAGTTTTCCCAGCACCATTTATGAATAGACTGTGCTTGCTCCAGGAATTGGTTTTAGATCCATGATCAAATAAAAGTTGGCTGTAGATGTTTGTGTTGATTTCTGGTGTTTCAATTCTGTTCCATTGGTCTATCCCTCTGTTTCTGTACCAGTACCATGTTGTTTTGATTACAACTGCCCTGTAGTATGTCCTGAAGTCTGGTATTGTGATGCCTCCGGCTTTGTTTTTGTTGTACAAGATTGCTTTAGCTATTCGAGGTCTCTTGTGCCGCCATATAAATTTCTTCCTCATTTTTTCCATATCTGCGAAGAATGTCTTTGGTATCTTGATTGGTATTGCATTGAGTCTATAAATTGCTTTTGGGAGAATGGACATTTTGATGATATTGATTCTTCCAATCCATGATCATGGAAGATTTTTCCATTTCTTGGAATCCTCTTCTATTTCTTTCTTTAAGGTTTTGTAATTTTCATCGTAGAGATCTTTAATGTCCTTGGTTAAGTTTATTCCAAGGTATTTGATTGTTTTTGTCACTATTGTGAATGGGATTGAGCTTAGCAGTTCTTTCTCAACTGTGGAATTTTCTGTGTATACAAAGGCTGTTGATTTTTGTGCATTGATTTTATACCCTGCTACTTTGCCAAACTCTTCTATGAGTTCCAATAGTCTCTTAGTAGAGTTCTTTGGATCCTCTAAGTACAGAATCATATCATCTGCAAAGAGGGATAGTTTGAGTTCTTCCTTCCCAATTTGTATCCCTTTAATTTCTTTTTCTTGCCTAATAGCTCTGGCTAGAACTTCCAGAACTACATTGAATAGTAGTGGTGAGAGTGGGCATCCCTGTCTGGTACCGGATCTCAGTGGAAATGCTTCCAACTTTTCCCCATTCAATAGGATGTTGGCTGTGGGTTTTTCACTGATTGCTTTGATTGTATTGAGGAATGTTCCTTCCAAACCCAGTTTGCTTAGAGTTTTGATCATGAACAAGTGTTGTATTTTATCAAATGCTTTCTCGGCGTCTATTGAGACAATCATATGGTTTTTCTTCTGCAGTCTGTTAATGTGGTGAATCACATTGATTGATTTGTGAATGTTGAACCATCCCTGCATAGCAGGGATAAATCCCACTTGGTCTGGGTGGATGATTTTCCTGATGTGTTGTTGTATTCTATTGGCCGGAATTTTATTGAGGATTTTTGCGTCTATGTTCATCAGGGATATTGGTCTATAATTTTCTTTCAGTGCTGCATCTTTCTCTGGCTTAGTGATTAAGGTGATGCTGGCTTCATAGAAAGAATTTGAGAGGATTCCCTCTTTTTTGATTGTTCTGAATAGTTTGAGAAGATTAGTTCTTCTTTAAATGTCTGGTAGAATTCAGCAGTGAATCCATCTGGTCCTGGGCTTTTCTTTGTTGGGAGGGCCTTTATGACTGTTTCAATTTCTGTTTCAGTTATGGGTCTATTTAGGTTTTCTGTGTCTTCATGGTTCAATTTAGGTAGGTTGCATGGGTCCAGGAATCTATCCATTTCGGATAGATTTTCTTGTTTGCTGGCATACAGGTCCTTTTTATTTCTGTGGTGTCTGTTGTTATGTTTCCTTTTTCATCTCTGATTTTATTGATTTGGGTCTTTTCTCTTCCTTTTTTAGTTAGTTGGGCCAATGGGGTGTCAATTTTGTTTATTTTTCCAAAAAAACAGCTCTTTGCTTGGCTGATTTTTTGTAATTTTTTTTTGGATTCAATCCTGTTGATTTCTTCTCTGATTTTAATTATTTCTCTTCTCCTACTAGATTTGGGTTTGGTTTGCTGCAGTTTTTCTAGGTCCTTGAGGTGCGCTGAAACCTCATTTATTTGGTGCCTTTCCAATTTCTTGATATAGGCACCTATTGCTATAAACTTGCCTCTCAATACTGCTTTTGCTGTATCCCATAAGTTTTGATATGTTGTGTTGTTGTCTTCATTTACTTCCAGAAAGTTTCTGATTTCTCTTTTGATTTCTTGAATGACCCAGTGTTCATTCAGGAGCATGTTGTTCAGTCTCCATGTGTTTGCATACTTTCTGGGGTTTCCTGAGTTGCTAATTTCCAGCTTCATTCTGCTGTGGTGTGAGAAGCTGCATGGTATGATTCTAGTTCTTTTAAATTTGCTGAGACTTGCTTTATGGCCTAGTATGTGATCAATCCTAGAGAAGGTTCCATGCACTGCTGAGACGAATGTGAAGTCTGTAGATGTAGGGTTGAAAGTTCTGTAGATATCTGTTAGATGCATTTGGGCAATAGTGTCAATTAAATCTGCTGTTTCCTTGTTGATCTTCTGTCTGGATGATCTGTCTATTTCTGAGAGTGGAGTATTGAAGTCCCCCAGTACTATTGTATTGGAATCTAAATCTCCCTTTAAGTCCCTTAACATATCTTTTAAATAGACCGGTGCCCTGTAATTAGGTGCATATACATTTATAATAGTTACATCTTCCTGTTGAATTGAACCCTTAATCATTATATAGTGTCCCTCTTTGTCTCTCTTAACAGTTTTTGTATTAAAGTTTATTTTGTCTGATATTAATATGGCTACACCTGCTTTTTTTTGGTTTTTGTTGGCATGGAATATCTTTTTCCAACCTTTCACTTTCAGACTGCATGCCTCTTTGTTAGAGAGATGTGTTTCTTGTAGGCAACAAATAGTTGAGTGTTGTTCCTTAACCCATTCAGTCAGTCTGTGTCTTTTAACTGGACAGTTCAGGCCATTCACGTTTAATGTGACTATTGATACATAGTGACTTTGCCCTACCATTTTCCTAGAGATATTTTCTAGTATATGCTTTGAGCTTCCCATGCTCTTTTACTGGAAGGTGTTCTTCCTTTCTCTTCTTTCATATTGATGGCTGTGTTTCTGTGTTTCTGAGTGTAGCACATCTTTAAGTATCTTTTGGAGGGCCAGACGATTGGCCACAAAATCTTTCAATTTCTGTTTGCTATGAAAGGTCTTTATTTCACCTTCATTAACAAATGAGAGCTTGGCCGGACATAATATTCTGGGCTGGCAATTTTTCTCTCTTAGCACCTGTGCTATGTCTCGTCATTCCCTCCTAGCCTGTAGTGTTTCTGATGAGAAGTCTGCTGTGAGTCTGATTGGAGATCCTCTGAGAGTAATCTGACGTTTCTCTCTTGCACATTTTAGGATCTTTTCTTTATGTTTCACTGTGGTAAGTTTAATTACCACGTGTCGTGGTGAGGATCTCTTTTGGTCACGTTTATTGGGGGTTCTATGAGCTTCCTGTACTAGGATGTCTCTGTCCTTCTCCAAACCTGGAAAGTTCTCTGCTAGTATCTCACTAAAAAGGCCTTCTAATCCTTTCTCTCTCTCCATGCCTTCAGGAACTCCTAGAACTCGAATGTTTGCTTTTTTAATAGTATCCTGTAGATTCCCAACAATATTTTTTAGATTTCTAATTTCCTCTTCTTTTCTTTGGTTTGACTGTATGTTTTCCTATGCTCTATCTTCTAAGTCTGATATTCTCTCTTCTGCTTCACCCATTCTGTTTTTAAGGCTTTCTAATGTGTTTGTCATTTGATCTATTGAGCTCTTCATTTCATTTTGATTTCTCTTCACTATCACACTTTCCTGTTGTACTAGTTGTTTCGTTTCATTTTGATTCTTCCTTAAAATTTCATTTTCACGAGAGAGATTTTCAATCTTGTCCAATAAGGATTTCTGTAGTTCAAGGATTTGCTTTTGAAAACTTCTAAATGATCTTATCATAAATTTTTTGAAATCTGTATCTTGCATTTCTTCTATCTCATCATCTTCATAATCTTGGCTTGGGGTGTTTTGTTTATTTGGAGGCATCATAATGTCATCGTTGATCTTGTTCCCTCGATTTCTGTGTTTATTGCTTGGCATGGTTAATTCTGTTTCCCTCACTGTGAGGTTTTTTTTTATATATATATTTTACTATGTCCTTGTTAAGTGTACTGCCTGCTGATGGAGGAGCCTTGGAGGCTTGAGATGGGTGTGGCCTGAGAGCTCTGCTTGGTTCTTCAGGGTTACAGGTGTGCAAATGTGACACCCTCAGGTTATGCGTGGTAAATCTCTATTTATTTATTTATTCATTTATTTTATTTATTATTTTATTTTATTTTATTTTATTTTATTTTATTTTATTTTATTTTATTTTATTTTATTTTATTTTATTTTATTTTATTTTTTGTTCAGGAGGTAAGTAATACTGCAAGGCTTAGCAGAATGGATGGTATTTAGCTTCACTGGCTTCAACCCAAAGGGTCCTGAGGACTCCCACTGGGTTGCCTAGGCTACTGAATTGTAGTCTTAACTCTCCCATTTTATTATGTATATCCCAGCTCTTTGTCTCTTGCTTGCCTTTGCAAGGTTGCCAGAGAGTGGAACTTTTCTGTACCAGTATGCCCCCACCTTTTTATTTATTTATTTATTTATTTATTTATTTATTTATTTATTTATTTATTTTTCCTTCTCTCGTGTAGTCTGTTATACTTTCCCGCTTCAAAATCCGCGTCCCTCTAAAATTCTGTCCGCCGTTTCCCCGCCAATGTCTCCGGTTACTAAGCTCACCTCCGCTTCCAGCGCTGATGTGTGGACTCAGAGCCCTGGGCATCTCTCCTCTCCCCGCTGGTTTCTTTGTCACATAGACTCCCCTTCCTGCACTGGCGCTCAGAGTCTGCAGCTCCCCCAGTTCGGCTTCCGCGTGGTGGGCGACCCTACTCTCCCAGTAGGTCCTTTGAGTCACAGCAAATAGCTCCAGAAGAGTTTCCTCTGCAATTTTTTGCTGATCCTTTTTCTGAGGCTACTGTAACTCTGCTTTTATTAAACTAAATTTTCCCGGACTATCGGTGTGCGCCCTCACTATTCCGCCATCTTGGCTCTGCCCACCCCCCCGATGTGATGATTTTGACCAACCCTTGTCTTTACTATTGAGGAACAGATCTTCTTAAAAATTTTTCCATACTATTTAGTGAACTCTTACTGTACTTATGAGAATAAAGTTAATTGAAAGTAGATCTTTGTATGATATAAGAGTGGAAATAAGTGAGAGATGAGGAAATAGCACGGAAGTGGAGATGGGAGGGATGTGACAAGGATCACAAGGTCCCAAAATTTGTATACATGAAATGCAAAAGTTTATACCTTAAATAAAATGTTTCTAAAAAGAAATGTGTTTGGTATTGTGTGTGCGTGTGTATGTGTGTGTGTTTACAGGCAGAGTGGACAATGAGAGAGAGAGACAGAAAGAAAGGTCTTCCTTTGTCGTTGGTTCACCCCCAATGGCCACTACAGCTGGTGTGCTGTGGCCAGCACACCACACCAATCCAAAGCCAGGAGCCAGGTGCTTCTCCTGGTCTCCCACATGGGTGCAGGGCCCAAGGACTTGGGCCATCCTCCACTGCCTTCCCGAGCCACAGCAGAGAGCTGGACAGGAAGAGGAGCAACCGGGACAGAATCTGATGCCATGACCGGGATTAGAACCCAGAGTTTTGACCAGGGTTAGAACCCCGGGGTGCCAGCACCACAGGTGGAGGATTAGCCTAGTGAGCCGCGGTGCTGGCCTGTGTGTGTTTTGTCTGTCTCTCCCTGTGTTTATTTATAACTGTTGTCTATACTCTTGAGGAATATTGGTTTTTCCTACATTATTTGTTGAATGCTTTATATAGCTGAGGGTTAAACTTGTACTTACAAAGAAAATTAGAAGTATGCCATTTAAAAATTAAAAGAAAAAATAGGAAAAGTAGGTGGGGGTGCTGAGAATGAGGGAAGATAGAAGGATGGAGGGTATGGTGAGAAGTATAACTGAATGCATGAAATTTGCTCCCTTTTTGTAAACAAAAATAAAATTTGAAAGAAAAGAGGAGTAGAAAGTATGATGTTATAATTATTTCCTGTTCTAAACTTTCCTTGAGTACCAGGATATTAATTTAGAAACTTTCTTGTGGTGGAAATTTGAGTATTTTTTAAAAAGTCAAAGAATTTTTTTCCCTAAATCAGATGCTCAATATTTGTTGAGTAATCTTAGTTTGATATACCATCAGACCTTTGCTTGAGCTGGCATAATGGGTGAGAGATCATAAAAGCTTCATGAAAAATGATATTAAAAATAAGTTTAGGAATGAATGTGAAATGACAGTTAATATAGTGATTACTATGCCTATAGCACACACCAGAGAACCTGTGTTCAATTCCCAGGTTTGATTCCTAAAGCCAGCCTCCTGCAAGTAGAGAATCTGGGAAGCAGAAAGTGATGGCTCAGGGACTTCTGTTCCTGTCACTCGTATAGTGGAGCAGGCTCTCTCTCTCTCTCCCTTTCTCTCTCTCTGCATTGAGTGTTTCTCTATCTCTGTCTCTAAGTTGCACACAAAAACATTCTAATTTGTCTTAAAATATATAAACCCTATTTGATATATTGCAATATGATAACTAACATGCAGAGCACAAAAGTGTAGCTTATATGTGTGCAATATTAACACATTTTTATTTCATTGTTGTTCATAGCTTTTGTGTAGACTCTTGAGGGATAATGATTGTTCTACTAGTATTTGTTGAATTCTTTATTTGAGGGAAAATTAAGCTTTGTAATTATAAAGTAAATTGAAATTCAGTCATTGTAAAAAAATATGGAAGGAGGATGAGCAGTGGCAGTGAAGGAGCGAAGTTAGGGGTATCATGTTCTCTTAAAATTCTGTATATGGGAAATATGAAATGTTTCTCTTCCAAACTAAAAAAATATTTCAAATATCTGTCATCTTCAGTGTTGGACTCCTGTAGCGCACTGGTTGGAGTCCTGGCTGTTCCACTCCAACAGCTCGCACAGCTCCCTGCTACTATGCCAAGGAAGGTAGTGGAGAATGAACCAAGTATTTCAGCTGCTAGCACCCACATAGGATACCTATATAAAAAGCTGTTGCCTAATGGCTTTGGCCTTGCTCAGCCCTGTCACAGACATTTAGGGAGTGAGCCAGTAGGTGGAAGTGCATTCTCTCTCTTTCTCTCTCACTACATATCCATTGCTTTCTGTCTATAGTTCTTTCTAAATGAGTAAGTAAATAAAAAATCTTAAATCTTTTAAAAATATTTTAAAAATATGTTTTATTCCTCACTTTTAAAAATAATGTAAGGTAGGAAGTGATTCAAAGGGAACACTAAAAAGGAAACCTCCTGAAGTGAAACGGACACTATGGGAAACGGTGACTTGATCAGCATAGCCCTGACTGTTAATGAACAATTAATACATTATACCTCTTAGTAGTTTTTTTGTCTGTTCTACTTAATATGACTGGTTTAATTCTGTAATTAGTACACAGTTATTCTTAAGTGTTAAAAATTAACTGAAATGTGATCCCTGTTAAACATAAGAGTGGGAATAAGAGAGGGAAGAGATGTATAATTTGGGACATGCTCAAGCTGACTTGCTCCAAATGGTAGAGTTAAAAACATACCAGGGGATTCCAATTCAATCCCATCAAAGTGGCATGTACCAATGCCATCTCACTATTCCAAGTGATCAATTTCAGTTCACAATTGATCATAATGAAAGGACTAAGAGTCAAAGGGAGCACATAAACAAGTCTAGTACCTGCTAACACTAACCGATGGAATAAATAAAGGGGAGAGTGATCCAACATGGGAAGTGAGATACTCAGCAGACTCATAGAATGGCGGATGTCCTAAATAGCACTCTGGCCTCAGAATCAGCCCTAAAGGCATTCGTATCTGGCTGAAAAGCCCATGAGAGTATTTCAGGCATGGAAAGCCAAGACACTCTGGCAAAAGATCTCTGCGAGTGAGATACCAGTGGAAAGACAGGTCTTCAAAGAAGGAGGTACCTTTCTCTGAAGGGAGGAGAGAACTTCCACTTTGACTATGACCGTGTCTAAACAAGATAAGAATCGGAGAACTCAGAGGGCTTCCATAGCCTTGGAAACTCATGACCGGAGCATAGGGAGACTACTGATGCCATAGACAGGAGTGTCAATTGGTAAAGTCAACAACAGGAGTCACTGTGCACTTACTCCTCATGTAGGATCTCTGTCCTTAATGTGCTGTGTATTGAGATTTAATGCTATAACGAGTACTCAAACAATATATTTCACTTTGTGTTTCTATGGGGGTGCAAACTATTGAAATCTTTACTTAATGTATACTAAACTGATCCTCTGTAAAAAAAAAAAAAGAAATTATCAACTCCCAACTTGACTCTCACTGGGATTAAACATGACAATAGGTCTGATCTGATTTCATCATCATTTAAAAAAATCATCTATTATTTTTCACTTTATGTTTCTGTGTGAGAGCAAACTGTTGAAATCCTTACTTAATGTATACTAAGCTGATCTTCTGTATATTAAGATAATCGAAAATGAATCTTGATGTGAATGGAAGGGGAGAGGGAGTGGGAAAGGGGAGGGTAGTTGGTGGGAGGGACGGTATGTGGGGAAGCCATTGTAATCCATAAGTCGTACTTTGGAAATTTATATTCATTAAATAAAAGTTAAAAAAAATTGAAAAAAAAAAAAAACAAAGGGAGCTTCTAATTATAAGAGCATTACCTTCTTCAATGTTTCTCACCATGAAACCCAAGATTATGACTGGAATATGAAATGCATTCAGTAGGGGTCAGCGCTGTGGCTCAGCTGGTTAACACCTGGCCTCAAGTACAGGCTTCCCATATGGGCGCCGGTTTTAATCCCAGCTGCTCCTCTTCTGATCTAGCTCTCTGCTGAGGCCTGGGATAGCAGAAGAAGATGTCCCAAGTCCTTGAGCCCCTGCACCCACGTGGGAGACTTGAAACTCCTGGCTTCAGATCAGTGTAGCTCCACTGTGGCCATCTAGGGAGTGAACCAGTGGATGGAAGACCTTTCTCTCTCTATCTCTACCTCTCTCTGTAACTCTGCCTGTAAAATATAAATGAATCTTTTTTTTTAAAAAAATAAATGCATTAAGTAAATATTTACTGAAAGAAGAATTCCACAATGTCTTGGCTTTGCATGCCTGAAATGCTCTCACTGATTTTCACCCAGAGCAGGAAGCCCTAAGGGCTTATAATCAGATGAAAGTGTAACTTATAGCAGTTGTCATCTCACACAGATGAGTCCACTGTGTGGACTGCTCCCCATGTTGGACGTTCTCTCCTTTTTAATCCTATCTATATTATTACCAGGCAATAGATCCTACCTCCATGATGTCTTTAACACTTAATCCTATCTAAATGCTCATTTTAGCAATTAATACGATCACCTTAGCAATTAAGATGGCAGTTTCTCCACTAATATGAATGGGATTTGTGGACCCATGACAAGTTTTAATATGTACTCTTAGAAATAAGTGCATAGGCTCTGGCCTCAGAATCAGCCTTAAGGCATTCAGATCTGGCTGAAGAACCCATGAGAGTATTTCAGACATGGAAAGCCAAGACACTGTGGCAAAAAAAGATCTAAATCAAAGATCTCTGTGAGTGAGATCCCAGCGGAAATAATGGGCCATCAAAGAAGGGGTTACCTTTCTCTGAAGGGAGGAGAGAACTTCCACTTTGACTATGACCTTGTCCAAATAAGATTGGAGTTGGTGAACTCAAAAGCCTTAGCAACTCATGACAAGAGCCTATGGAGATCAATGATGCCATAAACAAGAGTGTCAATTGTTAAATCAACAATAGGAGCCGCTGTGCACTTATTCCCCATGTAGGACCTCTGTCCTTAATGGTTGTACAATGTGAATTAGCGGTATAACTCGTACTCAAACAGTACTTTACACTTTGTGTTTCTGTGGGGGTGCAGTCTGTTGAAATCTTTACTTAATATATACTAAATTGATCTTCTGTATATAAAGATAACTGAAAATGAATCTTGATGTTAATGGGATGGGAGAGGGAGCAGGAGAGTGGAGGGATGTGGGTGGGAGGGAAGTTATAGGGGAGAAAAAGCCAATGTAATCCAAAAGCTGTACTTTGGAAATCTATATTTATTAAATAAAAGTTTAAAATGTAAAAAAAGAAATAAGTGCATAGGAATGTATGTAGAACAATACAGCTTTACAATTAAAAACCTCCAACTCTCTCTTCTATTCCCACTCTTGTTTTTTACTGAGATCTGTGTTAAGTACACAGTTCAGCAAATATGATGAGAAAAAAGAAAAAAAGAAAATTATGTAACTGTTCATTGATAGTCAAGACTAGGGCAGCTCAAAGTCATCCCTTCATGAAGTGTTAATTTTACTTATAAAGATTTCATTTTATGTGCTCTGTTAGCTCTCACACATCAGGGAGAATATATGGCATTTGCCCCTTGGTGACTTGCTTATTTCAGTGTGTATGTTTTCCAATCCAGCCATTTTTGCAAATAATCAAATTTTATTTTTTATTGCTGTATAGTATTCCATATAGTCATATCACATAATTGCTTTATCTTATCTTCGGTTGATGGGCATTTAAGTGGATTCTATGCCTTAGATATTGTGAATTGAGCTGTAATAAACATGGAGGTGCAGATAACTCTCATTTACTGATTTTATTTTTCTAAGCTAAATTACCTGGAGTGGGCTAGCAAGGTCATATGCTAAGTCTTTATTCAGATTTCTGAGGTATCACCATAAAGTCTTTCATATTGACTTTAGCAGTTTACATTACCACAAACAGTGGATTAGGGTACCTTTCCCCCCACATCTTTACCAGTATTTGTTGTTTGTTGATTTCTGTTTAAAAGCCATTTTGACTTGGCTGTGGCAAAACTTCACTGTTCTTTAATTTACGTTTCCCTGACAGCTAGTGATCCTGAATATTTGTTCATGTGTCTGTTGGCCATTTCGATTGCCTCTTTTGTGTCTATTCACACTCTGGCCTCAGAATCAGCCCTTACAGCATTTGAATCTGGCTGAAGAGCCCATGAGAGTATTTCAGACATGGAAAGCCAAAACAAAAAGACCTAAATGAAAGATCTCCACCAGTGAGATTCCAGTGGAAAGAATGGGCCATCAAAGAAGGAGGTACTTTTCTCTGAAGGGAGGAGAGAACTTCCACTTTGACTATGACCTTGTCTAAATATGATCGGAGTTGGAAAACTCAAAAGGCTTTCATAGCCTTACAACTCATGACTGGAGCCTAGGGAGATTACTGATGCCATAAATAAGAGTGTCAATTTGTTAAGTCAACAACAGGAGTCACTGTGCACTTACTCCCCATGTATGATCTCTGTGCTTAATGTGTTGTACAATGGGAATTAAGGCTATAATTCATACTCAAACAGTATTTTACACTTTATGTTCTCTGTGTGTGCAAAGTGTTGAAATCTCAACTTAATGTATGCTAAATTGACCTTCTGTATATAAATATAATTGAATATGAATCTTGATGTTAATGGGATGGGAGAGGGAGTGGGAGATGTGAGGGGTGTGGATGGGAGGGAAGTGATTGGGGGGAAAGCCACAGTAACCCAAAAGCTGTACTTTGAAAAATTTATATTTATTAAACAAAATTTAAAAAAAAGAAAAAAAATGTCTGTTTAAGTCCTTTGCTCATCTCTTAACTGGGTTTCATTGTTGTAGAGTTTCTTGTTCTCTTCATATATTCTGGTTATTAATCCTGTGTCAGTTGCATAGTTTGCAAATAATTTCTCCCATTTTGTCAGTTGCCTCTCCCTTGTCCTTGGTGTTTCTTTTGCTGTACAAAAATATTTCAATTTGATGTAGTCTCATTTGTTAATTTTGTTAATTGGCTTGTGCCTTGGAATCTTTTCCAAGAAATCTTTCCTGTGCCAGTGTCTTGCAGGGTTTCCCCAATAATCTTTAATAATTTTAGTTAGATTTAGATCTTTACTCCATGTTGAGTGAATTTTTATTTATAGTGTAAGATAGGGTTCTTGCTTCATGCTACTGCTTTTTGAAATCCAGACTTTCCCAGCACTATTTATTGAAGAGACTGTCCTTGATTCAGGGATTGGTTTGAGCTCCTTGGTCATATACGTAGATGCTGGGATTAATATCTATTGTTTCTATTCTGTTTCACTGGTCTACCCATCTATTTTTATTCCAGTACTAGGTGTTTTGATTATTACTAACTTACAGTAAGTCTTAAAATCTGATATGGCTGTTCTTCTGGCTCTCTTTTTGTTGAATAAGAATACTTAGCTTTTCCAGGTCTCCTGTGCCTCCACATGAATTTCAGCATCATTTTTCCTCAATCTGAAAAGAGTGTCTTTGGTATTTTGATTAGTATCATTTTGAGTCTGTAAATTGATTTCAGGAGAATGGATATTTTCATATTGATTCTTCTGATCATAAACATGGAAGATTTTTTCATTTTTGTACCTTTTTCTATTTATTTCTTCAACGATTTATAATTCTCATGATAAAGATCTTTGACTTCCTTGGCTAAGTTTATCCCAAGGTATTTGACTTTTTGTATCTATTATAAATGGGATTCACCCTAGAAACTCAATCTAAGCCTTGCCCTTGTCTATGAATTTGTGTAGTGACTTTATATCCTGCTGCCTTACCAAACTATGAGTTACAACAATCTCTATGGGTTACAACAGTCTCATAGAGGAGTCTTTTGGATCCCCTACATACAGAATCATGTCATTGGTAAACAGGGATAGTTTGACTTTCTCCTTCCCACTTTGTATGCCTTTGATTCCTTTTTCTTTCCTGATGTCTCTGCCTAAAACTTTTAGGAAAATATTGATTGGTAATTGTGAGAGTGGACATACCTGACTGGTACTGGATTATCAGTGGGAATGCTTCTAGCTTTTCCCCTTTATAGATGAGCTTGTCATGAATTGCCTTGACTTTGTTGGGGAATGTTCCTTCTATAACCAATTTGCTTAGAGTTTTCATCATGAAAAATGATGTATAGTATCAAACGCCTTCTGTGACTCTTGAGATAATACTATGGTTTTTTTCTGCAGTTTGTTATTATGATGTATCACATTGATTGATTTGCAATTTTTTGACAGGCAGAGTGGACAGTGAGGGTTCACCCTCTAATGGCCACTGCAGCCAGCACACTGCAGCCAGCGCACCACACTGATCCTAAGCCAGGAGCCAGGTCCTTCTCCTGGTCTCCCATGCAGGTACAGGGCCCAAGAACTTGAGCCATCCTCCACTGCACTCCCGGGCCACAGCAGAAAGCTGGACTGGAAGAGGAGTGACAGGGACAGAATCCGGCACCCTGACTGGAACTAGAGCCCAGTGTACCAGTGCCACAGGTGGAAGATTAGCCTATTGAGCTGTGGCACTGGCCATGATTTGCAAATGATGAACCATCTCTGCATAACAGGGTGCAATCCCATTTGATCTGGATCGATGATCTGTCTGAGTGTTGTTGGATTTGATTGGCTAGAATTTTGATGAGGATATTTGCATCTATGTTCTTCAGAGAAATTGGTCTATAATTCTCTTTCTTTGTTGCATCTTTTCCAGCAGTAGGAATTGAGATGATATTGGCTTCATAAAATAATTTGGGAGGATTGCCTCCCTTTCTGTTGTTTTGAATAACTTGAGAAGAATTGGAATAAGTTCTTCTTTAAATGTCTGATAGAATTCAGCAATGAATCCATCCAGTGCTGGTTACCTACATCACTGATTAAATTTCCATCTTGGTTATGCGTCTATTTAGGTTTTCTCTGTCTTCATTGCATGTTCTATATGTCCAGGAATCTATCCATTTCTTCTAGGTTTCCCATTTTGTTGGAATTCAGCTCTTTGTAGTAATTTCTGATGATTCTTTATTTCCATGGTATATGTTGTTACATTTCATTTATCATCTCTAATTTTATTGAAGTGGGTCTTCTCTCTCCTTTTTTTCAGTTAGTTGATGTCAAATGTTTATTTTATCAAAAACCAGCTCTTCATTTTGCTGGTCTTTTGTATTTTTTATTCAATTATGTTTACTTATTTCCTAATTCTATTTTTCTCTTTCCACTAGTTTTGGGTTTGGTATGCTGTTTTTTTTCTGGCTCTTTGAGATGCAGTGTTAACTCATTTATTTGGTGACTTTCCAATTTATTGATGTAGGCACCAATTCCTGTAATCTTTCCTCTTAACACTGTTTTCACTGTATTCCATAAATTTTGATATATGTATTGTTATCCCCATTTGCTTCCAGAATTTTTTTTTATTTCTCTTTTGACTTCTTCTAAGAACAGTTATTCATTCAGGAGAATGTTCAAGTGCAGCAGTAAAAAACCAGGGGGAGTATATCCTAGGATTGTGAAAAATTCAAACAAAAAACCCCTATCCTTATCCTAATTTAATAAAGGTATTAGAACACTGTATGGAAAGCAAAGGAGAGTCAATAAATGGCAGATCACAACTGTTTGGACATTATAGAAATCAGACTAGGCTGAGACCAGGTGTAAGGATGTCCAACTACATGACAGTATTGTTGGTGAACAGTGAATAATTCATCATGAATAAGAGCAGGAAAGAGACAATCTGCAATAACAGCAGATCCTCATGTCTGTATTACGATTACAATAATTTAGCATTTCCAAGATTGTTAAATATAATATAGCCACACTAGCTTCAGCTGCTCTGGAAAGTGAAAAGAACAAATAAATTGCCATGTTTCCAGTGATCAGACTGATGAGAATTTTTAGCAAAGAAGTGAAAAAAGAAAAAAAAATACCAATGAGAACCTAATGTGACAAGAGGAGAGAACACAGAGATATACTACAATCAACCCTATGGCAGAGCCTACTGCAGACTATGAGCCATGACCATACTTTATCAATTAATGAAGAAATTGATGAGTTCCCTGCCCCTCCTAAGTTTAGCTGAAAGTGTATTCTACAGTCACCCACTGATCTTACCTCATGCTGGAGAGCTGAATGAGATCTGAGCACATATCATGTAGGAGCAAAGAAGCTACAATGTTATTTCTCCTCTACCACTCCTACAAAGGACATTAAGTGTAGTGAATAATCTGGCAGTGTAATTCTGTTCCACTTCTACTTCCATCAGAATCACAGACAAGAGGAGACACTGTATCATCTTGATAGAAGGGAGAGGAGTCTTCGGAAACCCACATCATATTGCCTGGGGGAAAACATTTTGCTCCTCACTGAATTTGAGTCTAGCCTTGAATGATGACAGGGCCTGGAGATTTTTTAAGACTGGGAGTTTCGGGCCTGGCGTCATGCCTCACTTGGTTAATCCTCAGCCTGTGGTGCCAGCATCCAATATGGGCACCGGGTACTAGTCCTGGTTGCTCCTCTTCTAGTCCAGCTCTCTGCTGTGGCCGGGGAGGGCAGTGGAGGATGGCCCAAGTACTTAGGCACATGCACCCACATGGGAGACCAGGAGGAAGTGCCTTTCTCCTGGCTTCAGATTAGCATAGCGCCAGCTGTAGCAGCGATTTCAGGGAGTGAACCAACAGATAGGAAGAACTTTCTCTCTGTCTGTAACTCTACCTGTCAGATAAACAAACAAACCAACAAACAAAAAAGACTGGGAGGTTCTCCACCCACAACTGCCAATGTGGAACAACAGATAGCAGTTTCTGTGACTGCCTTTGCTCTTTCTGTGGGTGCTGACATTTTGTGGGGTCAGTGTGGAAATCTTGGCCACTGTGACTTTGGGACACAGTTCAATATAACTGGAATTTTGTAACTTCACAATTCAGTTTTTGCTCTGTCACAATTAGCTGTGTCTCTGGGCAATCACTGTGACTGGCTTCAGAGGCTCAGCATTCCCTAAATGTCCAGATGCATCCTTTTAGAGGATTCAATGCTCCCAGTAAGGGACTTTTAGATCAATGTAGAGTCCACATGCCAGTTTAGATGAGACATGTAACCACTGTGGGCTTGTTCCAGGCATTCATCACCTTGGCAGATAGGTGAGATAATGATCAAACCAGAGTATGGAATCATACACTGCCATCTTCTGACAGTAAAGGAAATGCACCATCCCAACTAGAGTGTTGAACTAGATCTTTGCCTACCATCAAACAGATATTTCTGGGCAACACCCAGCACCAACTACTGAATAGTCATTGAAGGAGCTAGTTCTCCACTAAGCCAGAGAGTCATATTTCACAAATAAAATCCACTGAGGCAGAAAAACCAACAAGTGGTTCAAATTATGACTAAGTAAAGGTAGAAATGAAATAAACCTGAAAAATAATGATGAATCCCCAAAAGTATAATGGAAACACTTCAGTATTAAAAGTGTGAAAAAAGAGAGATCAATGAAATGACTGAAAATGAATTCAAGAAAAGAATCATAAGAATACTCGAAAATATTAGGAAGCAATCCATGATCTAAGAAATCAATACACAATTTGGATGAATATTTTGCCATCAGAGAAATATTGAGTAGAAACCAAATTGAAATATTAGAGGCCAGTGCCGTGGCTCAATAGGCTAATCCTCCACCTAGTGGCATCTGCACACCGGGTTCTAGTCCCAGTCGGGGTGCCGGATTCTGTCCCGGTTGCCCCTCTTCCTGTCCAGCTCTCTGCTATGGCCTGGGAGTGCAGTGGAGGATGGCCCAAGTACATGGGCCCTGCACCCCATGGGATACCAGGAGAAGCCCCTGGCTCCTGCCTTCGGATTGGCGCAGTGTGCTGGCCGCAGCACACCGGCCGCAGCGGCCATTGGAGAGTGAACCAAAGGCAAAGGAAGACCTTTCTCTCTGTCTCTCTCTCACTGTCCACTCTGCCTATAAAGAAAAAAAAAAGAAATATTAGAAACAAAAGCTGTATATGTCAAAATTTCAAATAAAATCACAGTGGAAGCTTTATTTAAATATTTATATGAAATTTGAATTGATGAATTTTTTAGAAAAAAATTTATTTAATAAATATGAATTTCAAAAGCACAACTTTTGGATTACAGTGGTTTCTCCCCCATAACCACCCTCTCAGCCACAAACCATCCCTCCTCCTCCTACCTCTCCCATCCCATTCTATCTTAAGATTCATTTTCTGTTATCTTTATATACAGAAGATCAACTTAGTATATACTAAGTAAAGATTTCAACAGTTTGCACTCACACAGAAACACAAAGTATAGAGTGCTGTTTGGGTAGTAGTTTTACCATTAATTGTCATAGTTCAACACATTGAAGACAGAGATCCTACATGGGGAGTAGGTGCACAATGACCCTGTTGTTGATTTAACAATTAACACTCTTATGTATGACGTCAGTACCACCTGAGGCTCTTGTCATGAGCATCCAAGGCTGTGGAAGCTTCTGGAGTTCAAACTCTGACCTTTTTTAGAGAATACCCTTATCACAGTGAAAGTTCTCTCCTCCCTTCAGAGAAAGGTACCTCTCTCTTGGATGGCTCATTCTTTCTGCTGGGATCTCATTCACAGAGATCTTTCATTTAGGTAATTTTTCTTGTCACAGTGTCTTGGCTTTCCATGCCTGAGAAGCTCTCATGGGCTTTTTAGCCAGATCTGAATGCCTTAAGTGCTGATTCTGAGGCCAGACTGCTGCTTAAGGCATCTGCCATTCTATGAGCCTGCTGTGTATCCTGTTTGCCTTGCAGGATCATTCTCACTTTTTTAATTCTATCAGATATTATTAGCAGACACTAGTTTTGTTTATGTGATCCATTGGACACTTAATCCTATGATCAATTATGAACTTAAAGTGATCATTTTAACTAGTAAGATTGCATTTCTACTTGCCAACATGGGATTTGGAGTCCATGCATGTTTCTAGCTTTACACTAAGGGATAGATAGTGGAAAGTCTTAATAACAGAGGTGTTAAGGTGAAGAAAATTACCAGAGCTAAAAAATTCATCTCTTGATTTATCTCAGTCAAACAAATATAAGAGTAAGAATTAAGAATAAGAATAAGAATAAGAATAAACAAATAAGAAAAGAATAATATGGAGGAGGAGGGTGAGAAGGAGAAGGGGAGAAGTAAGGACAAGAATGAGAAGAAATAGTGCCTGAGATCCATGGGACAAAATCAATGGGCTTAACATATAGGTCTTATTAGTTCCTGAAGGTACGGTATGATATAATGGATTAGAAGGCTTATTCAATTCAATAATAGCATAAACCTTCACTAATTAGGAGAAAGAAAAGGACATCTAATTACAGGAAGTACAAAGATCTCCTACTAGTGATTGCCCAGAAAACAGAAAAGATCTTCACCATGATGTACTTATATTTTTAATAAAAGAAAAAACAAAGATACGATTATAAAATTGTAGGAAAGAAATGCCAGATTACCTTCAGTGTCTCCACTAAGATGGATAACTGAAATTTCATCAGAATCCCTATTTGTTATAAGACATTGGAAGACATACTGAGTCTTTAAAGAAACAGAATAAAAAGAATACTGTACCCTCAAAGCTCTCATTTATAAATGAAAGAAATACCGACTTTCCAAAACAAATAGAAATTGACAGATTATATACCTACTGTCCAATCTTATAAATGATACCTAAGGATTTGCTTCACAGAGAAAGACAGATTGTCATGGTGAAATAAAGGGTGAAAATATTTTCTAAAAATTAATTGAAAATTCAAATCAAATCATAGGACCAAATGGGGACAATGACAAGACTTAGTCATCCCTTATAAATTATAATCTTCAATATAAATGGCCTAAATTGTCAAGTTAGAACACACAGAATGGCTGAGTGAGTTAAAATACAAAACCCATCTATGTGTTGCCTGCAAGAAACACACCTCACGAACAAAAATAAACTCAACTGAAAGTGAGAGAATAAAAAAGATATTCTATGCTAACAGAAATAAAATAAAAAAGAGCAGGAGTAGCTATCTTAATATCAGAAAAAGTACAATTTAACAGAGAAACAGTTAAGAGAGAAAGCAAGTATTATGTAATGATCAAAGGATCATTGCTATGAGAAGTTACTACTAAAATAAAGGAATCTGCACTCAATGCCAAGGTACTTGGCTATAAACCATATGTTATTGTGTCTAAATGGAGAAATAGCCCACCAAAAAATAGTAATGAGTAGTAACAACAAAATACTTCCATTAATGGATACATAAAGTTAATAAAAAATCAATAAAGAAAAACAAAAAAAAACTACACTGTGGGAAAAGTGGAAATACATCATATACAGAGTTAACCCCACAAACCAAGTTCATCTCTAAACAATCTAAGAAATTTTCTTTAGGATTGATCATATATTTGTCCAAAAAGCCAGTCTCAACAAATTAAAAATAAAAATAAAATGATACCATTGATCTTTCCTTACCATAAAGGAACAAGAGTGAAAATTTTAGACTTAAGGAATTCTAGAGAATATGGAAATACATGGATAATGGACAACATTTGAATTTGAAAATTCAAAAAGGATCATCAAAAATTCAAAAAGGGAATTTAAAAAAACCCTGGAAACTACAGAAGGGTAGTTAACAATGAAACAGTTTTAAGAGGGAAACTTATAGCAATTAGTATGTACATCAAAAAATTGGAAAGACATCAAATAAAGGATCTAGCAATGTATCTCAAGGACAAAGGAAAATCAGAACAAACCCAACCAAAAATTAGGCAAAGGAAATATGTAATTAAAATTAGGGAAAAATAAACAAAATTGAAAAAAGAATAACACTATAAAATGTATTGAAGAGTGTGTGTATGTGTGTGAGTGTGTGTGTGTGAAAACATGAAAAATATCCGTACATTGTAGATTTAGAAAACCACAAACAACACAAAGGTAGATGATCTTAATTAATAAATCAGGGAAAGGCTCAGGAAAAAAAAATTGCATAGGAAACTCTTCCATTCTAGTGGATGTGACATGCAGGACCTATGGGGAGAGCAAGGACACCCATGGCTCGGAAGCCAGCCGTGGAGTCTGTGCACCAGCCCTGGAAGAGGAGGTGAGACAAAAACCTCGGTAGCCTGAGGCATTGGCGGAAAAACAGCAGAAAGAGCCTAGAGGGAACTAGGCTTGAAGCCCCACTGGGGAAAGTTCTCCAGGCTGACTGGAGGAGAGAAAAAATTAATAAATAAGGGGAACTAGCATGGACACGAGCCTCTCGCTCCACTCACCTTACAAAGCTGAGCAAGACAAAGAGCAGGTGCCATTTTGGACATACATAAAGTGGCGTCCGCCCTCAGCCAAGCAGAAAAACCTGACTCTGGTGGGGAGAAATATCAGGGGGTTAGCACCTAGTGAAGATGTGGAGCTAACGAACTGAGACTGTGAAAATCTGAGTGTGGGCGAGAGAACTCATGAAGTACACAACCTCAGTAACCTTGGCAACCTGGTGTGGGTGCAAACTGATGAAATCTTTACTTAATATATACTAAATCAATTTTCTTTATATAAAGATAATTGAAAATGAATCTTGAAAATAGAATGGAAGAGGGAGCAGGGGATGGGAGAAGTGCGAGTTGGAAGGAAGTCATGGGGGGGAAGCCATTGTAATTCATAAACTGTACTTTGGAAATTTATATTTACTAAATAAAAGTTAAAAAATGAGAGAGTGAGCAAGCGAGCGAGAGAACAACCTGGGTGAGTCCCTTTGGCACACCCTTAACACTGAAGAACCAAACAGAGCTCTCTGGCCACACCTAACACAGCCTCTAAGGATCCATCAAAAGCAAACAGTCCACTTAATCTAGAGTCATAGTTTAATGAGAAAAACCATTATAGCAAAGAAATCAAAGAATATCTCCACAATGCCAAACAACACAGAAACCGAGGAAAAAAGAATGAGGAAGACACTATGACACCCCCAAATGAACAAGACTCCCCAATTCAAGATTAGGAAGATGATGAGATGGAAGAAATGCAAGACACAGATTTCAAAAAATTTATGATAAGAACATTTAGAAGTTCTTAAATACAAATTCTTGAACTACAGAAATCCTTATTGGACAGGATTGAAAATCTCTCTCGTGAAAATGAAATATTAAGGAGAAATCAAAATGAAATAAAGCAACTAGTAGAACATGAAATGGTGATAGTGAAGATAAATCATAATGAAATGAAGAATTCAAGAGTTCAAATGACAAACACATTAGAGAGCCTTAAAAACAGAATAGGTGAAGCAGAAGAGAGAATATCAGATTTAGACAGAGAACAAGAAGGTAAACAGTCAAACCAAGAAAAGAAGAGGAAATTAGAAATCTAAAAAATATTGTCAGGATTCTACAGGATACTATTAAAAAACCCAACATTCAGGTTCTAGGAATTCCTGAAGGCATGAAAAAGGAGAAAGGATGAGAAGGACTTTTTTGTGAGATACTAGCAGAAAATTTTCTGGGTTTGGAAAAGGACAGAGACATCCTAGTTCAGGAAGCTCATAGAACCCCTAATAAACGTGACCCAAAGAGATCCTCACCATGGCACGTTGTAACCAAACTCACCACAGTGAAACATAAAGAAAAGTGCAAGAGAGAAACATCAGATTCCTCTCAGAGGATCTCTATCAGAGTCACAGCAGACTTCTCATCAGAAACACTACAGGCTAGGAGGGAATGGTGAGGTATAGCCCAGGTACTAAGAAAGAAAAGCTGCCAGTCCAGAATATTATATCCTGCAAAGCTCTCACATGCGAATGAAGGTGAAATAAAGACCTTTCATAGCAAAAGAAATGGAAACAAATTGTCACCACTCATCCAGCCCTGCAAAACATGCTTAAAGATGTGTTACACAAAGAAACACAGAAACAGAGCGATCAATATAAATAACATAAAGGAAGAAAACCTACCAGTAAAAGATCATAGGAAACTCAAAGCATATACTAGAAAATTACTTTGGGAAAATGACAAGGCAAAGTTACTACTTATCAATAGTCACATGAACGTTCAGGGACTCGACTCTCCAGTTAAAAGGCACAGATTGGCTGAATGGGTTAAGGAACAAAACACATCGATTTGCTGCCTACAAGAAACACATCTCTCTAACAAAGATGCATGCAGTCTGAAAGTGAAAGGTTGGAAAAAGATATTCCATGCCAACAAAAACCAAAAAAAAGCAGGTGTAGCCATATTAATATCAGACAAAATAAACTTTAATACAAAAACTGTTAAGAGAGACAAAGAAGGGCACTATATCATGATTAAGGCTTCAATTCAACAGGAAGATATAACTAATATAAATGTATATGCACCTAATTACAGGACACCAGTTTATTTAAAAGTTATGTTAAGGGACTTAAAGGGAGACTTAGACTCCAATACAATAGTAATGGGGGGCTTCAATACTCCACTCTCAGAAACAGACAGATCAACTGGACAGAAGAACAACAAAGTAACAGCAGATTTAATCAACACAATTGCCCAAATAGATCTAACAGATATATACAGAACTTTTAATCCTACATTTAAAGATTTTACATTCTCCTCAGTAGTGCATGGAACCTTCTCTAGGATTGACCACATACTAGGCCATCAAGCAAGTCTCAGCAAATTCAAAAGAATTAGAATTATACAATGCAGCTTCTCAGACCATATCAGAATAAAGGGAAATTAGCAACTCAGGAATCCCTAGAGCATATGAAAACACATGGAGACTGAACAACATATTCCTGAATGAACATTGGCTTATAGAAGAAATCAAAAGAGAAATAAAAAAATGTCTGGAAGTAAATGAGGATAACAAAACAACATAACAAAACTTATGACTTATGGCAAAAGCAGTGTTAAGAGGAAAGTTTATGTATAAAGAAATTTGAAAGGCAACAAATAAATGAGTTTTCTATGCATCTCAAGGATCTATAAAAACTGCAGCAAACCACACCCAAAACTAGTAGGAGAAGAGAAATTATTAAAATCAGAGAAGAAATCAACAGGATGGATTCCAAAAAAAATTACAAAAAATCAGCCAAGCGAAGAGCTGGTTTTATGAAAAAATGAATAACATTGACACACCATTGGCTCAACAAACTAAAAAAAGAAGAGAAAGGACAAAATATATAAAATCATAGATGAAAAAGGAAAAGTGACAAAGGGCACCACAGAAATAAAAAGAATCATCAGAAATTACTACAAAGAGTCGTATGCCAAAAACAGGGAAATCTAACAGAAATGGATAGATACCTGGTCACCTGCATACTACCTAAATTGAACCATGAAGACATAGAAAACCTAAACATACCCATAACTGAGACAGAAATTGAAACAGTAATAAATGCCCTCCCAAAATAAAAAGCCCAGGTCCAGATGGATTCACTGCTGAATTCTACCAGACATTTAAAGAAGAACTAACTCCATTTCTTCTCAAACTATCCAGAAGAATCAAAAAAGATGGAATCCTCAAAATACTTTATATGAATCCAGCATCACCTTAATCCCTAATTCAGAGAAAGATGCAGCATTCAAAGAAAATTACAGACCAAGATCACTGATGAACATAGAAGCAAAAATCCTCAATAAAATTCTGACCAATAAAATACAACACATCAGAAAAATCATCCACCCAGACCAAGTGGGATTCATCCCTGGTATGTAGGAATGGTTCAATGTTTGCAAATCAATCAATGTGATACACCACATTAACAGACTGCATTAGAAAAAAAATATGATTATCTCAATAGAAGCAGAGAAAGCATTTGATAAAATTCAACACCCTTTCATGATGAAAACCCTAAGCAAACTGAGTATAGAAGGAATATTCCTTTATACAATCAAAGCAATTTATGAAAAACCCATTGCCAACATCCTATTGAATAAGGAAAAGTTGGAAACATTTCATCTGAGATCTGCTACCAGACAGAGAGGCCCACTCTCACCACTACAATTCAACATAGTTCTGTAAGTTTTAGCCAGAGCCATCAGGCAAGAAAAAGAAACTAAAGGAATACAAATTGGGAAGGAAGAAGTCAACTTACCCCTCTTTGCAGATGATATGCATCTTCATTTAGGGGATCCAAACTACTCTACCTAGAGACTATTGGAACTCATAGAAGAGTTTGGCAAAGTAACAGGATATAAAATCAATGCACAAAAATCAACATCCTTTGAATGTTAAGGCAATGCCATGGAAGAGAAAAAAATTCTAGGTTTAATCCCATTCACAATAGCCACAAAACAATCAAATACCTTGGAATAAACTTAACCAAAGATGTTAAAGATTTATACAATGAGAATTACAAAATCTTAAAGAAAGAAATAGAAGAGGATACCAAAAAATGGAAAAATCTTCCATGCTCATGAATTGGAAGAATCAATGTCATAAAAATGTCCATCTTCCCAAAAGCAACTTATAGATTCAATGCTATACCCATCAAGATACCAAAGACATTTTTCTCAGATTAGATAAAAAGATGCTGAAATTCATATGGAGATGCAGGAGACCAAGAATAGCTAAAGCAATCTTGTACAACAAAAACAAAGCCAGAGGCATCACAATACCAGATTTCAGGACATAATACAGGGCAGTTGCAACCAAAACAGCATGGTACTGCTACAGAAACAGATGGATAGACCAATGGAACAGAATTGAAACACCAGAAATCAACCCAAACATCTACAGCCAACTTATATTTGATCATGGATATAAAACCAATTCCTGGTGTAAGGACAGTCTATTCAACAAATGGTGCTGGGAAAACTGGATTTCCATGTGCAGAATCATGAAGCAAGACCCCTACCTTACACCTTACACAAAAATCCACTCAACATGGATTAAAGACTTAAATCTATGACCTGACACCATCAAATTATTCAAGAACATTGGAGAAACCATGCAAGATGTTGGCACAGGCAAAGACTTCTTGGAAAAGACCCTGGAGGCACAGGTAGTCAAATCTAAACTTAACTATTTGGATTTCTTCAAATTGAGAATCAGGAAAGTGAGGAGGCAACTGATAGAAATGGAATGCTACAGATAAATTATTTATTAAAAGAATCTCCAAAGAGATCAAGAAACTCCACAACAAGAAAAAAAACAACCCACTTAAAAGGTGGGCCAAGGACCTCAATAGATATTATTCAAAAGAAGAAATCCAAATGGCCACGAGAACTCATGGTGTGGGAGAACTCATGGTGGGGCCAAAACTTTGATTAGTATCCGTGGGAGATGCTACAATCTGGGGCAGCCCTGGTTATACAGTGAGACATTGAAGGGGAAACTTAACTTACACTGGGGATTGCACAAATCCTTTTGTGTGGTCCTTGGAGCAGAGCAGAGGAATATTATACCCACTTGGGCTAGCCATCAAGGAGAAAAGCTCAGCTGAACATAATTACTTCACGTCTGATAAAAAAAAAAGACAGAAGATTTACCACATCAACCCTGGGTGTGTAATCTTTGCCATTTCCTTAACCCTAAAGAACTGAACAGAGCTCTCTGACCACACCCACCACAGCCTTTAGAGATTAGCTAAAAACAGACAGTTCACTTATCTACAGAGTCATAGTACACAATAAAAGCCACTGCAGTGGGAAAAGGAAGAAGAAATGAATGTGTATCTTCAAAAATCCTGAAGAACAAACACTACAATCCAAGAAAGTATATGGAAGACAATATGACACTCCCAAAAGAACATGGCATTTCAATGCAAGATTATTAAAGACAAAGAAATAGAAGAAATGCAAGATAGAATTCAAAAAATTGATAAGATTACTTAAAAGTAATCAAAAGGAAACACATGAACTTTGGAAATCCATGTAGAAAAGGAAAAATCTCTCTCATGAAAATCAAATATTGGGGCCGGTGCTATGGTGCAGTCAGTTACAGCCCTGGCCTGAAGCACTGGCACCCCATATAGGTGCCAGGTTCTAGTCTCGGCTGCTCTTCTTCAGATCCAGGTCTCTGCTATGGTGTGGAATAAAAGTAGAAGATGACTCAAGTCCTTAGGTCTCTACACTAGCATGAGAGACCCAGAAGAAGTCCCTACATCGGATTAAGAAAAACATAGTAAACTATACAGTCAAATAAAAGGCAAGAAGAGGAAATAAGAAATATAAAAAATATTGTTGGGAATATATAGGATACTATTAAAAACCCAACATTCAGGTTCTAGGATTTCCAGTAGGTGAGAAAGAGAAAAGATTAGAAGGCTTATGAGGCATAGCAAAAAACTTTCCTGGTTTTGAGAAAGAAAGAGACATCCAAGTACAGGAAGCACACAGAACTCATAATACACATGACCAGAAGAGATACTTGCCATGACACAATGTTTGCAAACTCACTACAGTGAAACATAAAGAAAAAGATTCTAAAATGTGCAAGAGAGAAATGTCAGATTACTCTCAGAGGATCTCCAATTAGACTCACAGCTCTTTGCATCAGAACCCTGCTGGATGGGAGAGAATGGCCAGATATAGCCCAAGTACTAAGACAGAAAAATTGTCATCCCAGAATATCTTATCCTGCATGGCTCTCATTTGTAAAGGAAGCTGAAATAAAAACCTTAAGCAGCAAACAAAAATTGAAAGAATTTGTAATTACTGAAACAGCCCTGCAAAAGATGCTTAAAGATGTTACACTGTGGGCTGGTGTCTGCAGCACTGGTATCCCATTTGGGCATCAGTTCTGGTCTGTGATGCTCTGCTTTCAGTCCAGCTCTCTGCTGTAGCCTGGGAAAGCAGCAGAAGATGTCCAAAATCCTTGGGGACCTGCACTCACATGGGAGACTGGGAAGAAGCACCTGGACCCTGGCTTTGAATCAGCACAGCTCCTGCAGTGGCAGCCATTTGGGGAGTAAAGGAAGAAACAGAAGATCTTTCCCTCTGTTTCTCCCTCTCAGTGTCTGTAACTCTACCTCACAAATAAATAAATTTTTAAGATAATAAAAGATGTGTTACACACCAAGACTCAGAATCATGGTCATAAATACAAAAGAAGGTAAAGGAAGAAAATCTCTCAGTAAAAGATCATAGGAAGTTCAAACTATAAATTAGAAATATCTTTGAGTACAAATCCCATAATTTCTTTATCCAGTCTACCGTTGATGGACATTTAGGTTGGTTCCAGGTCTTGGCTATTGTGAATTGTGCTGCAATAAACATTAGGGTGCAGACTGCTTTTTTGTTTGCCAATTTAAATTCCTTTGGGTAAATTCCAAGGAGTGGGATGCCTGGGTTGAACGGTAGGGTTATATTCAGGTTTCTGAGGAATCTCCAGACTGACTTCCATAGTGGCTTCACCAGTCTGCATTCCCACCGACAGTGGGTAGTGTCCCTTTTTCCCCACATCCTCGCCAGCATCTGTTGTTGGTAGATTTCTGTATGTGAGCCATTCTAGCTGGGGTGAGGTGAAACCTCATTGTGGTTTGATTTGCATTTCCCTGATTGCTAGTGACCTTGAACATTTTTTCATGTGCCTGTTGGCCATTTGGATTTCCTCTTTTGAAAAATGTCTATTGAGGTCCTTGGCCCATCTCTTAATTGGGTTGTTGGTTTTGTTGTGGAGTTTCTTGATCTCTTTGTAGATTCTGGTTATTAACCCTTTATCAGTTGCATAGTTTGCAAATATTTTTCCCATTCTGTTGGTTGTCTCTTCACTCTCCTGACTGTTTCTTTTGCAGTACAGAAACTTCTCAATTTGATGCAATCCCAATAGTTGATTTTGGCTTTGACTGCCTGTGCCTCCTGGGTCTTTTCCAGAAACTCTTTGCCTATGCCAATATCTCGAAGAGTTTCTCCAATGTTCTCTAATAACTTGATGGTGTCAGGTCATAGATTTAGGTCTTTAATCCATGTTGAGTGGATTTTTGTGTAAGGTGTAAGGTAGGGGTCTTGCTTCATGCTTCTGCATGTGGAAATCCAGTTTTCCCAGCTGTTGGTGGGAATGCAAACCGGTCAAGCCACTATGGAAGTCAGTCTGGAGATTCCTCAGAAACCTGAAAGTAACCCTACCATTCGACCCAGCCATCCCACTCCTTGGAATTTACCCAAAGGAATTTAAATTGGAAAACAAAAAAGCGGTCTGCACCCTAATGTTTCTTGCAGCACAATTCACAATAGCCAAGACCTGGAACCAACCTAAATGCCCATCAACAGTAGACTGGATAAAGAAATTATGGGATATGTACTCTTTAGAATACTATACCACAGTAAGAAACAATGAAATCCAGTCATTTGCAACAAAATGGAGGAATCTGGAACACATCATGCTGAGTGAAATAAGCCAGTCCCAAAGGGACAAATACCATATGTTCTCCCTGATCAGTGACATCTGACTGAACACCAAAAAGGAAACCTCCTGAAGTGAAATGGACACTATGGGAAACGGTGACTTGATCAGCATAGCTTAATACATTATCCCTCTTAGTAATTTTTTTGTCTGTTCTACGTAATACTACAGGTTTAATTCTGTAATTAATACACAGTTATTCTTAAGTGTTGAAATTTAACTGAAATGTGATCCCTGTTAAACATAAGAGTGGGAATAAGAGAGGGAAGAGATGTAAAATTTGGGGCATGCTCAAGCTGACTTGCCCCAAATGGTAGAGTTAGAAACATACCAGAGGATGATTAATGGATCAATTCAATAGGAAGATATAATTTTTATAAAATATATGCACATAATTAAAGGCTACTGGACTATTTAGAAGATATGTTACAGTATTTAAAGGGAGACTTAGACTCCAATACAATAGTATTGGAGAATTGCAATACTACGCTTTCAGCAATGGACAGCACAACCAGACAGAACATGAAAAGAAAACAATACTACCGACCAAATGGTCCTAATCAATATCTACAGAACATGTCATCCTACAATTGCAGAATACACATTCTTCTCAGAAGTGCATAGAACATTCTCTAGTATAGACCACATACTAGGCTATAAAGCAAGTCTCAGAAAATTGGAATATTGAAATCATACAATGTATATTCTCAAACAATAATGGAATGAAGGTGGAAATCAGCAACTTCAAATCCTTAGAGCATATGCAAGCACATGCAGACTGAACCACGTGCTCCTGAATGAACAATGGGTGATAGAAGAAATCAAATAGAAATCAAAAACTTTTTGAAAGCAAATGAAAATAACAACACAACATATGAACTCTGTAATTAACACACAATTATTCTAAGGTGTTTAAATTTAACTGAAAAGTGATCCCTGTTAAATTAAGAGTGGTAGATGTACAATTTGGGACATGCTCAATCATGCTTGCCCCAAAGGGTGGAGTTAGAAATGTTCCAGGGGATTCCAATACAATCCCATCAAGGTGGCATGTACCAATGCCATCTCACTAGTGAAAGTGATCAGTTTCAGGTCACAATTGATCACACTGAGAGGTCTAAGAGTCAAAGGGATCACACAAACAAGACTAGTGTCTGTTAATACTAACAGATAGGATAAAAATTGAGAGAATGATCCAACATGGGAAGTGGGATACACAGCAGGCTCTCAGAATGGCTGATGTCCTAAACAGCATTCTGGCCTCAGCATCAGCATTTAAGGCATTCAGATCAGGCTGAAGAGCCCATGAGAGTATTTTAGGCATGGAAAGCCAAGACACTCTGGCAATAAAAAAAAGAAGACCTAAATGAAAGATTTCTGTGAGATCCACGTGGAAAGAATGGGTCATCAAAGAAGGAGGTGCCTTTCTCTGAAGGGAAGAGAGAACCTCCACTTTGACTATGACCCTGTCTGAATAGGATTGAAGTCGGTGAACTCAAGAGGCTTCCATAGCCTTGGCAACTCATGACTAGATCCTAGGGAGATTACTGATGCCATAAACAAGGGTGTCAAATTGTTAAGTCAACAACAGGAGTCACTGTGTACTTACTCCTCATGTGGGATCTGTCCTTAATGTGCTGTCCAATGTGATGTAATGCTATAACTAGTACTGAAACACTACTTTACACTTCGTGTTTCTGTGTGGGTGCAAACTGATGAAATTGATCTTCTTTATATAAAGAGAATTGAAAATGAATCTTGATGTGAATGGAAAGGGAGAGGGAGTGGGAGATGGGAGGGTGTGCGGGTGGGAGGGAAGTTATGGGGTGGGGGAAGCCATTGTAATCTGTAAACTGTACTTTGGAAATTTATATTTATTAAATAAAAGATTAAAAAAAAGAAAACAAAACCAAAAAAGTATCAAAACTTATGGGATAAAGCAAAAGCAGTGTTAAGAGAACAGTTTATAACAAAAGGTGCCTTACATCAAGAATTTGAAAATTGTTAATAATTGAGTTATCAATGCATCACAAGGATCTAGAAAAACTTCAGCAAACCAAACCCAAAAGTAGTAGGAGAAGAGAAATAACTAGAGAAACTATCAACAAAACTGAATCAAAAACATTACAGAAAATCAGCAAAACAAAGACATGATTTTTTGAAAAAATAAACAAAATTGACTTCACCATTGGACAAACTAACGAGAGAGAGAGAGAGAGAGAGGGGCTCCAAATCAATTAAATTAGAGATGAAAAAGGGAATGCAAAAACAGACACCATAGAAATAAAAAGAGTCATCAGAAATGGCTACCAAGTTGTATGCCAACAAACTGGGAAATCTTGCAGAAATGTAGGGATTCATGGACATATAGAAACTACCTAAATTTAACCATTAGGACACAGAAAACCTAAACTGACCTAAAACCTAGTCAGAAATTGAATCAGTAATAAAGGGCTCCCTAACAAGAAACAGTCCAGACCAGATGGATTCACTGTTGAATTCTACCAGACATTTAATGAACTAACTTGAATTCTTCTCAAACTATCCAAAAAACTGAAAGAGAAGGAATCCTCCCAAATTCTTTCTACAAAGCCAACATCACCATAAACCTGAAAGATGCAGCATTGAAAGAGAATTACAGACCAATTTCCCTTATGAACATAGACACAAAAAACCTCAATAAAATTCTGGCCAGTAGGATACAACAACACATCAGAAAGATAATCCACCCAGAGCAAGTGGAATTTATCCCAGCCATGCAGGGATGGTTCAATGTTCACAAATCAATCAATGTGATACACCATGTTAACAAATGGCAAAAGAAATACCATATGATTTTCTCAATAGATAAAAGAAAGCATTTGATAAAATGCAACACTCTTTCATGATGAAAAGGCTAAGCAAATTGGGAATAGAAGAATGTTACTCCACACAATCAAGGCAGTTTATTAAAAACCCATGGACAGAATCATATTGAATGGTAAAAAGTTGCAAGCATCCCTACTGAGATCCAATACCATAGAGGGATGCCAAACAATTTCTATACAATATAATACTTGAAGTTTTAGCAAGAGCCCCAAAGCAAGAAATAGATATTAAAAGGTTACTAATTGGAAAAGAAGTCAAACTATGCCTGTTAATAGATGATATGATTATTTAGTCAGGTGATCCAAAGCACTCCACTAAGAGAAGCACAAAAATCAAAAGCATTTTTATACACAGGCAATGCCACGACTGAGAAAGAAATTCTAAGATCAATCCCATTCAAAAAAGCAACAACAAAATCAAATACCTTGGAATAAACTTAACCAAGGTATCAAAGATCTCTATGATAACAATTACAAAACTTTAAAGAAAGAAATAGAAGAGGATACCAATTGGAAATTTGTGCATGTATATGGATTGGAAGAATAAAAATCATTAAAATGCCCATTCTCCCAAAAGCAATTTAGATATCAAATGTGATATCAATTAAAATACCAAAGACATTCTTCTCTGACCTGGAAAAAAATGATGCTGAAATTCATATGGAGGCACAGGAGACCTCGAATAGCTAAAGCAATCTTGTATAACAAAAACAAAGTGGGAGGCATCATAATACTGTATTTCAGGACATACTACAGGGCAGCTATAGTCAAAACAGCATGGTACTGATATATAAACAGATGGATAAACCAATGGAACAGAATAGAAACACCAGAAATCAATCCAAACATCTACAGCCAACTTTTATTTGATCAAGGATCTAAAACAAATTCCTGGAACAAGGACAGTCTATTCAACAAACAGTACAGGGAAAACAGGATCTCCTCATGCAGAATCATGAAGCAAGACCCCTACCTTACACCTTACACAAAAATCCACTCAACATGGATGAAAGATCTAAACCTATGACCCAGCATCATCAAATTATTAGAGAACATTGGAGGTTTATCCAATGCAAGATATAAGCACTGGCAAAGACTTCTTGTAAAGACCCCAGAAGCACAGGCAGTCAAAGCCAAAATTAACATTTGGGATTGCATCAAATTGAGAAGTTTCTGTACTGCAAAAGAAACAGTCAGGAAAGTGAAAAGGCAACCAATAGAATGGGAGAAAATATTCACAAATTATGCAACTGATAAAGGATTATAACCAGAATCTACAAAGAGATCAAGAAACTCCACCATAACACAAAAACCAACCTACTTAACAGATGGGCCAATGACATGAATAGACATTTTTCAAAAGAGGAGATACAAATGCCATCAGACAGATGAAGAAAATGCTCAGATGCACTAGCCACCAGGGAAATGCAAATCAAAACCACAATGAGGTTTCACCTCACCCCAGTTAAAATGGCTTAAATACAGAAATCAATTAACAGATGCTCGTGAGGATGTGGGGAAAAAGGGCACACTAATGAACTATTGGTGGGAATGCAAACTGGTAAAGCCACTATGGAAGATATTTTAGATACCTCAGAAATCTGAATAAAGCCCTGCCATACGATGCAGCCATCTCACTCAATGGAATTATCCCAAAGGAAATTAAACTGGCAAATAAAAGAGCTGTCTGCACCTCAATGTTTACTGCAGCTCAATTCACATTATCTAAGACATGGAATCAACCCAAATGCCCATCAACAGAAGACTGGGTAAAGAAATTATGAGATACATACTCCATACAATACTACACAGCAGTAAAAAAAAAAAAAAAAAAAAAAAAAAAAAAAATGAAATACGGTCATTTGCAACAAAATGGAGGAATCTGGAAAGAATCATGCGGAGTGAAATAAGCCAGTCCCTAAGAGACAATTAGCATATGTTTCCCTGATCGGTGGAAAATAACTGATCCCTAAAGGAAACCTAATGAAGTAAATGGACACTATGAGAAACAATGATTTGATGAGCCCTTGTCCTGACTGTCGAAGAACAACTTACTATTTTATTCCTTTTTCCTTTTAGTATTTTTATTATACATAATACCATTGATTGAACTTTTTTTTGATTTTAATTTTTTTAACTAAAATTAAATGAATATAAATTTCCAAAGTACAGAATATTGATTACAATGACTTCCCCCCATAACGTCCCTCCAACCCACAACCTTCCCCTTATCCACTCCCTCTCCCCTTCCATTCAAATCAAGATTCATTTTCGATTATCTTTATATACAGATCAGTTTAGCATACATTAAGTCAAGATTTCAACAGTTTGCTCCCACACAGAAATATAAAGTGAAAAATACTGTTTAAGTACTAGTTATAGCATTAAATCTCAATGTACAGCACACTAAGGCCAAAGATCCTACATGAGGAGTAAGTGCACATTGACTCCTGTTGTTGACTTAACAAATTGACACTTTTGTTTATGGCTCTTGTCATGAGCTGCCAAGGCTATGGAAGCCCCCTGGGTTCACTGACTCTGATCATTTTTAGACAAGGCCATGGTCATAGTGGAAGTTCTCTCCTCCCTTCAGAGAAAGGTCCCTCCTTCTTTGATGACCTATTCTTTCCACTGGGATCTCACTCGTGGAGATCTTTCATTTAGGTTTTTTTTTTTCCCCCCAGAGTGTCTTGGCTTTCCATGCCTGAAATACTCTCATGGGCATTTCAGCCGGATCCGCATGCCTTAAGGGCTGATTCTGAGGCCACAGTGCTGTTAGGACATTTGCAATTCTATGGGTCTGCTGTGTATCTCACTTCCCATGTTGGACCATTCTCTCCCTTTTTGATTCTATCAGCTAGTATTTGCAGACACTAGTCTTGTTTATGTGATCCCTTTGGTTCTTAGTCCTATCATTATGATCAATTGTGAACAGAAATTGATCACTGGGACTAGTGAGATGGCATTGGTACATGCCACCTCGATGGGATTGAATTCGAATCCCCTGGTATGTTTCTAACTCTACTGTTTGAGTAAGTCAGCTTGAGCATGTCCCGAATTGCACATCTCTTCCCTCTTATTTCCACTCTTATATTTAACAGCAATCACTTTTCAGTTAAGTTTCAGCACTTAAGAAGAATTGTGTATTGATTACAGTATTCAACCAAAAGTATTAAGTAGAACAAACAAAAAAAATACTAAGAGGGATAACATATCAAGTTGCTCATCAACAGTCAGGGTGAGCGCTGATCAAGTCACTGTTTCTCATAGTGTTCATTTCACTTTAACAGGTTTCCTTTTTGGTGCTCAGTTAGTTGTCACCTATCAAGGAGAACAAGTGGTATTTGTCCCTTTTGGATTGGCTTATTTCACTCAGCATAATGTTTTCCAAATTCCTAACAGGGATCACTTTTCAGTTAAAATTTAAACACCTAAGAATAATTGTGTGTTAATTACAGAGTTCAACCAATGGTACTAGAACAAAAAAAAAATACTAAAATGGATAAAGTATTACATTGTACCTCAACTATCAGGACAAGAACTGGTCAAGTCACTGTTTCTCACAGTGTCCATTTCACTTCAACAAGTTTCCCCTTTGGTGCTCAGTTAGTTGTCGCCAATCAGGGAGAACATATGATATTTGTCTCTTTGGGACTGGCTGAATTCACTCAGCATGATGTTTTCCAAATTCCTCCATCTTGTTGCAAATGACTGGATTTCGTTGTTTTTGACTGCTGTATAGTATTCTAAAGAGTACATGTCCCAGAATTTCTTTATCCAGTCTACCGTTGATGGGCATTTGGGTTGGTTCCAGGTCTTAGCTATTGTGAATTGAGCTGCAATAAACATTAATGTGCAGACTGCTTTTTTGTTTGTCAATTTAAATTCCTTCGGGTAAATTCCAAGGAGTGGGATGGCTGGGTTGAATGGTAGGGTTATATTCAGGTTTCTGAGGAATCTCCAGACTGACTTCCATAGTGGCTTGACCAGTTTGCATTCCCACCAACAGTGGGTTAGTGTTCCTTTTTCCCCACATCCTTGCCAGCATCTGTTGTTGGTACATTTCTGAATGTGAGCCATTCTAACTGGGGTGAGGTGAAACCTCATTGTGGTTTTGATTTGCATTTCCCTGATTGCTAGTGACCTTGAACATTTTTTCATGTGCCTGTTGGCCATTTGGATTTCCTCTTTTGAAAAATGTCTATTGAGGTCCTTGGCCCATCTCTTAAGTGGGTTGTTGGTTTTGATATTGTGGAGTTTCTTGATCTCTTTGTAAATTCTGATTATCAACCCTTTATCAGTTGCATAGTTTGCAAATATATTTTCCCATTCTGTCGGTTGTCTCTTCACTTTCCTGACTGTTTCTTTTGCAGTACAGAAACTTCTCAATTTGATGCAATCCCAAATGTTAATTTTGGCTTTGACTGCCTGTGCTTCTGGGGTGTTTTCCACATAATTATTCTTTGGTGCTTAAATTTAATTGAAAATTGATCCCTGTAAAAAGTAAGAGCATAAATAAGAGAGAGAGGAGACCTACAGATTGGCACATGCTCATTCAGACTTACCCCTAATGGTAGAGCTAGAAAATCCCATGGAACTCCAAATCCTGTTAAGTTGGCAGGTACTAATGCTAGTTAAAGTGATATGTTTAAGTTCAAAGCTGATCATAAACTTAGGATTAAGGAGCAAAGGGAACACATAAATAAGACCAATGTCTGTTAATATTTATTAATGGAATTCAAATGGAGAGAACAACCCAACATGGGAAGCAGAATAAACAGCAGACTCATAGAATGGCAAAAGTCCTAAATAGCACTCTGGTCTCAGAATCAGCCCTTAAGGCATTTGGATCTGGCTAAAATGACCATTGAGAGGTTCTCAGGCATGAGAAGCCAAAACACTTTGGCCAAAAAAATGACCTAAATGAAAGATCTCTGTGAATGAGATCCCAGTGGAAATAACGGGCCATCATAGAAGGAAGTACCTTTCTCTGAAGGAAGGAGAGAACTTCCACAGTGATTATGGTCTTCTCTAAACAAGGTTGAAGTTTGTGAACTCAAGAGGTGTCCATAGCCTTGGCAGCTCATGACAAGAGCCTCGGGTGATTACTGATGTAATAAATAAGAGTGTCAATTGTAAAATCAACAAGGGAGTTACTGTGCACTTGCTCCTCATGCAGGATATCTATCCTTAATATGTTGTAATATGAAAATTAATAGTAAAACTCCTATTCAACGGTACTTTATACTTTGTGGGTCTGTGTGGTAGAATGAGAAGGCCATGCCAAGGTGGCTGCTGGCAAGTGAGCGTCAGTTACTCAGGAATGGCTTTGCATCCCGCCTGGCAATAGAGCCTGCCTGGCAACAGGCTGTGATTGGATGGGTTTGGAAACTGCCTGGCAACAGGCTGTGATTGGTTGGAGCATAGACTGCCCCTTGGCTGGATTGGCTGGTCTTGGCTATATAAGATGTTGTATCAACTGAAATAAATGAGTCTACAGACTGCTTGCCTCAAGCCCGCTTTCACCCAACTCCCAGGGTCTGTGTGGTGACTCCATGCCTCTTGCCACCACAACGCTCCTCCTCTTAGAAATGAATCCACTGCAATATTGTTGAGATATCCACTGCAACATCTGGCTCACCAAGGTGACTGAGAAAGAGACAGTGTGTCGGACTTGGCAAGCCCCACCCCGGATTTAGGCAAGAAAGCTCCTCCGTGTTTTGTGTGCTGTTTGGTTCTGTGAGGGTGAGCACAGAACCCCCTCCTACTCTCCTCTTTCCTTGTCCTTGTCCTTGGTCTAAGTAACCCCAGGTTAGGCACACATCACCCAGAAGCATATGTCACTTCTCGGCTCCTCCTTTTACTTTCAGTTTTCCCAGCAAATTCACATAATGGACTGATCATCCCAGATCTCAGAACCAAATCATCTTTCTTCACTCGAGAGAGGTGACACTCTGGAGACACTGTGTGGGCATATGGCCTTGACCTAATGAATCAAGGAAATCCCCCACTAAGCACAGGACATACTTACGATCTGATACACCACTGTTTGTGTAACATAGGGAAACCTCCTTCAAAATGCCATCAACAGCTGAGGTGCTGGTAATTTGCTTTGTAATGGCAACAGTGCTGTGTGTGTCTTTCCTTTGGCTAGAATTGGTGTGGCATGTTGTGCTGCTCTTAAGCGCTCATACATGGGAAAGATACCCCCCTCTCAGAAGCACACACAGATTACCAAACATAGTGAATCTGAGTGATAAGAGCCTGTCACTCCAGGCGTCTGTCTCACAGACAACAGTTGATGACCTAGGGAGAGAGAGCTCCGACAGTGAAAGTGACAATGTAGCATACCAGGTAGCAAACAAGGTAGCAATGCCTAGTCTGCTAGCCCCCATATACCCGTAGGATAAACTTAGAGGATGTCTAAACAACAACTCATGCTAGGTCATCCCATCTGCACTCAGTGAGGATCCCCACCTTTGTGGCAGTACTCAGACACCTCAAGATCTTAGGGCAGCCGCTACACCCCATCCCACCAGCATGACTGCCGTTAATGTAGGAGCGGATGCAGAATTCAGGCCATGGATTCCAACACCAATAAATGGCATTACTATGCTAAAAAAGGCTTCTCAAGAGTCAGGTCCTCACTCTCCCTACTTTGAACAAGTGCGCACACAATGGCCAGTAAACCTACAAACTCATTTTGACTGGGTTGCACTGCTCAAAGCATGTTTGTCGAGACCACAGTTTTTACAGTGGAAAGCCTCCTATCAGGAAGAGGCTGAAACTGTGGCAAGGCATAATGCAGCCTATGGAATAGCAGTAACCTTTGATAGGCTTACAAGCCATGGCACCTACACATGTCCTCAAGAACAGGCCCGCATTGGAGTAGTTGCCTATTTTGATCAGGTCAGAGATTTGGCAATTAAAGCCTTAAAAAAAATATAAATCCTCCTGATTACAGTCAGCTCTTTAGAAATCTAGTTCAAGGCCCAGGAAATGATACCCCAAATTCCTTGCCAGAGTCTTGGAGGCTGTAGAGGAAAGATTACTGCCTGGCCCTGATCAAGACAATTTAGTCAAATAATTAGCTGGGAAGGGGCTACCAAAGAGGCAAAAGCAGCAATCGCCCCAGTTCATAATGAAGACATTTCTAAATGGATAGTAGCCAGAAAGGAGGTAAATCCTGCTGATACACCCATACAGGCCCTAACTGAAGCCATTAACAAATTGAACACAAAGAAGTCTAATGACCCTCCAGTTTCTTGGGGATGCCAGGAAATGGGAAACCTACGGCAAAACTGGCCAAATGCTGAAAGAAAGGGCAAGCCCAAAACGTTGTGTCCCAGATGTAAAAAAGGCTTTCATTGGAAAAAGAATGCAAGACCAAGCCTTTAAACTCCCAGTGGGGTGGCCCTCAGCCCAGCAAGTAAGAGGGAGTCCCACCACCATTAACTGGTTGATGCCTATCTTGAATCTGAGGCCAAAATTGACCCTATATTTAGATGACATTGTCTGTGTGGGTTTAATTGATATCAGCACAGATGACACTGTCTTAAAAGCAAGGGATGTAAGAAAAATGCAACATTGGAAGACAGCACCCAGAGCTGCCCTCCAAGGTGTTGGAGGATTAAAATTGGCTGATCAGGTCATAACACCTGTAACGTGGCAAGATGACAATGGAGAATATGGGAACCATCTTTCCACTAATTGCTGAGGTTTCCATGATCTTATGGGGGAGAGATGTGCTCTCACAAATGCAAGTGGTCCTTGCTATGGATCACAAAGCTCCACAAGCCAACAGCTTTAATGGAGAAGCTACGAGAAATATTCACACCCAATTCTAGGGGCCACTGCTCACCTCATACAAAAGCCAGACCCAATCCCCATTGAATGGGAAAAAACAGGAAACATCTGGGTAGAGCAGTGGCCAATATTACAACCCAAACTTAGCATCCTTAGAGAATTGGTACAGGAACAATTGGGAAAGGGACAGATAGAGCCCTCCACTAGCCCTCACAACAAACCCATTTTTGTGATACCAAAGAAAAGGGAAAATACAGGTAGGCTACTACAGGATGTAAGAGCCATTAACAAAATCATTAAAAAGATGAGAACACCCCAGGCTGGCATTCCCCATCCAGGGGCCATTCCTAATGGATACCACACAGTTACCATTGATATCAAAGATTGCTTCTTTTCCGTTGCCATCACAGAGGAGAATAGGCTTACTTTGACTTTACAGTATGGGAGCCCAATTTCCAGCTCCCTGCAAAAAGATTCCAGTGGACAGTACCCCCACAAGGCATGAAAAATAGCCCTGCCATTTGCCAAAGATACTTTTCTCATGTGACCAGCACACTTAAAGATCAGTGCTTGGTCATACATTATGTGGGTGATATCTTACTTGCTCACAAGAATGCAGCAACTCTTAGAATGCCTGTCTAAGTGAGACAGTAGAAATTTACAATTCCTGGGTTGTCTATTGTCACAGAAAAGGCACATCTTCCTCCCTTTCAATTCTTGGGTTATCAAATCTCCTCCCATATATCTCCAATGGGCCCAACCCTAAAAGTCAAGCATAAATACTCACTTAATGAACTTCAGCAACTATGTGGCCAAATCAATTGGCTGAAGCCCTTCCTTCCCCTAATACCTGCAGAACTTAGACCGCTATACGATTTACTAAGGTGAACAGCCCTTCTTCGAAAATCCCATTGACACCAGCAGCCAAATCCACTATAGAAAAGATCAACACCAGTTTGTCAAATTTAAAAACCTTTAGATATGACCCTCAGGTGCTTCTATATGCCATAACCATATCTACCCTCAAAGCCCCCCTTAGGAGTATTTGGCAACAACATGGACCACTTTTTTGGGTGCACATAGCCTGGAGTGACTGTCATAAAATAGTAAACAATAGTTGCCATCCTTATGATGGGACTTAAATTAAGATATTATACCAATAAGATATTTAACATGGAGCCAGTCATAGTGGCCCTATCACTATCACAATTAGAAATATCGACATTGATGCAGAATAGCATGGTCTTTCAAACTTTAATGATCAATTTCCCAGGACAGGTTGGCAATCACCTGGCAGCGAACAGGCTACTCCAGACACTACAAACTTTAGAAATAGACTATCCAAAACATGCTTTCCCTACTAATGAACCTATACCCATGGCACCATGTGCATTTACGGACACCAACAAGTCACTCTTGGGAATAGTGATCAAATCTTTAACAGAAAAAGATAAGATCCATGTAGAACCCCACGGGGGATCAGTACAATTGGGAGAAATAAGAGCAATAGTCAAGGTTCTACTCCTTAGCCAGGATGGGCCGGTAAGTATATATTTGGACAGCAAATACTCAGTACAGGTACCAAAGAAGATCCCTTTTGCAGTCTTTAACCTGACCAATAATCCAATTGACCAGATGTTCACAACACTTTAAGAGCTAACTGAGAGAGAAGTGGACGGGGGCGAAGCCAAGATGGTGGAATAGTGAGGGCGCGCACTGATAGTCCGGGAAAATTTAGTTTAATAAAAGGGGAGTTACGGTAGCCTCAGAAAAAAGAACCAGGAAAATATTGCAGAGGAAGCTCTTCTGGATCGAGGGGCTGTGAATCAGAGGACCTACTGGGAGAACAAGGTCGCCCACCGCGCGGAAGCCAAGCCACGGGACCGAGCCGAGGAAGCCGAAGGGTCTGCGCGCCAGTGGTCGAAGGGGAGTGCATGCCACACAGACAACAGCGGGGAGACTTGCAACGTCCAGGGCTCTAGGTCCACACATCGGCGCTGGAAGGGGAGGTGAGCTCAATAACCCGAGACATTGGTGGGGAAACGGGGGTCAGAATCTAGAGGGGGCCGGAAAGTGCAGCAAACTCACTACCAGAAAGAAGGAAAAAAACTTGGGGGTTTCTCTTTCCCCTAACCTTGCAAAGGTTGCAAGGCTGCAAGGCTTGAAGAATTCCCAAGAGACAAAGAGAAGGCCCCCTCTCTGGATTTACATATCAACAGAGAAGAGCTAAGGAACTGAGTCACTACAATTCAGTAGCCTAGGCAACCCAGTGGGAGTCCAGAGGAGCCTAAATGGACTCTGGGGGTAGAAGCCAGAGACTGGAAGCTAAATACCATCAATTCTGCGCAGCCGTGCCGTGTGGTGTTACTTACCCCCTGAATAAATAAAATAAATAAATAAATAAAAAGAGAGAGATTTACCACGCATAATCTGAGGGTGTCACCTTTGCACACCCTTAACCAGGAAGAACCAAGCAGAGCTCTCAGCCCGCACCCATCTCAGGCCTCAAAGGCTCCTCCAACAGCAGGCAGTCCACTTAACATGGACATAGTATAAAATAAAAAAAAAAGTGACTCAAGAAGAATTAACTATGCCAAGTAACAAACACAGAAATCGAGGGAACAAGATCAACGATGACACTATGATGCCTCCAAATAAACAAAACACCCCAAACCAAGATTATGAAGATGATGAGATAGAAGAAATGCAAGATACGGATTTCAAAAAATTTATGATAAGAACATTTAGAAGTTTTCAAAAGCAAATCCTTGAACTACAGAAATCCTTAATGGACAAGATTGAAAATCTCTCTCGTGAAAATTAAATTTTAAGGAAGAATCAAAATGAAACGAAACAACTAGTACAACAGGAAAGTGTGATAGTGAAGAGAAATCAAAATGAAATGAAGAGCTCAATAGATCAAATGACAAACACATTAGAAAGCCTTAAAAACAGAATGGGTGAAGCAGAAGAGAGAATATCAGACTTAGAAGATAGAGCACAGGAAAACATACAGTCAAACCAAAGAAAAGAAGAGGAAATTAGAAACCTAAAAAATATTGTTGGGAATCTACAGGATACTATTAAAAAAACCAATTTTCGAGTTCTAGGAGTTCCTGAAGGCATGGAGAGAGAGAAAGGATTAGAAGGCCTTTTTAGTGAGATACTAGCAGAGAAATTTCCAGGTTTGGAGAAGGACAGAGACATCCTAGTACAGGAAGCTCATAGAACCCCCAATAAACGTGACCAAAAGAGATCCTCACCACGACACGTGGTAATTAAACTTACCACAGTGAAACATAAAGAAAAGATCCTAAAATGTGCAAGAGAGAAACGTCAGATTACTTTCAGAGGATCTCCAATCAGACTCACAGCTGACTTCTCATCAGAAACCCTACAAGCTAGGAGGGAATGACGAGACATTGCACAGGTGCTAAGAGAGAAAAACTGCCAGCCCAGAATATTATATCCTGCCAAGCTCTCATTTGTGAATGAAGGTGAAATAAAGACCTTTCATAGCAAACAGAAATTGAAAGACTTTGTGGCCACTTGTCTGGCCCTCCAAAAGATACTTAAAGATGTGCTACACTCAGAAACACAGAAACACGGCCATCAATATGAAAGAAGGGGAAGGAAGAACACCTACCAGTAAAAGAGCATGGGAAGCTCAAAGCATATACTAGAAAATATTTCCTGGAAAATGGCAGGGCAAAGTCACTACGTATCAATAGTCACATTGAACATTAATGGTCTGAATTCTTCAGTTAAAAGACACTGTTTGGCTGACTGGCTCACAGAACAAAACCCAACTATTTGTTGCCTACAAGAAACACATCTCTCTAACAAAGAGGCATGCAGACTGAAAGTGAAGGGTTGGAAAAAGATATTCCATGCTAACAAAAACCAAAAAAAAGCAGGTGTAGCCATATTAATATCAGACAAAATAAACTTTAATACAAAAACTGTTAAGAGAGACAAAGAGGGACACTATAATGATTAAGAGTTCAATTCAACAGGAAGATGTAACTATTATAAATGTATATGCACCTAATTGCAGGGCACCGGTCTATTTAAAAGATATGTTAAGGGACTTAAAGGGAGATTCAGATTCCAATACAATAGTACTGGGGGACTTCAATACTCCACTCTCAGAAATAGACAGATCATCCAGACAGAAGATCAACAAGGAAACAGCAGATTTAATTGACACTATTGCCCAAATGCATCTAACAGATATCTACAGAACTTTCAACCCTACATCTACAGACTTCACATTCTTCTCAGCAGCGCATGGAACCTTCTCTAGGATTGATCACATACTAGGCCATAAAGCAAGTCTCAGCAAATTTAAAAGAACTAGAATCATACCATGCAGCTTCTCACACCACAGCAGAATGAAGCTGGAAATTAGCAACTCAGGAAACCCCAGAAAGTATGCAAACACATGGAGACTGAGAAACATGCTCCTGAATGAACAATGGGTCATAGAAGAAATCAAAAGAGAAATCAGAAACTTTCTGGAAGTAAATGAAGACAACAACACAACATATCAAAACTTATGGCATACAGCATAAGCAGTATTGAGAGGCAAATTTATAGCAATAGGTGCCTATATCAAGAAATTGGAAAGGTACCAAAAATGAGCTTTAAGCGCATCTCAAGGAACTAGAAAAAATGCAGTAATTCAAACCCAAATCTAGTAGGAGAAGAGAAATAATTAAAACCAGAGAAGAAATTAACAGGAATGAATCCAAAAAAAACATTACAAAAAATCAGCCAAGCGAGAAGCTGGTTTTTGAAAAAATAAACAAAATTGACACCCCATTGGCCCAACTAACTAAAAAAAGAAGACCCAAATCAATAAAATCAGAGATGAAAAAGGAAACATAACAACAGACACCACAGAAATAAAAAGAATCAGAAATTACTACAAGGACCGGTATGCCAGCAAACAGGAAAACCTATCAGAAATGGATAGATTCCTGGACACATGCAATCTAACAAAATTGAACCAGGAAGACATAGAAAACCTAAATAGACCCATAACTGAAACAGAAATTGAAACAGTCATACACAACCTCCCAACAAAGAAAAGCCCAGGACCAGATGGATTCACTGCTGAATTCTACCAGACATTTAAAGAAGAACTAATCTTCTCAAACTATTCAGAACAAACAAAAAAGAGGGAATCCTCCCAATTTCTTTCTATGAAGCCAGCATCACCTTAATCCCTAAGCCAGAGAAAGATGCAGCACTGAAAGAAAATTATAGACCAATATCCCTGATGAACATAGACCAAAAATCCTCAATAAAATTCTGGCCAATAGAATACAACAACACATCAGGAAAATCATCCACCCAGACCAAGTGGGATTTATCCCTGCTATGCAGGGATGGTTCAACATTCGCAAATCAATCAATGTGATTCACCACATTAACAGACTGCAGAAGAAAAACCATATGATTATCTCAATAGATGCCGAGAAAGCATTTGATAAAATTCAACACCCGTTCATGATGAAAACTCTAAGCAAATTGGGTATAGAAGGAACATTCCTCAATATAGTCAAAGCAATTTATAAAAAACCCACAGCCAGCATCCTATTGAATGGGGAAAAGTTGGAAGCATTTCCACTGAAATCTGGCACCAGGCAGGGATGCCCACTCTCACCACTGCTATTTAACATAGTTCTGGAAGTTTTAGCCAGAGCCATAAGACAAGAAAAAGAAATCAAAGGAATACAAATCGAGAAGGAAGAAGTCAAATTATCCCTCTTTGCAGACGATATGATTCTGTACTTAGAGGATCCAAAGAACTCTACTAAGAGACTATTGGAACTCATAGAGGAGTTTGGCAAAGTGGCAGGGTATAAAATCAATGCACAAAAATCAACAGCCTTTATATACACAAGCAACGCCATGACTGAGAAAGAACTGCTAAGATCAATCCCATTCACAATAGCTACAAAAACAATCAAATACCTTGGAATAAACTTAACCAAGGACATTAAAGATCTCTACGATGAGAATTACAAAATCTTAAAGAAAGAAATAGAAGAGGATACCAAAAAATGGAAAAATCTTCCATGCTCATGGATTGGAAGAATCAACATCATCAAAATGTCCATTCTCCCAAAAGCAATTTATAGATTCAATGCAATCCCAATCAAGATACCAAAGACATTCTTCTCAAATCTAGAAAAAATGATGCTGAAATTCATATAGAGGCACAAGAGACCTCGAATAGCTAAAGCAATCTTGTACAACAAAAACAAAGCCAGAGGCATCACAATACCATATTTCAGGACATACTACAGGGCAGTTGTAATCAAAACAGCATGGTACTGGTACAGAAATAGATGGATAGACCAATGGAACAGAGTTGAAACACCAGAAATCAACACAAACATCTACAGCCAACTTTTATTTGATCATGGATCTGAAACCAATTCCTGGAGCAAGGACAGTCTATTCAATAAATGGTGCTGGGAAAACTGGATTTCCACGTGCAGAAGCATGAAGCAAGACCCCTACCTTACACCTTACACAAAAATCCACTCAACGTGGATTAAAGACCTAAATCTACGACCTGACACCATCAAGTTATTAGAGTACATTGGAGAAACCCTTCAAGATATTGGCACAGGCAAAGAGTTTCTGGAAAAGACCCGGGAGGCTAGGCAGTCAAAGCCAAAATCAACTATTGGGATTGCATCAAATTGAGAAGTTTCTGTACTGCAAAAGAAACAGTCAGGAAAGTGAAAAGACAACCGACAGAATGGGAAAAATATTTGCAAACTATGCAACAGATAAAGGGTTAATAACCAGAATCTACAAAGGGATCAAGAAACTCCACAAAAACAAAACCAACAACCCACTTAAGAGATGGGCCAAGGACCTCAATAGACATTTTTCAAAAGAGGAAATCCAAATGGCCAACAGGTACATGAAAAAATGTTCAAGGTATTAGCAATCAGGGAAATGCAAATCAAAACCACAATGAGGTATCACCTCACCCCGGTTAGAATGGCTCACATGCAAAAATCTACCAACAACAGATGCTGGCGAGGATGTGGGGAAAAAGGGACACTAACCCACTGTTGGTGGGACTGCAAACTGGTCAAGACACTATGGAAGTCAGTCTGGAGATTCCTCAGAAACCTGAAGATAACCCTAACATTTGACCCAGCCATCCCACTCCTTGGAATTTACCCAAAGGAGTTTAAATTGGCAAACAAAAAAGCGCTCTGCAGCCTAATGTTTATTGCAGCACAATTTACAATAGCCAAGACCTGGAACCAACCTAAATGCCCATCAATGGTAGACTGCATAAAGAAATTATGGGTTATGTACCCTTTAGAATACCATAATGCAGTAAGAAACAATGAAATCCAGTCATTTGCAACAAAATGGAGGAATCTGGAACACATCATGCTGAGTGAAATAAGCCAGTCCCAAAGGGACAAATACCATATGTTCTCCCTGATCGATGACAACTGACTGAACACCAAAAAGGAAACTTCCTGAAGTGAAATGGACACTATGAGAAACAGTGACTTGATCAGCATAGTCCTGACTGTTAATGAACAACTTAATACATTATCCCTCTTAGTATTTTTTGTCTGCTCTACTTAATATGACTGGTTTAATTCTGTAATTATCACACAGTTATTCTTAAGTGTTGAAAATTAACTGAAATGTGATCCCTGTTAAACATAAGAGTGGGAATAAGAGAGGGAAGATATGTATAATTTGGGACATGCTCAAGCTGACTTGCCCCAATTGGTAGAGTTAGAAACATACCAGGGGATTCCAATTCAATTCCATCAAGGTGGCATGTACCAATGCCTTCTCACTAGTCCCAGTGATCAATTTATGTTCACAATTGATCATAATGAAAGGACGAAGAGTCAATGGGAGCATATAAGCAATCTAGTACCTGCTAACACTAACCGATGGAATAAATAAAGGGGAGAGTGATCCAACATGGGAAGTGAGATACTCAGCAGACTCATAGAATGGCGGATGTCCTAAATAGCACTCTGGCCTCAGAATCAGCCCTAAAGGCATTCGGAGCTGGCTGAAAAGCCCATGAGAGTATTTCAGGCATGGAAAGCCAAGACACTCTGGCAAAAAGATCTCTGTGAGTGAGATCCCAGTGGAAAGAACAGGTCTTCAAAGAGGGAGGTGCCTTTCTCTGAAGGGAGGAGAGAACCTCCACTTTGACTATGACCTTGTCTAAACAAGATAAGAATCGGAGAACTCAGAGGGCTTCCTAGCCTTGGAAACTCATGACTGGTGCATAGGGAGATTACTGATGCCATAAACAGGAGTGTCAGTTTGTAAAGTCAACAACAGGAGTCACTGTGCACTTACTCCTCATGTAGGATCTCTGTCCTTAATGTGCTGTACATTGAGATTTAATGCTATAATGAGTACTCAAACAATATATTTCACTTTGTGTTTCTATGGGGGTGCAAACTGTTGAAATTTTTACTTAATGTATACTAAACTGATCTTCTGTGAAAAAAAAAAGAAATTATCAATTCCCAACTTGACTCTCACTGGGATTAAACATGACAATAGGTCTGATCTGATTTCATCATCATTTAAAAAAATCATCTATTATTTTTCACTTTATGTTTCTGTGTGGGAGCAAACTGTTGAAATCCTTACTTAATGTATACTAAGCTGATCTTCTGTATATTAAGATAATCAAAAATGAATCTTGATGTGAATGGAAGGGGAGAGGGAGTGGGAAAGGGGAGGGTTGTGGGTGGGAGGGACGGTATGGGGGGGAATCCATTGTAATCCATAAGTCGTACTTTGGAAATTTATATTCATTAAATAAAAGATTAAAAAAAAAAGAGCTAACTGAGAAAAGAAAATACCCATGGTATATATCACACATAAGATCACATACTGGGTTACCTGGCTTTATTTTCCAAGGCAACAAAAAGTTGATCATCTTATCTCCTATAAACATGGCTTCCATTGGACATTTAGAACAAGCCTGTATTTTAGACCAAAAATTTCATATGTCAGCAAGCAACGTAAAATTGCTTTTCCCAGAGCTAACAATGAGCCAATGCAAACACCTAGTGCAGTCTTGCAAGAATTGTGCACCCCTTGCCCTGTTAGGCCCACTGCAACAGCAGGATTGAACCCACGAGGCCTTGCTCCTAATAAGCTATGGCAAGTGGACATCACCCATATTAACTAATTTGGTAAACTTAAGTTCATCCATGTGGTGGTAGATACTTATTCAAAGGCTGTATTTGCAACAACCCAATTTAGATAAAAGGCTAGTAATGTGATAAAGGTGATTAAATCAGCCATGCTGGTCCTTGGTGTCCTCTGGACCATAAAGACTGATAATGGGCCAGCATATATGTCACAGGAATTTAATTCCTTCCTGAAATCCTGGAACATACAGTCTGCCACAGGTATCCCATACAACCCATAGGGACAGGCAATCATTAAAAGAACTCATAGGATGATTAAAGATCTCTTACAAAGACAAAAAAAAATCCTAAGTGCTCAGACCCATAGATTGCTTTGACTGAGGTCCTTTTTACTATCAATTTTCTTACTTTTGATTCTCAAAGGATCAGCCCAGCTTATAAACACTGGGGATCCTTTCCATCCCAGACTCCAGCCACTATATTTAGGTGGAAAGACCCTCTCACAGGGGAATGGAAGAGACCACACCCTCTGCTTATGTCTTTCCAGAGAATGCAGAACAGCCCATTTGGGTACCAGCCAGAAACATTAAGTCTGCAATTGATAGCCAACCAGAACCAGCTGAACAAGACTGAGAATCCACCTTGTTAGCAGTCACACCTGTCTATCATCCTACCCTGAGAAACTGCCCATAGCCATATCTGTTATTGTTTTATACCCCACTAGCTCTGGTCAGCCACTTGAATGGCCCACAGCCTGTGTGCGGTCATGCCATTCCTGATTACCATTATTCCTCATTCCTACCCCTATCTGAGCAAGCAATCCTGCCACAGGTATCCCACACAACCCATAGGGACAGGCATCATTGAAAGAACTCATAGGATGATGAAAGATCTCTTACAAAGACAAAAAAAAAATCCTATGTGCTCAGACCCACAGCTTGATTTGACTGAGGTCAATATGAGCTCAGTCTCTCAATATGAACATTAGTCAATGACGGGTAAGATCCCCTGGGGGACAACCTAAGACAGGCACAGCTGCATACGGAGACCACATGGAAATGGGATCAACAATGGTATGGCCAAGAATCATGCCTCTCGTTGCTCAAAAATAAATGAAAATGGGGAAATGTGGTGTAATGAGAAGGCCATGCAAGGTGGCCCCTGGCAAGCGAGTGTCAGTTACTCAGGAATGGCTTTGGAAACTGCCTGGCCACAGGCTGTGATTGGTGGGGCATAGACAGTCCCTTGGCCAGATTGGCTGGTCTTGGCTATATAAGATGTTGTATCAACTGAAATAAACAAGTCTGTGGACTGCTTGCCTCAAGCCCGTATTCGCTTGACTCCTGGGGTTCGTGTGGTGACTCTGCACCTCTTTCTCCCACCACACTCCTCTCAGAAACGAATCCACTGCAACATTGTTGAGAAATCAACTGTGACAGGTCTGTGTGGGTGCAATCTGTTGAAATATTTATCAGTATGTACTCAGTTGATCACTTGTTTATAAAGATAATTAAAAATGAGGCCAGCATGGAAAGCCAAGACACTCTGGCAAAAAAAAAAAAAAAAAGACCTAAATGAAAGATCTCTGTGAGTGAGATCCCAGTGGAAAGAACAGGTCTTCAAAGAAGGAGGTACCTTTCTCTGAAGGGAGGACAGAACCTCCACTTTGACTATGACCTTATCTAAACAAGATAAGAGTTGGAGAACTCAAAAGGCTTCCATAGCCTTGGAATCTCATGACTGGAGCATAGGGAGATTACTGATGCCATAGACTGGAGTGTCAATTTGTAAAGTCAACACAGGAGTCACTGTGCACTTACTCCACATGTAGGATCTCTGTCCTTAATGTGCTGTACATTGAGACTTAATGCTATAACGAGTACTCAAACAGTATATTTCACTTTGTGTTTCTATGGTTCTATGGGGGTGCAAACTGTTGAAATTTTTACTTAATGTATACTAAACTGATCTTCTGTGAAAAAAAAAAAAAGAAATTATCAATTCCCAACTTGACTCTCACTGGGATTAAACATGACAATAGGTCTTATCTGATTTCATCATCATTTAAAAAATCATCTATTATTTTTCACTTTATGTTTCTATGTGGGAGCAAACTGTTGAAATCTTTACTTAATGTATGCTAAACTGATCTTCTGTATATAAAGAGAATCGAAAATGAATCTTGATGTGAATGGAAGGGGAGAGGGAGTGGGAAAGGGGAGGGTTGTGGGTGGGAGGGGCGTTACGGGGGGAAGCCATTGTAATCCATAAGCCGTACTTTGGAAATTTATATTCATTAAATAAAAGTTAAAAAAAAACTGAGGCCAGCGCCACAGCTCAATAGGCTAATCCTCCACTTTGCCGCACCAGCACACCAGGTTGTAGTCCCGGTCGGGGTGCCGGATTCTGTCCTGGTTGCCCCTCTTCCAGGCCAGCCCTCTGCTATGGCCCAGGAGTGCAGTGGAGGATGGCCCAAGTGCTTGGGCCCTGCACCTGCATGGGAGACCAGGAGAAGCACCTGGCTCCTGGCTTCGGATCAGCGTGGTGCGCTGTGCGCACCGGCTACGGCGGCCATTGGAGGGTGAACCAATGGCAAAGGAAGACCTTTCTCTCTGTCTCTCACTGTCCACTCTGCCTGTCAAAAAAAAATGATACTTAAGGTAGAATGGGATGGTGGGTGGGGGAAGTAGTTATCGGGGGGAAGAACTGCTATAATCCAAAAGTTGAACTTTTGAAATTTATGTTGATTAAATAAATTTTTTTCTAAAACAGGGTCAGTATATTGAATGTAACCATCCTATTCTGTTTTGACTAATAATATTATTACCGTAATTTCAGTGCATAAGTGTATATGAGAGGGTTCTCAGAGGTCTGTTCACAAAGTGTTACCATATCCATGCTTTGTATAAAAATAATTAGTCTGTTCAGAGGAATTTTCCTGTTCCTTATTTTGGTCTATGTTTTACTTTTGGTTTCTAAATGATTTCCAACAAATCAAGGACAGGAAATTATTATTAATTATTAACAAATAGCCACTGTAGGCCGGCGCCACGGCTCAATAGGCTATCCCCCACCTTGCGGCGCCAGCACACCAGGTTCTAGTCCCGGTTGGGTTGCCAGATTCTGTCCTGGTTGCCCCTCTTCCAGGCCAGCTTTCTGCTGTGGCCCGGGAGTGCCGTGGAGGATGGCCCAAGTGCTTGGGCCCTGCACCCCATGGGAGACCAGGAGAAGCACCTGGCTCCTGCCTTCAGATCAGTGTGGTGCGCTGGCCGCGGCAGCCATTGGAGGGTGAACCAACAGCAAAGGAAGACCTTTCTCTCTGTCTCTCTCTCTCACTGTCCACTCTGCCTGTAAAAAATAAAAATAAAAATAAAAAAAAAACACAAATAGCCACCATAACAGATCCATAAATGGGTGAGCTGAATACCTGCCAGCTCAACTAAATTCTGCCCTCAGCCCCTGACCAGGTTATTCTTCATAAGTGGAATAGATGCCTACGTGTGTCTACCAACTAATTAAAATCACTGACATCACTCTGAATGTTTTTGTCTCCAGTAACCAAACTCTAACACACAGCAGGGGCAACCAATTGAAAATGTAAAATGAAGACATCCTAATCTGTCCTCTACACACTATTTAGTTATTATATACTTTCCGTTTTCCCTCAGTTATAGAGAGAGTGTCTCTGGTAAAATACATAATAGCTAGCCTCTCAGTGGGTAATCACCACACTTAATGAGTAACAGGTTATTTGTGAAACATGTTAAATAGAGAATCTGTGTCATATTCTTCTGCTATCTTCTTTACCAATGCCCTCAAAGAACAATCTTCTGCCTCTTTTGCATGCATTAGAGACTTGTTGTCCAGCACATGTGGGTGATAACCACATTTCAACTGATCTATTGGTGGCTCCACAGAGACACAGCTCTGACTCACAGTTAGGATGTTACAAGTCTAGGGAACATGCAGTAAAGAGTCTGAACAGCAGAATTTAGCTAAGGACTATGGTATTATATGACTTCATATTACTGTGAAAATAAGGACAATGATGGAAAGGAGGCAGAGGAGAGAAAACTATCCTCAAAGTGAACAATAAAGCTCATTCTGGGAACCATCAGTTTTATTACCCTTCACCTTCCCTCTATGGTTCTTCCACTCTGTCTCCCATCTTTTTTTCTGGACTAACAGGTATTCCACATTTGGCAGCAGCAGGGCTTTTAATCTGCCCTGCAGGTTTTCAAAGAGGAACATGCAGAGAAAAGTATCCAGCACTGTAACTATCTGGTATGGGAGAATCCCATTTCAAATGCATCCTACCACAGCACCACATTCATAAGTTTTAATGGGTTTTAGGAAGGCACATATCTATACATAGGATAGTCATATGAGATAACAGAATGAGACAAATGTGTGTATAAGACTTGTCAAAACACTAAATGACAAATAATGCTTCCTGTTGTACATATACTTCATGGTGCAAGGCACTATGTAGATTTGAAGCCATTTAACTAAATAAAAACAACCTTGGAAGGCAGAAACATTCATTATCCCACCATTCATAAGCATCATAGGTCATAGAAACCAAGCACTTGAAGCAAAACTGGAATTTACCAGCCTAGCCCATCTGGGTCCACTAACTCTGGAAAGGCCTGACTACCAGCTACACAATCTCAACGCCACCCAAAATTCTCCTCTCAAAAACATACCTGTGCATTCCTTCAATGTGTGTTCAGTATGTATTCCATAATTCACTCAGGCCTTTCACAAGTAAAATTACAAAATCAAGGTCATCTCACTCTCTGGAACATCAAATTAAATACAGGAGTGAAAGTAATCAGCCTCCAGAGTCAGAACTCCCTAAGTTGAAATAAAGCAAAAGGTTATTCTCCTGTATCTTCAGCATATCCTGTAAACAACCAGATACTTCTGTATGGATTGTGGTGGGGATAGCTAAGAACACTTCCCCTCTATGTAGAAAAACAAATCTAAATAAAGACAAACAACATAGAGCTTTCCAAGCAGGGGGCTTTCCAAGCAGGGGCTTTCCAGGAAGAGGGAGAAGGAAGGCGTTTTCTGAGAAAAATGAAGTAGATTAAATAAAGTAATGTTATTAGATCAACTGCAACAAATCAGGTAATCAGGTATGACTTACTTATTTTTAAAAAGATTTATTGCCCCAAATGGTGGAGTTAGAAATGTTCCAGGGGATTCCAATACAATCCCATCAAGGTGGCATGTACCAATGCCATCTCACTAGTCAAAGTGATCAGTTTCAGGTCACAATTGATCACACTGAGCGGTCTAAGAGTCAAAGGGATCACACAAACAAGACTAGTGTCTGCTAATACTAACGGATAGGATAAAAATTGAGAGAATGATCCAACATGGGAAGTGGGATACACAGCAGGCTCTCAGAAAGGCTGATGTCCTAAACAGCATTCTGGCCTCAGCATCAGCACTTAAGGCATTCAGATCGGGCTGAAGAGCCCATGGGAGTATTTTAGGCATGGAAAGCCAAGACACTCTGGCAATAAAAAAAAAAGAATACCTAAATGAAAGATCTCTATGAGTGAGATCACCGTGGAAAGAACGGGTCATCAAAGAAGGAGGTGCCTTTCTCTGAAGGGAGGAGAGAACTTCCACTTTGACTACGACCTTGTCTAAATAAGATCGGAGTTGGCAAACTCAAGAGGCTTCCATAGCCTTGGCAACTCATGACTAGATCCTAGGGAGATTACTGATGCCATAAACAAGGGTGTCAAATTGTTAAGTCAACAACAGGAGTCACTGTGTACTTACTCCTCATGTGGGATCTGTCCTTAATGTGCTGTCCAATGTGATGTAATGCTATAACTAGTACTGAAACACTACTTTACACTTCGTGTTTCTGTGTGGGTGCAAACTGAAACACTACTTTACACTTCGTGTTTCTGTGTGGGTGCAAACTGATGAAATCTTTACTTAATACATACTAAATCGATCTTCTGTATATAAAGAGAATTGAAAATGAATCTTGATGTGAATGGAAAGGGAGAGGGAGCGGGAGATGGGAGGGTGTGCGGGTGGGAGGGAAGTTATGGGGGGGAAGCCATTGTAATCCATCAACTGTGCTTTGGAAAATTGTATTTACTAAATAAAAGCTTTAAAAAGATTTATTTATTTATTTGAAACTCAGAGTAGTTAAACAGAGAAAGGAGATGCAGAGAGAGAGTGAGAGGTCTTCCATCGATGGTTCACTCCCCCAATGGCCACAATGGCTGGAGCTATACCAATATGAAGTCAGATGCCAGGAGCTTCTTCCAGGTCTCCCTCATGGGTGCAGGAGTGCAAGTCCTTGGGGCCTTCCTCTACTGCTTTCCCAGGCCATACCACAGAGCTGGATTGGAAATGGAGCAGCAGGGTCTTAAACTGCTGCCCATATGGGATGCTGGAGCTTCAAGCCAGGGCATTAACCCACTGCGCTACAGCATGGGCCTCATGTATGACTTTCTATGATGTCTGTACAGGTAGTGCTATCACAATAAAATATGCAGTCAAATGTTGTTTAACTGAATATGTGTCAGGAAAGAAAGGAATTTGTGTTAGAGAATGTAAGACAGTGCCCTGCTCTACTTAGTGCCCAGAATGTGTGGACCAAACAATCCCCCACATAACCCAGCAGAACTATAAAGCTGTTTTTCCTGTTAAAAACCTGGTGTGTCCTGCCTTTCTGTCCATGTTTCCTGCTATATTTATAGTAGCTCCTATCCTGGAATCAGAGATGCCAATTCTAGTGTACTTTGTTCCTGGGCTGATCATTCTGGAAGAATTAACCTCACCAGGTACCACTAGACCACTTGCCCTGTGGCTGACTAGCCTCTTGAAGTGTGCTGGGGAATCTCATCCTGGGAGCAAACGAACCTGGGAGGCACTGTAACTATACAAGATAAAAGAGATAACAACTAGTTGGAATTGTGAGAAAATTGTAGTACCCCAGGCTCAAGAAGTGAAATAAAGCACAAATTTGTAGTGGGCCAGGTTCCAAAGAAGCCAAAGAAAAACCTGATCACCTCCCTAAAATTTGCAGAGTGAACAGAACTGCAATTTTAATAAAATGGCAACTCCAATGCTTGGGGGTTTTGTTGGAAATGCTATATGAATATGTGCTATTGAGACATACAGAGCAAAACTTCTAACTCAACCAAAGGACTGAAGCTAATGTGGATCCATTGAAATAGTCCCTCTCGGGTACACCCAGCAAAAGATAAACTGTCATAATTTTGCCTTTGTTCTCCTCCCTTTTAGAGGAAGGAAATGTGTAGTGCACGGAACAAGTATACCAAAGTCATTGCATGATAAAAGCAGAGTTATCTAAATTTGAGCTCCAGACTTTGAGATCTTAAACTCTCCATAGTGTAGTATTGACAGAGAGTCAGAATGAAAAATGTGTGACAGATAGCCCTGAAGAGTTGTACCCTAATGCAGAGCATAGTCTAGATAAAAATCTGCCACCAAGAAAGTAGCTGAGGCCCAGAAAGGTCCACGTAAATGCTAAGAAAAACAGCACAGAGGAGGTAGAGCTTCCAGGATACCTAAGACAGATCCTATGGAAAAGGCTAAAATACTGGGGACTCAAGAGATGGGAGCTAAAGATTCAGAGGTTCCAGGGAGAAAAGCCAGGCAACCCAAGATATGGAGAGTCCAGAGACAAAAGTGGGTCACAGGGCCCAAGGCCAGAATCAGAGATACTGAAGAAATGAGGATATAACAAACAAAAATTAAATATTAGCAATTAAAAATTAAATATTTCAAATAAAAAAAAACAGTACAAAGCTCAACAATAGATTGAATAGGAACATAAAAGAGTATCTGAACTAGAGAAAAAGCATTTGGAAATTTTTCAGTTAGACCAAAAATAAAAGAACTACTTACAGACTTGACCAGAAAAGAACTTCACAGTGACACATTGTAAGGAAACTTAGAAAAATAAAACATAAAGAAATGATTCTAAATTACACAAGAGAAATGACAGATTGCTTTCAAAGGATCTCCAAGTAAATTCACAGCTGACTTCTCATCAGATATGCTACAGTCTAGGAGAGAATGGAGGGAGCAATTCTTTAGAGAGAAAAAAAAAAACTGTTAACCGAGAATACTATGCTCTATAAAACACTGATTTATGAGTTAGGTGAATTAAAGCCTTTCCATAAAAAAAAAGAAATTGAAAGAATTTGTCATGATTCATCCAGACTTAAAAAGTTGCTAAACTATGTGCTACACACAAAAACATTGTCATAACTATGACAGAAGGTGAACACAGAAAATCTCCCACTAAGGGGCTGGCGCCTTTGCTCACTTGGTTAATACTCTGCCTGTGGCACCATCATCTCACGTAGGTGCTGGTTCTAGTCCCAGCTGTTCTTCTTCCAGGCCACCTCTCTGCTGTAGCCTGGGAAAGCAATGGAGGATGGCCCAAGTGCTTAGGCAACTGCACTTGAGTGGGAGACCAGGAAGAAGCACCTAGCTCCTGGCTTTGGATTGGATCAGGGTAGCTCAGACTGTAGTGGGCATTTGGGGAGTAAACCAATGGAAGAAAGAACTTTCTCTCTGTCCTATCTCTGTATAACTCTATATATCAAATAAATAAAATAAAAACAAAGAAAACCTCCCAATAAAAGTGCAAAGGAAATCCAAAGTATAGGAATACTTTAAAAAGGGCCAGGGCCAAGTCAATATTCATAAGCTGAAACTGAAACTGACCACTTTGACTAGTGAGATGGCAATGCTACATGCCACCTTGATGGGATTGAATTGGAATCCCCTGGCAAAATTCTAAATACACTGTTTGGGGAAAGTCCCATTGAGCATGTGCCAAACTTGATCATAATGATAGGATTAAGAGTCAAAGGGATCACATAAACAAGACTAGTGTCTGATAATAAAATGTTAAGAATTAAAAAAGGAGAATGATCCAACATGGGAAGTGGAATACAAAGAAGACTCATAGAATGGCAGATGTCTTAAACAGAACTCTGGCCTCAGAATCAGCCCTTAAGGCATTCAGATCTACCTAAAAAGCCCATGAGAGTACTTCAGGCATGGAAAGACAAGAAACAGTGACTTCATCAGTCCTTGTCCTGACTACTGATGCTCAACTTAATACTTTATCCCTTTTAGTATTTTTGATCTACTTAATACTATTGGTTGAACTGTTTAATACACAATTAATACTTAGGTGTTTAAATTTACCTGAAAAGTGATCTCTGTTAAATATAAGAGTGGGATTAAGGGAGGGAGGAGATGTACAATTTGGGACAAGCTCAAAGAAACTTGCCCCAAATGGTAGAGTTAGACACATGCCAGGGGATTCCAATTCAATCCCATCAAGGTTGAATGTACCAATGTCATCTCACTAGTCCAAGTGATCAATTTCTGTTCACAATTGATCATAATGATAGGACTAACAGTCAAAGGGATCACATAAACAAGTCTAGTGTCTGCTAATACTAACTGATAGAATTAAAAAGGAAAGAATGATCCAACATGGGAAGTGAGATACCCAGCAGACCCATAGAATGGCAGATGTCCTAAACAACACTCTGGCCTCAGAATCAGCACTTAAGGCATTCAGATCTGGCTGAAGAGCCCATGGGAGTATTTTAGGCATGGGAAGCCAAGACACTCTGGCAACAAAAAAAAAGAAGACCTAAATGAAAGATCTCTGCGAGATCCAAGTGGAAAGAACAGGTCATCAAAGAAGGAAGTAACTTTCTCTGAAGGGAGGAGAGAACTTCCACTTTACTATGACCTTGTCTAAATATGATCAGAGTCAGTGAACTCAAGAGGCTTCCACAGCCTTGGCAACTCATGACAAGGGCCTAGGGTGATTACTGATGCCATAAACAAGAGCGTCAATTGTTAAGTCAACAACAGGAGTCACTGTGCACTTACTCCCCATGTAGGATCTCTGTCCTTAATGTGTTGTACAATGGTAATTAATGCTATAACTCGTACTCAAACAGTACTTTATACTTTGTGTTTCTGTGTGGTTGCAAACTGATGAAATCTTTACTTAATATACACTAAATTGATCTTCTTTGTATAAAGATAATTGAAAAGGAATCTTGATGTGAATGTGATGAGAGAGGGAGTGGCAGATGGGAGGGTTGCGGGTGGGAAGGAAGTTATTGGGGAAAAAAGCCACTGTTATCCAAAAGCTGTATTTTGGAAATTTATATTTATTAAATAAAAGTTAAAAAAAACATAAATTCAGTGACATTAAGAGCTATTTTCAAAAAAATTTAAAAAATCATTATATATGCTAACCAATAAAATAAGAGGAACAGACACATATCAATAAAATCAGAGATGACATAGAAATGTTATAACACATGTCAAATAAAAAATGATTAAATGGGAATTAAAAAGATTTGAGGTAAGAACTGGGAAACCTAGACATAATGGTATAGATTTCTGGACACATACCACCTATCAAAATTGAATCATGAAGATGTAGAAATCCTAAACAGACCAATAAGCATGATGGAGATTATGAATCAGTAAGAAAGACCACATGCATGTAGTGGAAGGATCATTATCATCAAAATGTCCATATTAACAAAAGCAATTTATAGATTCAGTGTTATCCCAAATAATGTACCAATGACATTCTTCACGAACCTAGAAAAAATGATGCTGAAATTCATATTGAACCACTAGAGACACCGAATAGCTAAATCCACCTTACAGGACAAAAGCAAATCCGGAGGTATCACAATACCTGATTTCAATTCATACTACTGGATAGTTATAATCAGAAAAGCCTGGTACTGGCACAAAAACAGAAGTGTAAACCAATGGAACAGAACAGAAACTCTAGATATCAGTACAAGCATCTCAAACCAACATATCCCTTACAAACGGCTAAAATCAGTCCCTCGAGCAAGGACAATCTCTACAACAAACTGTGCTGGGGAAACTGGATCTCCAGATGCAGAAGTATGAAACAAGAGTCCCACCTACACAATACCAAAAAATCCACCCAAAATGAATCAACAGCCTAAATACTACTCAAAACCACACATTATTACAGGACACTGGGAAACTCTACAAGACAGTGGCATAGGCCAAGACTTGTTGGAAAAGACCCCAGAATGACAGGCAATCAAAACTAAAATTGACATATGTGATTCCTTCAAGCTGAGAAACTTTTGAGCTGCAAGAAGAAAACTCAGCAAAGTGAAGAGGCAAAAGAGAAATGAGAACAAAAAATACTTGCATAGTACACAACTGATTGTCAATATCCTGAAGCTATACAGAGCCTAAGAAATTCAACAACAACAGCACAAACAATCCAGTTAAGATGTGGCCAAAGGATCGAATGGGTATAATTTTTAAGAGTGGAAATTCAAAGAGCCAACAGACACTTGAGAAAATGTTCAGGATCACAGGCCACCACTGCACTGCGAATCAAAACCACAATGAGCTATCACCTCACTACAGTTAGAATGGCTCCAGTCAGAACTCAACCAAAATATATCCTGGGGAGGATGTGGGGGAAAAGGTATATTAATCCACCATTGATTGTAATCTAAACTTGTACAGCCACTGTAACACAGTAGGGAGATACCGCCTAATAAATACATGTAGACTCACAGCATGACACAGAATATGAAAGAGTTATCTGTACCCACATGTGCATTGTGGCACAATTCACCATAGCTAAGATATGGAATCAATCATGAGTCCATCCAGCTATTGATAATAAAGCAATTATGCTATGTAGACACTCAAACTATGGAGTACTACTCAACTGTGAAAAAAAAAAGAAACCCAATTGCAAACCACTAAACTTGCTAAAAAAAAAAAGCCAGACACCATATGTTTTCCCTGATTGGAGGTAACTTGTAGAGGACCTCAAATATAATGGATGGGCTGGAAGTGTGTATTTTGAGGTTTGATGACTTTTTTGGCCCTTGTCTCTTATGTTGAGAACAGTGTTGTTTTCTTCATACTACTTCTTGAACTCTCTTCTTAGAGATTCACACTCACAAGCCGGCACCGCAACTCACTAGTTAATCCTCCACCTTGCGGTGCTGGCACACCTGGTTCTAGTCCTGATCAGGCCCCAGATTATGTCCCGGTTGCCCTTCTTCCAGGCCAGCTCTCTGCTGTGGCCCGGGAGTGCAGTGGAGGATGGCCCAAGTATTTGGGCCCCGCACCCCATGGGAGACCAGGAGAAGCACCTGGATCCTGCCATCTGATCAGCATGGTGCACCAGCCACAGCGCACCAGCCATGGCGGCCATTGGAGGGTCAACCAACGGCAAAGGAAGACCTTTCTCTCCGTCTCTCTCTCTCACTGTCCATTCTGTCTGTCAAAAGAAAAAAGAAAAAAAGAGATTCACACTCAGGAAAATTAGGACAGGGAATGTAAGAGATTAGGAAGAATGGTTTGGCATGTTGTCAGGAGGGCAGGTAGGAGGGCAAGTTTCTCTGTGTTCATAAATCTGTACACATGAAATAAATAAACCTTGTTTAACTTAAAGAAAATTATTAAATATTTACTTGAAACTCAGAGTTACAAAGAGAAAGAAGGAGAGGCAGAGATAGGGAGTATCTTCCATATGTTGGTTCACTCCCCAGCTGGCCTCAGCAGATGATCTGGGCCAATCCAAAGCCAGGAGGCAGGAGATTCTTTCAGGTCTCCCATCCAGGTGAAAGGACCCAAGGAGATGGGCCATCTTCCAATGCTCTCGCTGTCCATGGCAGAGAGCTGCATCAGAAGAGAAGCAGCCAGGTCTCCAACAGGTGCCCACAGAGGATGCTGGCAACGCAGGGGGTGGTATCATTTGCTGCACCACAGTTGTGGCCCCAAAGAAAACTTTAAAAATTTTGATGAAGACCTCTTAAAGCAATTACTCATAAACACAGTGCCATTACAAGAAAAATTGTATATTGGAAGTGAACTCTTAACTGTCATGATGAAGCCACAAAAACTCACAAATCTTAATCATATTACAGATGAATTATTTAGTGCTTTCTGGATTGATTTTCTATTTTCTAGAGATAATTATCTGTACATTTAATTATAGAGTTTATCGGTCAGGCTCACAGAAAAGTAGCTCCTGACTCCTGGATTCAGATTGGTGCAGCTCTGGCCATTGTGGCTATTTGGGGAGTGAACCAGCCCATCCAAGAAGACAGAGACCATCTGTCTTCCTGATCAGAGGTAACTCATAGAGGCCTTAAAATATAATGTTTTGGAGAGAAGTGGACATTTTGTGATTGACGACTGTTTCAGCCCTGCTCTCTTATGATTAGAAGGGCATTATTTTCTTCATATTATTTCTTGAACACTCATCTTTGATAGGGTCCATCTTAGGATCAAAAGTACACTGAAACTAGATCTTTGTAAAATAAGACTGGGCATGTGAAGCCCATAAGAGAGAATGGTTTAGTGTGTTGGCAGAAGTGAAGGTAAGAAGGCAAATATGTCTGTGTTCCTAAATCATTATATAAGAAATAAAGGAAACTTATTTAACTTAGAGAAATTTTAAAGCTTTATTTATTTACTTGAAAGTCAGAGTTACAAAAAGAAAGGAGAGGCAGAGAGAGAGAGAGAGAAAGAGAAATCCTCCATCTAATGGTTCACTCTCCAAAAAGCCATAACAGCAGGATCTGAGCATATCTGAAGCCAGAAACCAAGTGTATGAGTCTCACACACATGTGTGGGGCCCCAAGGACAGGGCCATTTTCCACTGCTTTCCCATGCGATAGTAGAAATATGGATAATAAAAGGTGCAGCCAAAACTCAAGACAGTGCCCATATGGGATATAGGCAATGAAGGGCTTAGGTAAACTGCTATGCCAGAGTGCTGGAAGCAAAGAATATTTTTAAAAAGCTTTGATGACGAAAAACTAAAGAATTAATCATAGACAAAATGGCCCTAAAGAAAAAAAATTGTAAATGAAATATTAACTGCCATGATGAAACCTCAAAAAAATTGTAGGTTTATTGCAGATGAATTACTTAGTAATTCATCAAGAATTTCAACTTTCTAAAGATCATTCTCTGTACAGTTTCCTTACAGTGTTTATCTTCAGGCTCACAAAAATTAGCTTTTTGTAAATCCACTGTCTATTATGAGTAATTCCCAACCCTCCCTGATACAGTGAAAAGCTAAAAGAGTCAGGTGAATGCTTAACGCAGAAGTCACTGTTGACTTCTACCAGAATGCCATGATTCTTGCCCAGTCCTGCAGCACCCCCCTGCTCCGCCTCATTTATGGGACTGGGGTAAAGTGAGTCACTATCTTCATCTGGCTCTCCAGTGGCACAGGTGTAATTGGAACTTGAATTTACAGAGTCCCAGTCGTTCATTTAGCAGGTTGGAGCTGCCTCGACGCTGACCTGGCTGTCATGCCTTTTGCCTCACACTGCACTGTGCCTTCCTTAATGAGTAATGGCATCGCTGCAAGTAAAGGATATGTGGTATACATGTCAAATGGGAACTACAGAGATGGGGTAAGCAAAAGGCCAACTAAACTACCTAATGTACCTAAGATACTAAACTGCAGAGAGTGAAAAACAGTTTGAGCAGCTGCCAAGTACGCCAGAAGACTCACCAGTCTACACATTCCCCATGCTCAAGAAAAGACATGGGAAGAAAATGAAATGCTCCTTCGGGCTCATCTCTAGAGTACAAGTAATTAGGAATGGGGAACACAGACACAAGAGACAGAACTTTTGGACCTCAGAACACTTATGCTCTTGTTCTGGGAATCTGAAGAGATTTTCTCACCAATCACTTATGATTTCTAAGCTATCCGAGTTGAGACAAGTGTTCTGCACATACCAAGAATTTGTTGGTAGGCAAAAGAAATCCCAAAACGAAGGAAAACGCTACCAAACTACTGCAAGAAAGCGCAATATACTCTCCAGAAACAGATCTCACAATTTTCATAACATCCAGTTCTAAATAAAACAGCACAAGGCATGCAAATAAATGGGATTAAACATGACAATAGGTCTGATCTGATTTCATCATCATTTAAAAAAAAATCATCTATTATTTTTCACTTTATGTTTTTGTGTGGGAGCAAACTGTTGAAATACTTACTTAAGGTATACTAAGCTGATCTTCTGTATATTAAGATAATCAAAAATGAATCTTGATGTGAATGGAAGGGGAGAGGGAGTGGGAAAGGGGAGGGTTGTGGGTGGGAGGGACGGTATGGGGGGGAAGCCATTGTAACACATGAGTCGTACTTTGGAAATTTATATTCATTAAATAAAAGATTTAAAAAAAATGAGAATGAGACCAGACAGCACCCTGTAACACCTGGGGATATACCGGGGGCATATATATATATAAAAAAAAACAATTAAATAAATTCAAAAAACTTATAGCGATGATTATTTTCTCCAAGTCTCCAAACTTGTTCCTAGCTCTGAAACTGAGCATCACGTTTCTTGGAAGTTTGTCTGAAGAACTGTTTTTGAAACGCTAACTGCATTTCCCAATCTGCATGCTATTTATGAGGTTTCCCAAAATGAGACTCCTTCCTCTGCAACAGGTCTAGAGAAAATACCTAGGAAAACACTATTCCATACAACCATCTCAAAATATTACGAATTTAGAAGATACACAGTTGGAGGAAATGGTGTGAGGGCAGCGCTTCTTAAAGTCCATCCAAACCACAAGGCAACCCTATTTTCCAACACTGACTTACAGCTTGGCAGAACGCAAACCTGAAACTGGCCCCATCTAGAAAATTCTCTGATGCATCCCCTTCATGTCATCATTTTCTGCTGCGGGTCACAATTGTTACTTTTGCACTGCAAGGCTCTGTCGATCCAATTCAAGAAGGTAACGTGGGATCCACGTACCTTATGGATTTGCTCCCAAGTGCACTTTTCTCAGTGTCATTATGTACCAGGACTACAATACACCTTTTGTACCACAACGGCACTGAACCCGCAAGTATTATCACAAGACACAGAAGAATTTGCATCTGCTACGAAGAAAACCGTAACGTAAAGTAACCATTTTGGGGTAGCATGTGGGCGGGCCCACCTTTAGAATTTGAGCCACGCATGGAATGCTGAGATAACGTAAAGCACCTGGGGCTGCACGATTCAATGCTTGCTGTACCAGGAAGAACGGGCCACCATCTTTGCTCAGAAACTGTCCCGAAGCTAGGATGGCACAGGCCTTCCAGCAAGCCCTAGGGCTGGGAACCCAGGGATCCTGTACCCTTAAATTGCAGACCTCGTCTTCCATAGAAGGCTTACTTCCGCATGGGAACGACCCCTCACCGTCACTAATTGGCGCTCCAGGGAGAACGCAGTGCAGCATGGGTCTAGCGTCACACTCCCACCCATTGGCCCCTTGCAGGCGTTAGGATTCTGTACGCATGCGCCTGGAGCGTGGCCACTCCAAATCTTCCGGGTGACGGTGCGGAAGCTCACAGTGGCGCCAGTTCTTTGTGCGAGGCTTATAAAGCGCGTCGTTAAACACGTGGAGCGGTCCTGGCCGAAGCCGCTGAGGACCAGGACGGGATGTCCGCTGAGGTGAGGGATCCGGGTGGCGGGGCTCGCCGAGAACCATCTGGCTGAGCTGAAGACAGAGCTTTTGCGAGGGAAAGGCCCGCTTGGCAGGCGCTCTGGATGGTGATGCTGCCGGGGAGTGCGCCGGGCCGCTAGCGTTGGGGGGTGTAGTGGACACCGCTCAAGCGAACTGGGCATTTGAGGAGAGATGGGGGCCATTAGGGAGGATGCAGCAGCGCTGTTACTGCTGTATGTGATGGAGGTGGTGGCTGAGGAGGCAGGGGAAGGAATTGGGGGAGCAGAAGCAGGAGGGGCAGGTGCTGCCACAACAAGCCTGATTTTGACCCCAGGAGAAGCAGGAAAAGAACGGGCCGGCGTGGCCGGGGCATGTGTCACTGGCTTGCCAGCCTCTGCTGGAGGAACTGGAAGCCCTCCAGTTAGATATGCAGCCCGTGAATAACCAAGCCACCAGGGCCTACGCCCGGCTGAAGCAGAAGCTGCAGCAGAGGCGCAGGGTTCTCCTGGAGCAAAGGAGGAGCGTCATCCAGGATATCCCCGGCTTCTGGGCCAAGGTTGTATCCTTTGGAGTTTTCTTCTTTCTTTAAAGATTTGTTTCTTTTTTGAAAGGGAAGTTTGTGAGAAAGAGACCGAGGGAGGGAGAGGGAGAGAGAATGAGGAAGGGAGACCGTGATAGGGAAAGAAAAGTCTTCCATGCTCAGGTTCCCTCCCCAATGGAAGTGACGACCCGCAGCTGCGCCGAACTGAAGCCTGCAGCCAGGAGCTTCTTCTGGAACCACACACAGGTGTGCAGGGGTCAAGCACTGGAGCCACTTCCACAGCTTTCCCTGCCCACAGCAGAGAGCTGGGACAGAGGACGAGCAGCCTGGTCCCTCTGGGGCCTTTATGGGTGGCTGGTGCTGCAGGTGGTGGCATTTCCTGCCATCCCACAGAGCTGGCCTGAGCTTTGCCTCTTTGTGCCTGTAGGGTTATGTGCTTGTGCAGGCTGTGTTTTGGAGATCTACTAAACAAACAACCAGCAGTTGGAGAGAATACAGTTGGTCCACACGCCTATAAAACTGCCCTAGAGAATGGTAGGGACATTCTGACCCTGAACATGACCTGTGACTGGGATGGTAAGAGTAGTTCTATACCAGAATCACAGAGAGCCCAAGGGAGTCCGTCACCCAAAAGGTGTCAGTGGAAGCACAGTATTTCTTGTGATGGAGGTTTCTAGAAAGAGGGTTGATTTACCCTCCTAGAGAGTCAGAACCAGCTGTCTGACTCAGCGGGGAGGTAGGATCTAAAAGGATTCTTGAGGTTGGGTCTCACGGCAAACTTCAGAATTGTGCTCCTCGACAGCTGAGGAATGGGATCTGAATGTTGAGCTGATGCAGGTCCGTTCTCCTGCCAGATCACCACTAAGAACCTGTGTTGCCCCAAAGTATGTGGTGATAGTATAGCCTTAGCACACCAATACCAGGGCTGTCACCATGCCGAGGAAAGGGCCACTCTGGCGTCCACAAACTTAGAGGTTAACCAGTACCATGTTACACTCACCTGGGGAAATGTGCTGAAAGGGAGCCTAGGGTGAGGATATATACTCTGCAAGGTCTCTCAGTGGCATTTTCTCCATACTTTTTCCCTCATCTGGCTCTTCTCTACCCAAATGCACACACACCAGCACTCTTTATCATCTGAAGGTTCCTTGACAAAGCAGTTTGTGAACCACCCTCAGATGTCAGCCATGGTCCGGGACAAGGATGAAGACTTGCTTAGCTACATGGTCAATTTGCAGGTGAGTCCCTGTGAGATCTGGTGGTGTTTTGGGCAGGGTGACATAAGAAACAGAGTCTTTTTGCAAGTGACTGGGTAAGTTTGCCTTCACTTTATCCTGGCAGGTGGAGGAAGTCAATCACCCCAATAATTGCTGCAAGATCAAGATGTACTTTCAGATCAACCCGTACTTCTGTAATAAGTTGATTGAAAAGGAATATCTTAGAGATGTGAAGGGTGAGCAGTTTCTCAGACTGAATTGGGAGGAGGTGTGTAGGTCATTGCTGCCATCCTATTCCATATCCTTTTCTTCCTGTAGGATATATAGCATATCATTCCACTACAGTTAAGTGGCATCGGACTTATAAACACGAGGCCCAAAGCCGCAGGCAGTACAGCAGCACTCTGAGCATCTTCAACTGGTTTTTGGACCACAACTTTGTAGGATCAAACAGGATTGCTGAGGTGGGCCTCACTGGGAAAGGTCAAAAGTGAACTCCTTGGGTTCTTCAGCCCAAGGTGAATGGGGTGATGTGAGCAGTGAGCTGACCTGCCCCTCTTTGCTGCCAGATCATCTGCAAGGATATGTGGCTCAACCCTGTGGCCTACTACCCTAGGGAGGAGACATCTGGACAGGAAACGGAGGATGCGAGTGAGCAGCCCAGCTGTTCAGTTGAAGGTACTGTTTTCTGGGATCCAATCACACATCTCCCAAAGGCCATTAGTCAGTCACTGAAGCTCAGAGGGAGAAGAGGATTGCCCAAACTCAGTCCATCCTGTGTGTCAATATCAACCAGGGACACTGGGAAAATGCAGTTAAAATTTGTGAGGATGAGTCATGCACACAAACTGAAGCATGGAGAATATCCCACTCAGAAGCCTTTCAGAATCAGTTGCTGCACTCTATCACTTGCAGGTCAACTCACCCTCAGCCTTTTCTTTTGATTTTTGTAAAGATTTTATTTAATAAATGCATTTTTCATCAGTACAACTTTAGTAATATAATGGTTTTTCCCCCATACCCACCTCCCTGCCTCTCCCTCTGTCATACCCTTCTGCATTATGTTTCATTTTTAGTTTGATTTTATTTACAGAGGACCAACTCCATGTTAAGCACAGATTTCAACAGTTTGCACCCACATGCACACACAGTGGGTGGAGTACAGTTTCAGAATAAGATTTGCAGTTGATTCTCATAGTACAGCTCATTAAGGACAGAGATCTCACATGGGGAGTAAGAGCACAGTGACTTCTGTTGTTCCTTTAACAATTAACACTCTTATTTATGATATCCGTGATCACCCAAAGATCTTGCTATAGACTGCCAAGGCTGCGGCAGCCTCTTGTGACCAGACCCCATCGGTATTTGGACACAGCCATAAGCAGAGTGGATGTTCTCTCCTCCCTTCAGGGAAGTGTACGTCCCTCTTTGATGGACCTTTCTTTCCATAGGGGTCTCACAGAGATTCTCTGTGTAGGATACTTTTTGCCACTGAGTTTTAGCTTTCCACGCCTGAAATGCTCTGACAGTCCTTTCAGCCAGGCCAGGAAGACTTAAGGATTTATTCTGAGGTCAGAGTGTTACTTATGGCGAAGGTCCTTCTAGGAGTCTGCTTTGTGGACTGCTTCCCAAAATGGACTTTCCTTCCTTTTTAATTCTGTCTATTAATATTACAAGGCACTTGATGACCCTCAGCTTTATAATTACCCAGTTATATCTGGCCTCACCATAGCTTACTTGTTCACTGTTTCCACACATGTATATGTATGTTTGTATGATGACATCCTACCAAGTTACTGTTTTGAAAATATGTGCCTTGTGTAGTCGTCTTGTACCATGCCAGTCTCTGGATACCAGCAAAGACATTGCAGTGAGAGGAAAATAGTTTTTGATACTTTTTGGGAGGAATGTGGATAGGTGACACAGAGGGAAAGGAATATTCCAATGCAGAGCTTTGATAATTTGTAAGGACTTTGGTGTTGTTCAGAGAAAGTGCATCTGTGTTTATTTGTGTCTTTCAGGATGCCCCGAGATATAGAAGTCACTGCAGTGGCAATGTGTTCCTTTGAAAACCTTCATCCAGGAGAATTCATAAACTGATCCTAAAACATAAGAAAAAAGGTTCAGATTTGATGGTGATAAATTGGCACTTTGGATCAACACCTACCGCAAGAAAAATCCGGAGGGAGCAATAAACAGGATAATGTGTGTATGTCTGCGTGTCATTCTTCATGCTCCCAACAGGGAGAAGGGAAAAGGTGTAGTCCATGTGTGGTTTCTGGTTTTTCTGTCTGGGACATCCTAATCTGTTCAGTGACAGGATTGATACGACTGGTGAGAAAGTTAGAAATCTATTTTGTAATACTCTGAAATGTTTCTTGCAAGAATTCATCCTTCAGACCAGGGGCACATCAGAGCAAGTGTGGCGAAGGGAGCCAGTGACCATCGATACCATTGATTTCTCCCAAGCCAAGTGAGGGCAGTTTCACAAAGGTCCCGGTGAACTAACGCCCAAACAACAGAGCTCTGTGTGTTCAGAAAATGTTCCTCACAGAGCATCTCATATGTCAGAGACAGCACAGGAACATAGGCTGTTGGAAGCCTCTTTAGATAGTTTCCCCACTGAAACAAATGTTCTCCTTACATAGATGAATGAAGAATTCTTTCCTGGGAGAAGGACATATTATGACTGAGGCACAGAAGATACCTGAAGGGTTGGGAACAAGCATACAGAGTTTGTGAAAAGGGAGTAGAATACAACTTTGACTGGGACAAAGGGGTCTTTATTAAATGGTAACCTGTTGGGAAAACACTGTAAAATTCTAGTTGTATGTCTGCATCAGTGTCAGTGCCTGTGTTGTTGAGGACAGAACATAGTTTGGAAAAGGTAGGCAGAAGTGCAGGGACCTGAGACGTGCAGCTGCTAAGTTTCCAGATACCACCCTATGCGCACTTACAGCTGTGTACATAGATCTTCCCAGAGGCAGTCACTTTGAGTCTTATTTCTGTTGTCTAGTTGAGTTAATCTTTGGCCATGAGTGTATATCCAGAGGACCAATGCAGAAAACAGCTCACACAATGTATGTTCCCTTCTTTGTAGTGTGTGTTTCAGTAACAATGTCTTCTCTTTGGGTAGTGGCAGGACCCCCATCACTATTTCAGGTCCTTCCTACGGCCATGGGTTTGTCATCCTATGTGTTTAGGCTACTGTAAAGGGAAAGACTTGGAGCTTGCATAGAGGTGTTAAAAGGAGCTTGCAGTCTAAGAGATGCTTGAAGCCTCACCAGCACCTGCTCTGTGGCCCCCCTACAGTGTTCTTTTTGTGGTGGGGAGCTGTTCCACTAACACACACCATCTAACTAACCAGTGGACAGGTAAAGGATTAGACTGTGTCACACAGCCAAAGGGAGCTGATGGTGTGTTGCACACATCATTCTTTTCTTTCCTCCTGTAAAATGGTTCCAACTGGAACTTCCCCATCGGTGTTGTAGAAAACCTTCGTTTGATTTCCATTTGCTTTATACACTTTCTTCCTGTAAATTTTACTTGGGGCGTGTGTGTGTCCTTTCAGTACAGGAAATCTTAAATTTCTTCAAGGAAGCATTTAAATGGCCCTTGTTTTCTTTTAAATTATTAACAAATAGGCCCTTATTATTTAGATTTGGTTAATGATCCATTTATTTCAAGATAATTATTAATAGGTTAAAAATTTACATCTGGGGGCCGGTGCTGTGACGCAGCAGGTTAATGCCCTGGCCTGAAGCACTGGCATCCCATATGAGTGCCAGTTCTAGTCCCGGTTGCTCACTTCCAATCCAGCTCTTTGCTATGGCCTGGGAAAGCAGTCCTTGGGCCCCTGCACCTGTGTGGGAGATGCGGAAGAGGCTCCTGTCTCCTGATCGACATAGCTCCATTTGTTGCGGACAATTGGAAAGTGAACCATTGGTTGGAAGACCTCTCTCTGTATAACTCTGACTTTCAAATAAGTAAATGAGGCTTTAAAAAAACAAAACATGTTGAAGTGAAATTGACACTATGAGAAACAGTGACTTGACCAGCTCTTGTCCTGACAGTTGAGGTACAATGTAATACTTTATCCATTTTAGTATTTTTTTTGTTCTAGTACCATTGGTTGAACTCTGTAATTAACACACAATTATTCTTAGGTGTTTAAATTTTAACTGAAAAGTGATCCCTGTTAGGAATTTGGAAAACATTATGCTGAGTGAAATAAGCCAATCCAAAAGGGACAAATACCACTTGTTCTCCTTGATAGGTGGCAACTAACTGAGCACCAAAAAGGAAACCTGTTAAAGTGAAATAAACACTATGAGAAATGTTGACTTGATCAGCGCTCACCCTGACTATTGAGGAGCAACTTAATATGTTATCCCTCTTAGTATTTTTGTTTGTTTGTTCTACTTAATACCTTTGGTTGAATACTGTAATCAATACACAGTTATTCTTAAGTGCTGAAACTTAAGTGCTGAAATGTGATCCCTGTTAAACATAAGAGTGGAAATAAGAGAGGGAAGAGATGTGCAATTCGGGACATGTCCAAGCTGACTTACCTCAAACGGTAGAGTTAGAAACATACCAGGGGATTCCAATTCAATCCCATCGAGGTGGCATGTACCAATGTCATCTCACTAGTCCCAGTGATCAATTTCTGTTCACAACTGATCATAATGATAGGACTAAGAACCAAAGGGATCACATAAACAAGACTAGTGTCTGTAAATACTAGCTGGTAGAATAAAAAAGGGAGAGAACGATCTAACATGGGAAGTGAGATACCCAGCAGATCCATAGAATGGCAGATGTCCTAAACAGCACTCTGGCCTCAGAATCAGCCCTTAAGGCATACGGATCTGGCTGAAAAGCCCAAAAGAGTATTTCAGGCATGGAAAGCCAAGACACTCTGGGGGAGGAAAAAAAAAAAAAAAACCTAAATGAAAGATCTCCACGAGTGAGATCCCAGTGGAAAGAACGGGTCATCAAAGAAGGAGGTACCTTTCTCTGAAGGGAGGAGAGAACTTCCACTTTGACCATGGCCTTGTCTAAATATGATCAGAGTCAGTGAACTCAGGGGGCTTCCATAGCCTTGGTAGCTCATGACAAGAGCCTAGGGTGATTACTGATGCCATAAACAAGAGTGTCAATTGTTAAGTCAACAACAGGAGTCACTGTGCACTTACTCCTCATGTAGGATCTTTGTCTTTAGTGTGCTGTACATTGAGATTTAATGCTATAACTTGTACTCAAACAGTATTTTTCACTTTATGTTTCTGTGTGGGAGCAAACTGTTGAAATCTTGACTTAATGTATGCTAAACTGATCTTCTGTATATAAAGAGAATCAAAAATGAATCTTGATATGAATGGAAGGGGAGAGGGAGTGGGAAAGGGGATGTTTGTGGGTAGGAGGGACGTTATGGGGGGAAGCCATTGTAATCCATAAGCCGTACTTTGGAAATTTATATTCATTAAATAAAAGTTAAAAAAAGTAACTAAATGCAAAAGTCTTCATTAAAAGATCATCCTCTTGAAAAAAAAAATACTTACATCAGATATTATGTTGAAGTAAATTTGTTGGACTTTTAACTCCTACCACTCAAGCTACTTGCTTTGTGATTTTGCTACTTTTAGAATTTTTCCTTGATTTTGTCTTTTACGTATATATGCATATGTTTTATGTATGATGTGTATATACATAAAAGACATGTAAATTAATGTTGCATACCCAAATAATTTTATTAACACAGTTCTGCGTTTCTTGATCCTGAAGTAGCATTTAACATCTTCTGCTGTTGAGTATCAGGTAACAATTACTGCAACAGGTATGAGTTTTGATTTGCATTTCACTGAAGGCTGGTGAGCCTGGGCATTTCTTCAGGAGCCTGCTGTCCATTTGAATATAGTCTCTTGAAAAATGCCCATTTCTTAACTTTGTTTTGTTGCTGATGATTTTCTTTAGCTCTTTATAGATCCTAAATAGTTTTCCTTCATCAGTGGCATAGTTGGCAAGTATTTTCATTTTCTCCCATCTGTCATTTGCCTCTTTACAGAGAGTTTCTTTTGTGGTGTAGAAGATTCTCAGTTTTATGTAATTCCATTTGTCAACTTAGAATTCATGCCTGTACTTACATCTATCATTTTCCTCCTCCTTAGTGAACATCTTTTAAAACTTCTCCCAGGACAGTTCCACCAGTAACAAACACTCACTTTTAAATCTTTTGGGCAGGTGCTTAGAGCTTACTGTTCTTTCAGTTTCAGAAAGAGTTTTGCTGGACACAGAACTTTCTGCCTTCTGATTCTGAAAATATGTACCCATTTCACTACACAGGTTACCTTCATGTGTCTCTGAGAATTTCCTGTGATTCTCTTCTTTTCTGCTCTGATACACTTGGGATTTTCAAAAGTTTTGTTTCTTTGTTAATTGTGACTTTCTTCAGTTTCAGTATAAATGAGTTTATTGCAGGATTCTTCCCTGCAGTGTAGTGCATAGTGCCAGCATCCCATATGCTTGCCAGTTTGAGTCCAAGGTGGTCCATGTCTAATCCAGCTTTGTGGGAATGCAGGGAAGGATGACCCAAGTTGCCATGCACACATGTGGGAGACTTGGAAGAAGCTCCATGTTCTGCTGTATGGACTGGCACATTCCAGCCATATTAGCCATTTAGGCAGTGAACAAGCAGATGGGACAAGCAGATGGGAGTCTCTCTCTCTCTCTCTCTTTCTCTCTCTCTCTCTCATCTCTTTGCATGTGCATCTGTGAGTGTGTGTTTAGCACCTCAAGCTACAACTTAATGCCTATTGAGGCATACCACTCTGTTTGTCTCTCAACACCTAACTTCTGGAAACACCATCCCACTGTCAGTTAATTCCTGTGAATTCATATCCTTCCAGGATGTATCCCTCCAATATAATGAATGAACACTGGTTGTATTCACTCTGTAGAAAGCGACAGAACACACTGGGGCTTCAGCAGGATTTCTAGCAAGTCTTTAATACTCCAATTTGGTTGCCTTCCTTGTCTTTCTGCTAAAGTACAGGGCTCACTTATAAGATTCTGGTTGTAATTCCAGAAGTGGGATTGTAGCTGTCTCAGAAGTAAGATTCATTGCTGATGTACTTACCTCTTAATAGCTATTTAGTGACATAAACACATGAAAGAAGCCTTGAAATGGGAGGATTTCCTTTTTTGCCTTTTTGGAGTATTTTAACTTCCCTGAGTAGGGTGCTTACCTGTCACCTCAATGGGCTATAATCTCAGTGGGTGAAGAGGGTCCACAGTGTAAGGATCTAGTACTTTCCTATGTAAACTACTTTCTAGGCTGAAATGCTAATGGGACAATAGTGAGCTGCTGTTAATGTTACCTATCCAATCATTTGATTCATTATTTAACATCCATCATTATCTCAGACTGAAAGTTCCATGTTGTATCCCTATATCCTAATGCCTGGTACATATCAAGAGCATTATGTATTAAGGAGGGAGTTAATGACCCATAAGTTCATGAAACCAGGTGACCTGCTCACCACTGGGAACTCCCTACTTTATATAGACTGCAAGGTCTCTCCTTACCCTACACCATCAATGGCCCTGGTAATTGATTTGGCAAGGGTCAAGGGATTGAAACAATCCTGGAATCATCAAACTTTTAGTGTGACAGCCTTTGTGAGTACTTGAAGGAATTTATATTCCTGACATTGTAGTGGGGGATCTAATGGATCTGTGCAGACAGGACTTTTCTCCTACTTGGGCCCTGATTCCTATCTGCCAATGAGTATTGGATTTGCAAAGTAAATGCATATATCTAGAAACCTTGTAGAACCAATGACACAGCTGACAGTTCTGCCCATGAAATCTGTTAAGGTGTGGAGGTCAGTGTCCTGGTATTTGGTAGCTCTTATGTGTGTCATGTAGAAAAAGATGCCCATCATTTCTTCTTGATTCCTGGATTGATGTAAAATGAGAAGCTAAAGGTCCTGAAGTCAACAGTAAATGCCTGGGGGAATGGATTTGTTAAGACAGAGACACATGGCTTAAGAGATGTGTAAGGAGAAGGAGGATTTAAATTTTTGTTATTATAGCTCATGTGGCCACATGACACTACACTGACCCACCTATTTAGAGCAAAGCCACATATGTATAGCCGAGACACTCCTCAGAAGACACCAGAGATGGTGTTCTGACAGAAAAACTTTCTATACAAGTGGTAGGAACCCCAAACCAAACAGACAGATGGATCCTGCAGATCTGCTGAGAAAACAATTAGAAAGAAAGATTGTGCATGCATTCCACAAACAAAACAGTACAGGAATATCTGCCTACATCCTTCATTTCACACAGAAAATATAAATTAATGAATATGAACAAACCATCAAGTTATTAGAGAATATTGGAGAAACCCTTCAAGATATTGGCACAGGCAAAGAATTTCTGGAAAGACCCGGGAGGCACAGGCAGTCAAAGCCAAAATTAACTATTGGGATTGCATCAAATTGAGAAGTTTCTGTACTGCAAAAGAAACAGTCAGGAGAGTGAAGAGACAACCGACAGAATGGGAACAAATATTTGCAAACTATGCAACAGATAAAGGGTTAATAACCAGAATCTACAAAGAGATCAAGAAACTCCACAAAAACAAAACCAACAACCCAATTAAGAGATGGGCCAAGGACTTCAATAGACATTTTTCAAAAGAGGAAATCCAAATGGCCAACAGGCACATGAAAAAATGTTCAAGGTCGCTAGCAATCAGGGAAATGCAAATCAAAACCACAATGAGGTTTCACCTCACCCCGGTTAGAATGGCTCACATTCAGAAATCTACCAACAACAGATGCTGGCGAGGATGTGGGGAAAAAGGGACACTAACCCACTGTTGGTGGGAATGCAATCTGGCCAAGCCACTATGGAAATTAGTCTGGAGATTCCTCAGAAACCTGAAGATAACCCTACCGTTCGACCCAGCCATCCCACTCCTTGGAATTTACCCAAAGGAATTTAAATTGGCAAACAAAAAAGTGGTCTGCAGCCTAATGTTTATTGCAGCTCAATTCACAATAGCTAAGACCTGGAACCAACCTAAATGCCCATCAACGGTAGACTGGATAAAGAAATTATGGGGGGCGGAGCCAAGATGGCGGAATAGTGAGGGCGCGCACCGATAGTCCGGGAAAATTTAGTTTAATAAAAGGGGAGTTATGGTAGCCACAGAAAATAGAACCAAAAAAAAAATTGCAGGGGAAACCATTCTGGATGGAGCAGCCGTGAATCGGAGGACCTACTGGGAGAACAAGGTCGCCCACTGCGCGGAAGCCAAGTCGCGGGACCCAGCCGCAGAAGCCCCAGGGTCTGCGCGCCAGTGCTCCAAGGGGAGTGCATGGCACACAGACAACAGCGGGGAGACTTGGGACGCTCAGGGCTCCGAGTCCACACATCGGCGCTGGAACGGGAGGTGAGCTCAATAACCCGAGACATTGGTGGGGAAACGGGGGTCAGAATCTAGAGGGGGCCGGAAAGTGCAGCAAACTCACTACCGGAAAGAAGGAAAAAAAAAAAAGCTTCAGGGTTTCTCTTCCCCCTAACCTTGCAAAGGTTACAAGGCTGCAAGGCTTGAAGAATTCCCAAGAGACAAAGAGAAGGCCTCCTCTCTGGATTTACATATCAATGGGGGAGAGTTAAGGAACTGAGTCACTACAATTCAGTAGCCTAGGCAACCCAGTGGGAGTCCAGAGGAGCCAAAGACTGGAAGCTATATACCATCAAATCTGCACAGCCGTGCCCTGCTGTGTTACTTACCCCCTGAATAAATAAAATAAATAAATAAATAAAAAGAGAGAGATTTACCACGCATAACCTGAGGGTGTCATCTTTGCACACCCTTAACCAGGAAGAACCAGGCAGAGCTCTCAGCCCGCACCCATCTCAAGCCTCCAAGGCTCCTCCAACAGCAGGCAGTCCACTTAACACGGACACAGTATAAAAAAAAAAAAAACGCACAGTGACGCAAGAAGAATTAACTATGCCGAGTAACAAACACAGAAATAGAGGGAGCAAGATCAACGATGACACTATGATGCCTCCAAATAAGCAAAACACCCCAAGCCAAGAGTATGAAGATGATGAGATAGAAGAAATGCAAGATACGGATTTCAAAAAATTTATGATAAGAACATTTAGAAGTTTTCAAAAGCAAATCCTTGAACTACAGAAATCCTTAATGGACAAGATTGAAAATCTCTCTCGTGAAAATGAAATTTTAAGGAAGAGTCAAAATAAAACTCAGAAACTAGTAGAACAGGAAAGTGCAATAGTGAAGAGAAATCAAAATGAAATGAAGAGCTCAATAGATCAAATGACAAACACATTAGAAAGCCTTAAAAACAGAATGGGTGAAGCAGAAGAGAGAATATCAGACTTAGAAGATAGAGCACAGGAAAACATACAGTCAAACCAAAGAAAAGAAGAGGAAATTAGAAACCTAAAAAATATTGTTGGGAATCTACAGGATACTATTAAAAAAAACCAACATTCGAGTTCTAGGAGTTCCTGAAGGCATGGAGAGAGAGAAAGGATTGGAAGGCCTTTTTAGTGAGATACTAGCAGAGAACTTTCCAGGTTTGGAGAAGGACAGAGATATCCTAGTACAGGAAGCTCATAGAACCCCCAATAAACATGACCAAAAGAGATCCTCACCACGACACGTGGTAATTAAACTTACCACAGTGAAACATAAAGAAAAGATCCTAAAATGTGCAAGAGAGAAACGTCAGATTACTTTCAGAGGATCTCCAATCAGACTCACAGCTGACTTCTCATCAGAAACCCTACAAGCTAGGAGGGAATGACGAGACATAGCACAGGTGCTAAGAGAGAAAAATTGCCAGCCCAGAATATTATATCCTGCCAAGCTCTCATTTGTGAATGAAGGTGAAATAAAGACCTTTCATAGCAAACAGAAATTGAAAGACTTTGTGGCCACTCGTCCGGCCCTGCAAAAGATACTTAAAGATGTGCTACACTCAGAAACACAGAAACACGGCCATCAATATGAAAGAAGGGGAAGGAAGAACACCTACCAGTAAAAGAGCATGGGAAGCTCAAAGCATATACTAGAAAATATTTCCTGGAAAATGGCAGGGCAAAGTCACTACGTATCAATAGTCACATTGAACATTAATGGTCTGAATTCTTCAGTTAAAAGACACCGTTTCGCTGACTGGCTCACAGAACACAACCCAACTATTTGTTGCCTACAAGAAACACATCTCTCTAACAAAGAGGCATGCAGACTGAAAGTGAAAGGTTGGAAAAAGATATTCCATGCCAACAGAAACCAAAAAAAAGCAGGTGTAGCCATATTAATATCAGACAAAATAAACTTTAATACAAAAACTGTTAAGAGAGACAATTAGGGACACTATATAATGATTAAGAGTTCAATTCAACAGGAAGATGTAACTATTATAAATGTATATGCACCTAATTACAGGGCACCGGTCTATTTAAAAGATATGTTAAGGGACTTAAAGGGAGATTTAGATTCCAATACAATAGTACTGGGGGACTTCAATACTCCACTCTCAGAAATAGACAGATCATCCAGACAGAAGATCAACAAGGAAACAGCAGATTTAATTGACACTATTGCCCAAATGCATCTAACAGATATCTACAGAACTTTCAACCCTACATCTACAGACTTCACATTCTTCTCAGCAGCGCATGGAACCTTCTCTAGGATTGATCACATACTAGGCCATAAAGCAAGTCTCAGCAAATTTAAAAGAACTAGAATCATACCATGCAACTTCTCACACCACAGCAGAATGAAGCTGGGAATTAGCAACTCAGGAAACCCCAGAAAGTATGCAAACACATGGAGACTGAACAACATGCTCCTGAATGAACACTGGGTCATTCAAGAAATCAAAAGAGAAATAAAAAACTTTCTGGAAGTAAATGAAGACATCAACACAACATATCAAAACTTATGGGATACAGCAAAAGCAGTATTGAGAGGCAAGTTTATAGCAATAGGTGCCTATATCAAGAAATTGGAAAGGCACCAAATAAATGAGCTTTCAGCACACCTCAAGGACCTAGAAAAACTGCAGCAAACCAAACCCAAATCTAGTAGGAGAAGAGAAATAATTAAAATCAGAGAAGAAATTAACAGGATTGAATCCAAAAAAAACATTACAAAAAATCAGCCAAGCGAGAAGCTGGTTTTTTGAAAAAATAAACAAAATTGACACCCCATTGGCCATACTAACTAAAAAAAGAAGAGAAAAGACCCAAATCAATAAAATCAGAGATGAAAAAGGAAACGTAACAACAGACACCACAGAAATAAGAAGAATCATCAGAAATTACAAGGACCTGTATGCCAGCAAACAGGAAAACCTATCAGAAATGGATAGATTCCTGGACACATGCAATCTACCAAAATTGAACCAGGAAGACATAGAAAACCTAAATAGACGCATAACTGAAACAGAAATTGAAACAGTAATAAAGGCCCTCCCAACAAAGAAAAGCCCAGGACCAGATGGATTCACTGCTGAATTCTACCAGACATTTAAAGAAGAACTAATCTTCTCAAACTATTCAGAACAATCGAAGAAGAGGGAATCCTCCCAAATTCTTTCTATGAAGCCAGCGTCACCTTAATCCCTAAGCCAGAGAAAGATGCAGCACTGAAAGAAAATTACAGACCAATATCCCTGATGAACATAGATGCAAAAATCCTCAATAAAATTCTGGCCAATAGAATACAACAACACATCAGGAAAATCATCCACCCAGACCAAGTGGGATTCATCCCTGGTATGCAGGGATGGTTCAACATTCGCAAATTAATCAATGTGATTCACCACATTAACAGACTGCAGAAGAAAAACCATATGGTTATCTCAATTGATGCAGAGAAAGCATTTGATAAAATTCAACACCCTTTCATGATGAAAACTCTAAGCAAATTGGGTATAGAAGGAACATACCTCAATATAATCAAAGCAATTTATAAAAAACCCACAGCCAGCATCCTATTGAATGGGGAAAAGTTGGAAGCATTTCCACTGAAATCTGGCACCAGGCAGGGATGCCCACTCTCACCACTGCTATTTAACATAGTTCTGGAAGTTTTAGCCAGAGCCATCAGACAAGAAAAAGAAATCAAAGGAATACAAATCAAGAAGGAAGAAGTCAAGCTATCCCTCTTTGCAGACGATATGATTCTGTACTTAGAGGATCCAAAGACTCTACTAAGAGACTATTGGAACTCATAGAGGAGTTTGGCAAAGTGGCAGGATATAAAATCAATGCACAAAAATCAACAGCCTTTGTATACACAAGCAATGCCATGACTGAGAAAGAACTGCTAAGATCAATCCCATTCACAATAGCTACAAAAACAATCAAATACCTTGGAATAAACTTAACCAAGGACATTAAAGATCTCTACGATGAAAATTACAAAACCTTAAAGAAAGAAATAGAAGAGGATACCAAAAAATGGAAAAATCTTCCATGCTCATGGATTGGAAGAATCAACATCATCAAAATGTCCATTCTCCCAAAAGCAATTTATAGATTCAATGCAATCCCAATCAAGATACCAAAGACATTCTTCTCAGATCAGGAAAAATGATGCTGAAATTCATATGGAGGCACAAGAGACCTCGAATAGCTAAATCAATCTTGTACAACAAAAACAAAGCCGGAGGCATCACAATACCATATTTCAGGACATACTACAGGGCAGTTGTAATCAAAACAGCATGGTACTGGTACAGAAACAGATGGATAGAACAATGGAACAGAATTGAAACACCAGAAATCAACCCAAACATCTACGGCCAACTTATATTTGATCAAGGATCTAAAAGTAATTCCTGGAGCAAGGAGAGTCTATTCAATAAATGGTGCTGGGAAAACTGCATTTCCACGTGCAGAAGCATGAAGCAAGACCCCTACCTTACACCTTACACAAAAATCCACTCAACGTGGATTAAAGACCTAAATCTACGTCCTGACACCATTAAGTATTAGAAAACATTGGAGAAACCCTTCAAGATATTGGCACAGGCAAAGAGTTTCTGGAAAAGACCCAGGAGGCACAGGCAGTCAAAGCCAAAATCAACTATTGGGATTGCATCAAATTGAGAAGTTTCTGTAGTGCAAAAGAAACAGTCAGGAGAGTGAAGAGACAACCGACAGAATGGGAACAAATATTTGCAAACTATGCAACAGATAAAGGGTTAATAACCAGAATCTACAAAGAGATCAAGAAACTCCACAATATCAAAACCAACAACCCACTTAAGAGATGGGCCAAGGACCTCAATAGACATTTTTCAAAAGAGGAAATCCAAATGGCCAACAGGCACATGAAAAAATGTTCAAGGTCGCTAGCAATCAGGGAAATGCAAATAAATGCCACAATGAGGTTTCACCTCACCCCGGTTAGAATGGCTCACATACACAAATATACCAACAACAGATGCTGGTGAGGATGTGGGGAAAAAGGGACACTAACCCACTGTTGGTGGGAATGCAAACTGGTCAAGACACTATGGAAGTCAGTCTGGAGATTCCTCAGAAACCTGAATATAACCCTACCGTTTGACCCAGCCATCCCACTCCTTGGAATTTACCCAAAGGAGTTTAAATTGATAAACAAAAAAGCGGTCTGCAGCCTAATGTTTATTGCAGCACAATTCACAATATCTAAGACCTGGAATCGACCTAAATGCCCATCAATGGTAGACTGCATAAAGAAATTATGGGATATGTATTCTTTAGAATACTATACCGCAGTAAGAAACAACGAAATCCAGTCATTTGCAACAAAATGGAGGAATCTGGAACACATCATGCTGAGTGAAGTAAGCCAGTCCCAAAGGGACAAATACCATATGTTCTCCCTGATTGGTGACAACTGACTCAACACCAAAAAGGAAACCTCCTGAAGTGAAATGGACACTATGGGAAACGGTGACTTGATCAGCATAGCCCTGACTGCTAATGGACAACTTAATACATTATCCCTCATAGTATTTTTTTTGTCTGTTCTACTTAATACTACTGGTTTAATTCTGTAATTAATACACAGTTATTCTTAAGTGTTGAAAATTAACTGAAATGTGATCCCTGTTAAACATAAGAGTGGGAATAAGAGAGGGAAGAGATGTATAATTTGGGGCATGCTCGGGCTGACTTGCCCCAATTGTTAGAGTTGGAAACATACCAGGGGATTCCAGTTCAATCCCATCAAGGTGGCATGTGCCAATGCCATCTCACTATTCCAAGTGATCAATTTCAGTTCACAATTGATCATAATGAAAGGACTGGGAGTCAAGGGGAGCACATAAACAAGTCTAGTATCTGCTAACACTAACCAATAGAATAAATAAAGGGGAGAGTGATCCAACATGGGAAGTGAGATGCTCAGCAGACTCATAGAATGGCGGATGTCCTGAATAGCACTCTGGCCTCAGAATCAGCCCTAAAGGCACTCGGATCTGGCTGAAAAGCCCATGAGAGTATTTCAGGCATGGAAAGCCAAGACACTCTGGCAAAAAGATCTCTGTGAGTGAGATCCCAGTGGAAAGAACAGGTCTTCAAAGAGGGAGGTGCCTTTCTCTGAAGGGAGGAGAGAACCTCCACTTTGACTATGACCGTGTCTAAACAAGATAAGAGTCGGAGAACTCGGGGGGCTTCCATGGCCTTGGAAACTCATGACTGGAGCATAGGGAGACTACTGATGCCATAGACAGGAGTGTCAATTGGTAAAGTCAACAACAGGAGTCACTGTGCACTTACTCCTCATGTAGGATCTCTGTCCTTAATGTGCTGTACACTGAGGCTTAATGCTATAATGAGTACTTAAACAGTATATTTCACTTTGTGTTTCTATGGGGGTGCAAACGATTGAAATCTTTGCTTAATGTACACTAAACTGATCTTCTGTAAAAAAAAAAAAAAAAAAAAAGAAATTATCAACTCCCAACTTGACTCTCACTGGGATTAAACATGACAATAGGTCTGATCTGATTTCATCATCATTTAAAAAAAAATCATCTATTATTTTTCACTTTATGTTTCTGTGTGGGAGCAAACTGTTGAAATCCTTACTTAATGTATACTAAGCTGATCTTCTGTATATTAAGATAATCGAAAATGAATCTTGATGTGAATGGAAGGGGAGAGGGAGTGGGAAAGGGGAGGGTTGTGGGTGGGAGGGACGGTATGCGGTGGAAGCCATTGTAATCCATAAATTGTACTTTGGAAATTTAAATTCATTAAATAAAAGTTAAAAAATAAATTATTGCATTTATAACAATGTTTCTTATTTCAGGTTCCTGTTTGCTAACAAAAACATACTTGTTATTTTATTGAAATTGAACACAGCAGAGATTATATGGTGGCCAAGGCAGTAGCCTAAATATCCCAATCAAAAAAAATAATAAGAACAAAGCATAAGAAAATTCACAAAATTACCTTCAACTTTAAGGTAAAATATTGGAAACCAATAGAGTGGCTATATATCATATCAACCCTTGGGATACAGCAGAAGCATTCTTAATTGGAACATTTGTAGCATTCGCTGCTAATGAGTAAAAAACTGGAAAAATACTCAATAAGAGAGCCACAAATGCAGCCCAAAGACCTAGAAAAACAACCAGAAACCAAACCCAAAGTTAGTATAAGGAAATATATATTTTAAATTAGTGAATAAATCAACTAAATTGAAACATTAGTCGGTCTTTCTCTCTCAGCATCCTGGTTCTCCATGCTCCATCATCCTTTGGCCTCACCAGATGGCTGAACCAGTGGGTTCAACTGGATCTTGGGTAGTGAACCACCAAAACAAGGAGAGGAGCTTCTTGATGCTACATGAAGTAGTGGACTGTGGCTGATGTTCATGGAGAGAAATTATTCATGAACTTTGTAAATACACATGTCTTAATCCCCAATGGCCAAGATGGCGGAGTAGGGAGGGAGCACACTGATAATCTGAGAAAAGATAGTTTAGTAACAGTGGAGATACTGTAGTTTCAGGGAAGAGTTAGGGAAAAAGCTGCAGAGGAAACTCTTCCGGAACTAGTGGGACATGGTGAACCTACACGGAGGGCATGGGCACCCCAGCTGCCATGTCTACACACTAGCCCTGGGAAGGGAGGTGAAGCAAAACCTCAGTAGCCCAAGACACTGGCGGGGGAGCAGCAGGAAGAGCCTAGATGGAATGAGGCTTGAAGCTCCATGGGGGAAAGTTCACCAGGCTAACTAGAGGAGAAAAAAATATAAAAGTAAAAAATAAACAAAAGGGACGGGTATGGACACGATTCTCTCTCTTCACTATCCTTACAAAGGCGAACAAGACAAAAGATCAGGTGCCATTTTGGACATATCTGTAAGCTGAGCCAACTCAGGGCTACACCCACCTTCAAACAAGCACAAAAACCTGACTCTGGTGGGGAGAAATAACAGGAGGTTAAGACCTAGTGAATGTGTGGAGCTTATGAACTGAGACTGAAAAAAAATATTGAGGGTGTGTGTGAGAGCTCACGGAGCGCCTGAGATGTGAGTACTCTCAGGAGAAGCCACAGACTCGGAAACCATGGGAACCCGGTGGGAGATTGCAGGGGAATTTGAGCTTACACTGAGGACTGAACAGATTCCTTGTGTGGTCCTTGGGACAGAGCAGATGAATATGGTACCCACAGGCGCCAGAGCTCAGACACTGACTGCCTTCAATTCCGCTCAGCTGTGCAGAATTACTTTGCTGAGAGAGAGAGAAAGAGAGAGAGAGAGATTTAACATGCCTAACCTGGGTGTGTCAACTTTGGCACACCCTTAAACCTGAAGAAACAATAGAATTCTGTGGCCACACCCACCACAAGCTTCTAGAGATTCACCAAAAGCAGCCATTCCACTTAATCTAGAGTCATAGTGTAATGAGAGAATCCACCACACGGTAGAAAAAAAGAAGAAACCAAAGAATATCTCCACAATACCAAGTAACAAATGCAAAATTGAGGAAACAAGAACAAGGAAGACATTATGACACCCCCAAATGAACAAGACACCCCAATTTAGATTATGAAGATGATGAGATAGAAGAAATGTAAGGAATGGATTTCAAAAAATTTATAAGAACATTTAGAAGTTCTTAGATACGAATTCTTGAACTACAAAAATCCTTACTGGACAGGATAGAAAATCTACTTTGCGGAAATGAAATATTAAGGAGGAATCAAAATGAAATGAATCAACCAGTAGAACATGAAATGGTGATAGTGAAGAGAAATCAAAATGAAATGAATAATTCAAGAGATCAAATGACAAACACATTAGAGAGCCTAAAAACAGAGTCAGTGAAGCAGAAGAGAGAATATGGTAATTAGAAGACAGAGCACAGGAAAGTATACTGTCAAACCAAAGGAAAGAAGAGGAAATTAGAAATCTTAAAAAAATATTGTTGAGAAACTACAGGATAATATTGAAAAACCCAACATTTGGGGTCTAGGAGTTCCTGAAGGATGGAGAGAGAGAAAGGATTAGAAGGCCTTTTTAGTGAGATATTAGCAGAAAACTTCCAGGGTTTGGAGAAGGACAGAGACATCCTAGTACAAGAAGCTCATAGAAGCCCTAAGAAATATGACCAAAAGAGAGCCTCACCACGACCAGTTCTAATTAAACTCACCGCAGTGAAACATAAAGAAAATTTTCTAAAATGTACAAGAGAGAAATGTCAGATTACTTTCAGAGGATCTCCAATTAGACCCACAGCTGACTTCTCATCAGAAACCCTACAGGCTAGGAAGGAATGGCGAAATTTAGCCCAGGTACTAAGAGAGAAAAGCTGCCAGCCCAGAATATTATATCCTGCAAAGCTCTCACTTGTGAATGAAGGTGAAACAAAGACCTTTCAAAGCAAACAGAAATGGAAAGAATTTGTCACCACTCATCCAGCCCTGCAAAAATGTTTAAAGATGTGTTAGACACAGAAACACAGCCATCTGTATAAAAGAAGGTAAAGGAAGGAAATCTCACAGTAAAAAATCACAGGAAGTTCAGAGAATATATTAGAAATACCTTTGGGAAAGGCTGGTGCTGTGGCTCAATAGGCTAATCCTCCACCTGTGGCGCTGGCACACTGAGTTCTAGTCCCGGTCGGGGTGCCAGATTCTGTCCTGGTTTCCCCTCTTCCAGGCCAGCTCTCTGCTGTGGCCCAGGAGTGCAGTGGAGGATGGCCCAAGTACTTGGGCCCTGCACCCCATGGGAGACCAGGAGAAGCACCTGGCTCCTGCCATCGGATCAGTGCAGTGCGCCAGCTGCAGCACGCCAGCCGCGGCAGCCATTGGAGGTTGAACCAAAGGGAAAGGAAGACCTTTCTCTCTGTCTCTCTCTCTCTGTGTACCTCTGCCTGTCAAAAAAAAAATTTAAAAATTAAAAAAAGAAATACCTTTGGGTAAATGGCAAAGCAAAGAAACTACTTATCAATAGTCTCACTGAATGTTAATGGCCTCAATTCTCCAGTTAAAAGACACAGACAGGAAATTAGCAACTCAGGAATCCCTAGAGCATATGCAAACACATGGAGATTGAACAACATGCTCCTGAATGAACAATGGGTCATAGAAGAAATCAAAAGAGAAATCAAAAACTTTCTGGAAGTAAATGAGGATAACAGCACAACATACCAAAACTTATGGGACGCGGCAAAAGCAGTGTTAAGAGGAAAGTTTATATCAATAGGGGCCTACATCAAGAAATTGCAAGGCACCAAATAGATGAGATTTCAATTCATCTCAAGGATCTAGAAAACCTACAGCAAACCAGACCCAAATCTAGTAGGAGAAGAGAAATAATTAAAATCAGAGAAGAAATCAACAGGATTGAATCAAGAAAAACATTACAAAAAATCAGCCAAACGAGGGGCTGCTTTTTTGAAAAAAATAAACAAAATTGACACCCCATTGGCCATACTAACTAAAAAAAGAGGAGAAAAGACCCAAATCAATAAAATCAGAGATGAAAAAGGAAACGTAACAACAGACACCACAGAAATAAAAAGAATCATCAGAAATTACTGCAAGGACCTGTATGCCAGCAAACAGGGAAACCTATCAGAAATGGATAGATTCCTGGACACATGCAACCTACCTAAATTGAACCAGGAAGACATCGAAAACCTAAACAGACCCATAACTGAGACAGAAATTGAAACAGTCATAAAGGCCCTCCCAACAAAGAAAAGCCCAGGACCAGATGGATTCACTGCTGAATTCTACCAGACATTTAAAGAAGAACTAACTCCAATTCTTCTCAAACTATTCAGAACAATCGAAGAAGAGGGAATCCTCCCAAATTCTTTCTATGAAGCCAGCATCACCTTAATCCCTAAGCCAGAGAAAGATGCAGCACTGAAAGAAAATTACAGACCAATATCCCTGATGAACATAGATGCAAAAATCCTCAATAAAAATCTCGCCAATAGAATGCAACAACATATCAGAAAGATCATCCACCCAGACCAAGTGGGATTTATCCCTGCTATGCAGGGATGGTTTAATGTGCGCAAGACAATCAATGTGATACACCACATTAACAGACTGCAGAAGAAAAACCATATGATTATCTCAATAGATGCCGAGAAAGCATTTGATAAAATACAACACCAGTTCATGATGAAAACTCTAAGCAAACTGGGTTTGGAAGGAACATTCCTCAATACAATCAAAGCAATCTATGAAAAACCCACAGCCAACATCCTATTGAATGGGGAAAAGTTGGAAGCATTTCCACTGAGATCTGGTACCAGACAAGGATGTCCACTCTCACCACTGCTATTCAATATAGTTCTGGAAGATTTATCCAGGGCTATTAGGCAAGAAAAAGAAATTAAAGGGATACAAATTGGGAAGGAAGAACTCAAACTATCCCTCTTTGCAGATGACATGATTCTTTATTTAGGAGACCAAAGAACTCTACTAAGAGACTATTGGAACTCATAGTAGAGTTTGGCAAAGTAGCAGGGTATAAAATCAATGCACAAAAATCAACAGCCTATGTCACACAGACAATGTCATGGCTGAGGAAGAACTTCTAAGATCAATCCCATTCACAATAGCTACAAAAACAATCAAATACCTTGGAATAAACTTAACCAAGGACGTTAAAGATCTCTACGAGGAAAATTACAAAACCTTAAGGAAAGAAATAGAAGAGGATACCAAGAAATGGAAAAAATCTTCCATGCTCATGGATTGGAAGAATCAATATCATCAAAATGTCCATTCTCCCAAAAGCAATTTATAAACTCAATGCAATACCAATCAAGATACTGAAGACCTTCTTCTCAGATCTGGAAAAATTGGTGCTGAAATTTATATGGCGGCACAAGAGACCTCGAATAGCTAAAGCAATCTTGTACAACAAAAACAAAGCCGGAGGCATCACAATACCAGATTTCAGGACATACTACAGGGCAGTTGTAATCAAAACAGCATGGTACTGGCACAGAAACAGATGGATAGACCAATGGAACAGAATTGAAATACCAGAAATCAATCCAAACATCTACAGCCAACTTATATTTGATCAAGGATCTAAAACCAATTCCCAGAGCAAGGAGAGTCTATTCAATAAATGGTGCTGGGAAAACTGGATTTCCACATGCAGAAGCATGAAGCAAGACCCCTACCTTACACCTTACACAAAAATCCACTCAACATGGATTAAAGACCTAAATCTACGACCTGACACCATCAAGTTACTAGAGAATATTGGAGAAACCCTTCAAGATATTGGCACAGGCAAAGAGTTTCTGGAAAAGACCCGGGAGGAACAGGCAGTCAAAGCCAAAATCAACTATTGGGATTGCATCAAATTGAGAAGTTTCTGTAGTGCAAAAGAAACAGTCAGGAGAGTGAAGAGACAACCGACAGAATGGGAACAAATATTTGCAAACTATGCAACAGATAAAGGGTTAATAACCAGAATCTACAAAGAGATCAAGAAACTCCACAAAAACAAAACCAACAACCCAATTAAGAGATGGGCCAAGGACCTCAATAGACATTTCTCAAAAGAGGAAATCCAAATGGCCAACAGGCACATGAAAAAATGTTCAAGGTCGCTAGCAATCAGGGAAATGCAAATAAATGCCACAATGAGGTTTCACCTCACCCCGGTTAGAATGGCTCACATACAGAAATCTACCAACAACAGATGCTGGCGAGGATGTGGGGAAAAAGGGACACTAACCCACTGTTGGTGGGAATGCAATCTGGCCAAGCCACTATGGAAGTCAGTCTGGAGATTCCTCAGAAACCTAAAGATAACCCTACCGTTCGACCCAGCCATCCCACTCCTTGGAATTTACCCAAAGGAATTTCAATTGGCAAACAAAAAAGCGGTCTGCAGCCTAATGTTTATTGCAGCACAATTCACAATAGCTAAGACCTGGAATCGACCTAAATGCCCATCAACGGTAGACTGGATAAAGGAATTATGGGATATGTACTCTTTAGAATACTATACTGCAGTAAGAAACAACGAAATCCAGTCATTTGCAACAAAATGGAGGAATCTGGAACACATCATGCTGAGTGAAATCAGCCAGTCCCAAAGGGACAAATACCATATGTTCTCCCTGATCGGTGACAACTGACTGAACACCAAAAAGGAAACCTCCTGAAGTGAAATGGACACTATGGGAAACGGTGACTTGATCAGCATAGCCCTGACTGTTAATGAACAACTTAATACATTATCCCTCTTAGTATTTTTTTGTCTGTTCTACTTAATATGACTGGTTTAATTCTGTAATTATCACACAGTTATTCTTAAGTGTTGAAATTTAACTGAAATGTGATCCCTGTTAAACATAAGAGTAGGAATAAGAGAGGGAAGAGATGTATATTTTGGGACATGCTCAAGCTGACTTGCCCCAAATGGTAGAGTTAGAAACATACCAGGGGATTCCAATTCAATCCCATCAAAGTGGCATGTACCAATGCCATCTCACTATTCCGAGTGATCAATTTCAGTTCACAATTGATCATAATGAAAGGACTAAGAGTCAAAGGGAGCACATAAACAAGTCTAGTACCTGCTAACACTAACCGATGGAATAAATAAAGGGGAGAGTGATCCATCATGGGAAGTGAGATACTCAGCAGACTCATAGAATGGCAGATGTCCTAAATAGCACTCTGGCCTCAGAATCATCCCTAAAGGCACTCAGATCTGCCTGAAAAGCCCATGAGAGTATTTCAGGCATGGAAAGCCAAGACACGCTGGCAAAAAATCTCTGTGAGTGAGATCCCAGTGGAAAGAACAGGTCTTCAAAGATGGAGGTACCTTTCTCTGAAGGGAGGAGAGAACCTCCACTTTGACTATGACCTTATCTAAACAAGATAAGAGTCGGAGAACTCAGAGGGCTTCTATAGCCTTGGAAACTCATGACTGGAGCATAGGGAGATTACTGATGCCATAGACAGGAGTGTCAATTTGTAAAGTCAACAACAGGAGTCACTGTGCACTTACTCCTCATGTAGGATCTCTGTCCTTAATGTGCTGTGTATTGAGATTTAATGCTATCACGAGTACTCAAACAATATATTTCACTTTGTGTTTCTATGGGGGTGCAAACTGTTGAAATCTTTACTTAATGTATACTAAACTGAACCTCTGTAAAAAAAAAAAAAAAGAAAAGAAAAGAAATTATCAACTCCCAACTTGACTCTCACTGGGATTAAACATGACAATAGGTCTGATCTGATTTCATCATCATTAAAAAAAATCATCTATTATTTTTCACTTTATGTTTCTGTGTGGGAGCAAACCGTTGAAATCCTTACTTAATGTATACTAAGCTGATCATCTGTATCTTAAGATAATCAAAATGAATCTTGATGTGAATGGAAGGGGAGAGGGAGTGGGAAAGGGGAGGGTTGTGGGTGGGAGGGACGGTATGTGGGGGAAGCCATTGTAATCCATAAATCGTACTTTGGAAATGTATATTCATTAAATAAATTTTTTAAAAAAATGTAAAAAAAAGACACAGACAGGCTGAATGGATTAAAAAACAAAACCCAACTATTTGCTGCTTACAAGAACCAATTTTTTCCAAAAATGATGCATGCAGACTGAAAGTGAAAGGTTGGAAGAAGATATTCCATGCCAACAGAAACAAAACAAAAGCAGGTATATCCATCTTAATATCAGACAAAATAAACTTTAGACAAAAACTGTTCAGAGAGACAAAGACTGGTACTATATAATGATTAAGAGATTAATTCAACAGGAAGATGTAGCTATTATAAATATATATGCACCTAATTACAGGGCACCGGTTTACTTAAAAAATATGTTAAGGGATTAAACAGAGACTTAGACTCTGATACCATTGTACTGGGGGACTGCAATACTCCACTCTCAAAAATAGATCAACCGGACAGAAGAACAGCAAGGAAACAGCAGATTTATCAATACCATAGCCCAAATGGATTTAACAGATATCTACAGAACTTTCAATCCTACAATTAAAGAATTTACATTCTTCTCAGCAGTGCATGGGGCCTACTCTAGGACTGACCATGTAATAGGCCATAAGGCAGGGATGGTTCAATGTTCGCAAATCAGTCAATGTGATACACCATATTATCAAATTAACAAAGAAATACAAGAGGATACCAAAAAATGGAAAAATCTTCCATGCTCATGGATTGGGAGAATCAATATCATAAAAATCTCGATTCTCCCAAAAGCAATTTATACATTCAATGCAATACCAATCAAAATATCAAAGACATTCTTCTCGGATCTGGAAAAAATGATGCTAAAATTCATATGGAGACAGAGGAGACCTCAAATAGCTAAAGCAACCTTGTACAACAAAACAAAGCCAGAGGCATCACAATACCAGATTTCAGGACATACTACAGGGCAGTTTTTATCAAAACAGCATGGTACTAGTACAGAAACAGATGGATAGACCAATGGAACAGAATTGAAACACCAGAAATCGATTCAAACAACTTGTATTTGATCAAGGCTCCAAAACCAATCTATGGAGTAAGGACAGTCTATTCAACAAATGGTGCTGGGAAAATTGGATTTCCACATGCAGAAGCATGAAGCAAGACCCCTACCTTACACCTTACACAAATATGCACTCAACATGGGTTAAAGATCTAAATCTGCAACCAAACACCATCAAATTATTAGAGAACCTTGGAGAAACCCTGCAAGATATAGGCACAGGCAAAGACTTCTTGGAAACACCACGGAGGCACAGGCAGTCACATCCAAATTAGCAATTGGGACTGCATCAAATTGAGAAATTTCTCACCAGCGCCGAGGCTCACTAAGCTAATCCTCCGCCTAGTGGCGCCAGCACACCGTGTTCTAGTCCCGGTCGGGGCGCCAGATTCTGTCCCGGTTGCCCCTCTTCCAGGCCAGCCCTCTGCTGTGGCCAGGGAGTGCAATGGAGGAAGGCCCAGGTGCTTGGGCCCTGCACCCCATGGGAGACCAGGAAAAGCACCTGGCTCCTGGCTCCTGCCATCGGATCAGCACGGTGCGCCGGCCGCAGCGCACCGGCCGCGGCGGCCATTGGAGGGTGAACCAACGGCAAAGGAAGACCTTTCTCTCTGTCTCTCTCTCTCACTGTCCACTCTGCCTGTCAAAAAAAAAAATTAAAAAATTAAAAAAAAAAGAGAAGCTTCTGTACTGCAAAAGAAGTAGTCAGGAAAGTGAAGAGGCAACCAATAGAATAGGAAAAAATATTTGCAAACCATGCAACAGATAAAGGATTAATAACCAGAATCTATGAAGAGATCAAGAAACCCCACAACAACAAAACAAGCAACCCACTTAAGATTTGGGCCAAGGAACTCAATAGACATTTTTCAAAAGAGGAAATCCAAATGGCCAACAGGCACATGAAAAAATGTTCAGGATCACTAGGAATCAGGGAAATGCAAATAAATGCCACAATGAGGTTTCACCTCACCCCGGTTAGAATGGCTCACATACAGAAATCTACCAACAGCAGATGCTGGCGAGGATGTGGGGAAAAAGGGACACTAACCCACTGTTGGTGGGAATGCAAACTGGTCAAGCCACTATGGAAGTCAGTCTGGAGATTCCTCAGAAACCTGAATGTAACACTACCATATACCCAGCCATCCCACTCCTTGGAATTTACCCAAAGGAAATTACATTGGCAAATAAAAAAGCGGTCTGCACCTCAATGTGTTTATTGCAGCTCAATTCACAATAGCTAAGACCTGGAATCAACCTAAATGCCCATCAACAGTAGATTGGGTAAAGAAATTATGGGATATGTACTCTACAGAATACTATACAGCAGTCAAAAGCAATGAAAACTGGTCATTTGCAAAAAAATGGGTTTATCTGGAAAACATCATGCTGAGTGAAATAAGCCAGTCCCAAAGGGACAAATATCATTTGTTCTCCCTGATAGGTGACAACTAACTGAGCACCAAAAAGGAAACCTGTTGAAGTGAAAAGGACACTATGAGAAACAGTGGCTTCATCAGTCCTTGTCCTGAGTGTTGATGAACAACATAGTGCTTTATCCCATTTAGCAACAAATTAATACTTTAGCCCTTTATCCTACTTTATCCCTTTGTCCTACTTAATACTACTGGTTGAACTGTTTAATTAACACACAATAAATTCTTAGGTATGTTAATTTACCTGAAAAGTGATCCCTGTTAAATATGAGTGGGAATAAGAGAGGGAGCAGATGTACAATTTGGGACAAGCTCAATGGGACTTGCCCCAAATGGTAGAGTTAGAATCATGCCAGGGGATTCCAATTCAATCCCATCAAAGTGGCATGTACCAATGCCATCTCAGGTCACAACTGATCTTAATGATAGGTTTAAGAGTCAAAGGGATCACATAAACAAGTCTAGTGTCTGCTAATATTAACTGATAGAATTAAAAATGAAAGAACGATCCAACATGGGAAGTGGGATACACAGCAGACTCATAGAATGGCAGATGTCTTAAACAGCACTCTGGCCTCAGAATCAGCCCTTAAGGTATTCAGATCTGGCTGAAGAGCCCATGAGAGTATTTTAGGCATGGGAAGCCAAGACACTCTGGCAAAAAAAAAAAAAAAGACCTAAATGAAAGATCTCAACAAGAGATTGCCATGGAAAGAATGGGTCATCAAAGAAGGAGGTACCTTTCTCTGAAGGGAGGAGAGAACTTCCACTTTGACTATGACCTTGTCTAAATAAGATCAGAGTCAGTGAACTCAAGAGGCTTCCACAGCCTTGGCAACTCATGACAAGGGCCTAGGGTGATTACTGATGCCATAAACAAGAGTGTCAATTGTTAAGTCAACAACAGGAGTCACTGTGCACTTACTCCCCATGTAGGATCTCTGTCCTTAATGTGTTGTACAATGGGAATTAATGCTATAACTCGTACTCAAACAGTACTTTACACTTTGTGTTTCTGTGTGGGTGCAAACTGATGAAATCTTTACTTAATATACACTAAATTGATCTTCTTTGTATAAAGATAATTGAAAAGGAATCTTGATGTGAATGTGATGAGAGAGGGAGCGGCAGATGGGAGGGTTGCAGGTGGGAGGGAAGTTATTGGGGAGAAAAGCCACTGTTATCCAAAAGCTGTATTTTGGAAATTTATATTTATTAAATAAAAGTTAAAAAAACATAAAGTCAGTGACATTAAGATCTATTTTCAAAAAAAATTTAAAAATCATTATATATGCTAACCAATAAAATAAGAGGAATAGACACATATCAATAAAATCAGAGATGACATAGAAATGTTATAACACATGTCAAATAAAAAATGATTAAATGGGAATTAACAAAAGGATTTGAGGTAAGAACTGGGAAACCTAGACATAATGGTATAGATTTCTGGACACATACCACCTATCAAAATCATGAATCTAGGTGAGAAGGCAAAATGTAGAGCCCAAACTTGAACCCAGACAGAAACTTACTTTAGTAGCAATTTTCCCACGGGTTAAATGGGAAGAAATGGGCAAATTTAAGATGCCTAAGCATGCATCTTCAGAGGGAAACAATTGGGGAACATGCTGGCTGGATACTGGTAATTTGATCCTACTCTGTTCATGGCAGTTGGCCAGAAGGACACACACTTGTCAACCTAGATGAACTCAATGATGGAGATCACCAATTCAAACAGAATCTTGACTCCTTCTCCGGCGCCATGACTCACTTGGGTAATCCTCCACCTGTGGTGCCAGCACCCTCGGGTCTAGTCCTGGTTGGGGCACCAGATTCTGTCCCGGTTGCTCCTCTTCCAGTCCAGCTCTCTGCTGTGGCCCAAAAAGGCAGTGGAGGATGGCCCAGGTCCTTGGGCCCTGCACCCACATGAGAGACCAGGAGGAGGCACCTGACTCCTGGTTTTGGATTGGCGCAATGCACTGGCTGCAGCGCACTGGCCATGGTGGCCACTTGGGGGGTGATCAAGCGGAAGAAAGAACTTTCTCTTTGTCTCTCTTCCTCTCTCTCTCACTGCCTAACTCTGCCTGTCCAAAAAAAAAAATTCACCTCAAGTACAATATTATGGTTTCTAAATAGAAGGCCAAAACTTGGCAACAATATTTGAATCAATGTTGTCTTCAAATAGAGGTTGTACATCCTGCCTAAGATGAAACCTCCAAATGCATCCTAAACCTAATTTAGTTTGGACAACTTTACAAACCAAGGAGCTAGTTCATCATAGTAGAGGATGCTGGGATTAAAAAGAATGCCTGCACTACCCTGACCTCCTATCTGTGGTCCCTTCATTCCTACACATTCTTCTTTCATTCCTTCTTTCTGTCAATTCTATTGCATTACTACTTCCTTCTCCTCCTCCTGAACTCATTCTTACTCATACTAAAAACCTAATGTCTGAATACTATTTCGTTACACAGTAGCCTCCCCTTAACAGTGGTTTCACTTTGTGCAATTTCTCTTACCCATGTTCGGGTGCAATCTGAAAATATTAAATGGAAAATTCCAGAAAAAATTCCTAAGTTCTAAACTGCAAGTCAGTTTGAGTAGCCTAATGAAATCCTATGATTCTTTGCACTGTCTCCCCTGGAATGTGAATCATCCCTTTGTGGGGAGCAACTGCACTGTACATGCTACCTGCCTAGTAGTTGCTTAGTAGCCATTTAGGTTTTCAAACTGACCTCCATGGCATCACAGTCCTGTGTTCATTGTGTTCATGTAACCCTTATTTTACTTAATAATGCTTATTCTGTTACATTAATAATTGTTCCATTTTGTTATTATTCTTGTTAATCTCTTACTTGACTAATTTAGAATCTAAACCTTAGCATTCATATGGGCATATAAGATAGAAGAAAAACATAGTCTACCTAGCATTTGGTACTATCCAAGGTTTCAGATATACTTGTAATGTAGTCCTTACAGATAGGACTACTACTGTATCCTAACATTATCATTACTTCTCTAAAGCCAGCAGAGATGTCTTTCTGCCATTATCACATTCTTTTGGTTTCATATATTTCTTTGGAATTTCTGATTCCTTTTTTTACTACCATTAGTATGACCTCCATTACTGTCTCTTTGTGAAATTTCTAGAATTTCATTTTTGCTCATTTTGGAAGCTTTCAAGGACAGTGTTTATTTCCTTAGTAAATCTCATTATCAATGCATTCAAAGCATTGTGCACCTTGTCTTTCAGAAGGAAAGCCGCTGATTTAATACAGAACATATGTATATTAGTAATGTATTAGATCATTCAGGCTGCTACAATGTTATAAGCTATGATGCAGAGCTTATAAACAATAAAGATTTATGTGCCAGCACTGTGGTGTAGCAGGTAAACTCACTGCCTGCAATGCTGTCATCCCATATGGGTGCCAGTTTGAGTCCCATCTGCTCCACTTCTGACCCAGCTATCTGCTATGGCATGGGAAAGCATTGGAATATGGCCCATGTTCTTGAGTCCCTGCACCTGAGTGGAAGACCCAGAAGAAGCTCCTGGCTTCTGGCTTTGGATCTGCTTAGGTCCAGCCATTGTGGCCATTTGGGGAGTGAACCAGCAGAGGGAAGACCTCTCTCTCTGTGTCTCTCATTCTCTTTCTGTTGTAACTGATTTTCAAATATATAACTAATTCCTTTTTTAAAAACAAGTAAACAAAGCATAAAAAAGAACAGAAATGTATTGCTCACAGTTCTGGAAAGTGCAAAGTCTAAGATCAAGTTGCCTGGGGCTGGCACTGTAGATTTAGTGGGTAAAGCCTCTGCCTACAGTGCTGGCACCCCATATGGGCACCACTTTGAATCCTGGATGCTCCACTTCCTTTCCAGCTCTCTGCTATTGCCTGATAAAGCAGTAGAAGATGGCCCAAGTCCTTGGGCCCCTGCACCCATGTGAGAGACCCAGAAGAAGCTCCTGGCTCCTGGCTTTGGATCGGCACAGCTCCAGCCATGTGTGGCCTGCTGGGGGAGTTAACCAGTGCATGCAAGACAATTCTCTCTCTCTCTCTCTCTCTCTCTCTCTCTCTCTCTCTCTCTCTCTCTCTGACTCTCTCTGCTTCTCCTTCTCTCTCTGTATAACTCTGGATTTCAAATAAATAAATGAATATTTAAAAAGATCAAATAGCCTGCAGATTTTATAAAATTTATTTGCATTTATTTAAAATAGAGAAATAGATCAATCAGCCTAACTGCTGGATCTTTCCCCATTTTGTGCCCACAACAGCTGGAACTTGGCCAGGATGAAGCCACAAGCCAGGATCTCCATTCAGTTCTCCAGTAAATTCAGGCAGGGGCCTCAATACTTAAGCCTCATCCGTTTCCTTTATCAGTGTGTATTATCAGGAAGCTAGATTGAAAACAGAGGAAGGGCTTGACCTCAGGTACTCCACTATGGGATCCAGGTATCCCAGGTAGTGGCTTAACTCACTATACCACAACATTAGCCCCTGCAAAAAGATTTATTTTACAGTGAGGACTGGTTTTCTGATTCTTAGATAGCATCTTTTAGGTGTGTTCTCGCATAGTGGAAGAGATTAGTTAGCTCCCTTGGGCTTCTTCTTTAAGGTCACTGATCTCAATACTGGGGGCTCCACTTCATAATACTATCTCACCTTGGGACTCAGGATTTAAACTTCCATGAGTCCCAAGGTGAGATAAAATTCGGACCATCCCAGCAAGATATCTTTCAAAAAAGAATACAAAAGCAATAATTGTTAATATTTTGAATGCAGAATAAGAGACCAAATGAAGCCTAATTTTATTTTAGCTCTAATCATTTGTCTAACTTGACTAGCCTTTCTCTAAATTTTTTTGCCTAGCATAAAGCTTGGCTTTTTGATACTTTTTCCCTCAACAGGACTGTTAGCTGATATGCAAAAGGTCATTGTCACTGCAGGTTGCTATAGTTTATTTCTTCTAACCTGGGAGAATTCACTTTAATGATTTCAATTTTTATAAAGTCTTCTCTGCTCTTTGGAGCAGCCATAATTTAGTGGCCCCCAATTAACCAACTAAAACTTCACATTTTATTACGACTTAAATCATATTTACATGATTTGGTTCTTTTAAATAAGTCTCTAATGGACATTTGCCACTGCAATTCACGCTGCTCCAAAGAATTGGTGCATTTTCACTCCAAATGACCAAGTTAAGCAACAATTGTAGTTAGTGTAGTCCAAGAAAAAAAAGAGTGCTCAATGCTACTATGGGGTATGACAGAGAAATGAGAGTGATTTTAATCTCTTCTAGGCAGATAAATCAATGGTTATATTATCCACTCTTCAACCCACGATAAATAAATGAGTTCCCAGGATGCTATACAATCTATTCCAATGAATTGTCACTGTTTAGTAGAAGAAGTTATTTAACCAGTTCCTGACAGAAGCTCACCAATGATGGAACTGTTCATAAATTTCAGCTCACCCTGTACATTTCTTCAAAACTCCAGTCAGAAATCCCTAAAACCTCACACAAAAATTCACTCAAAATGGATCAAAGATCTAAATCTGTGTTCTGATACCAATAAATTACTAGAGAACACTGTGAAAATCTGTAAGACATTGGCATAGGCAAAGAGTTCTTGGTAAAGATCCCAAAAGCACAGGCAATTAAAGCCAAAATTGACAAAGGGGATTAATCAAACTGAGAAGCTCTGCATTGCAAAAGAAGCACTCAGTAAAGTGAAGAGACAACTGATAGCATGGGGGAAAATTTTTGCAAACTAATCAACAAATAAAGGGTTAATATCCAATATTTAGAAAGAGATCCAGAACTTCAACAATTGGAAACAAAGAACCCAGTTAAAGAATAGGCAAATAATTTGAACAGACATTTTTCAATAGAGAAAACTGAAGTAGGAAACATAATTGAAAAGATATTCAGGACCCCTATCCATCAGGGAAATGCAAACCAAGCAACAAAGAGATTTTATCTCACTCCAGTTAAAATGGCTCTCATTTAGAAATGCTGGTGAGGATAAAAGGTAAAAGGTATCCTGGTCCACTTTTGGTGGAATGTCAACTTGGCAGCCACTGTGGAAGACAGTATGGAATTACTTCATAAATATAAATATAGACCATCATATGATTCAGCCATTCCACTCCTGAAAATCTATCCAAACCAAAATAAATCAGCATATGAAAGAGTTTGAAATACCCCCATATTCATTGCAGCACAATTCACAATAACTTAGATATGGAATCAACCCAAATGACCATCAGAGGAAGATTGGATAAAGAAATTATGGTATCTATACCTTATAGAGTACTATTCAATGGAAAAAATGAAATCCTGGCATCTAGAAGCCGTTATACTAAGTAATGCAAGCTAGTCTCAGAAAGACAGATATCATATGTTTTCCTTGATTGAGGTAACTAATAAAATATCTAGAATGTAATGTGTTAGAATTAAATAACATTTTGAAATTTGAGGGGCCAGTGCTGTGGTGCAGTGGATTAATGCCCTGTCCTGAAAGTGCCAGCATCTCATATGGGCACTGGTTCGAGTCCCAGCTGCTCAACTTCCTATCCATCTCTCTGCTATGGCCTGAGAAAGCAGCAGAAGATGGCCCAAGTCCCAAGTGGGAGACACAGAAGAAGCTCCTGGTTCCTGGCTTTGGATCAGTGGAGCTCCAGCTGTTGTGGCCAGCTGGGGAGTGAACCATTGGATGCAAGATGTCTCTTTCTCTCTTTCTCTCCTCTATCTGTGTAACTCTGACTTTCAAATAAATAAATATTTAAAAAAATAAATTTGATGATTGCTTGCATGCCTTGTCTCTGCCAGGGAGTAAAAGTGTTCTTTTTTTCTTTTATTCCATACTATTTGTTGAAATCTTTTACTTAGTATAGAGTTAACTATATAATTATTAAGGAAACTGAAAATAGATTTTTAATAAAAATTAATAATTGGAATGTTGGAGAGAGAAGGAGGATTGGTTAAAATGCACATGAGAGGGAGGGTAGAGGGGGAAATGTCACTATGTTCCTAAATCTATATATATGAAATACAAGAAACTTGTATAACTTAACTAAAATTTTAAAGATCAATTCATCATAACATCTGAATACACTGTTTCAAGGCAATTTTAAATTATGTATATTTACATGTGTATGATTTTTTTTTCTTTTTTTTTAAACTTTTATTTAATGAATATAAATTTCCAAAGTACAGAATATGGATTACAATGGCTCCCCCCCCCCATAACGTCCCTCCCACCCGCAACCCTCCCCTTTCCTACTCCCTCTCCCCTTCCATTCACATCAAGATTCATTTTCGTTTCTCTTTATATACAGAAGATCAGTTTAGCATACATTAAGTGAAGATTTCAACAGTTTGCTCCCACACAGAAACGTAAAGTGAAAGATACTGTTTGAGGAATATACAATATAAATCTCACAAGTAAGTGTATGTGTGTGTGTATTTAAGCAGTGATGTATTTTCTATTTCTGTATAAATATATACTGTGATAAATGCATATCTGTAAAATTAAAAATAGTATAGATTCTGTAAGCAATGAAGTTCATTTGCTATATGAATCTATTTTTGTTAGGGTTTGGACAGAAATTAGAAGAAGTAAAGATAGAAATGAATGAAAAAAAAAAGATCAATTCATCAAAACTCTGACAATGGTGGCCACTATGGGGAATGGACAGAATCCTGGCCCAGCCTTTCTTTCCTTGTGAGCTTAGACATATTCTTTCCAAGGATCCTATCATTACTTACCTACTCCAGGATTCTGATTATTGCTTGCTGTCATTATACATTGCAAGAGGTTTGAAAATGATGACTACATACCAAATCACCATAGCATTATCATAATGATCCAAATGTGGATACAACTCAAATATCCATGAGTGATGAATGGATAGGTAAAATTTGGTCTCTACATATAACAAGTATCATCCATAAAAATGAAGTGCTTATCCTTGATACAGCATGGGTGAGCCTTGATACATATTGCTAAATGAAAGAGTCCAGATTCAAGAGGTCACAAAATATGATTCCTTTTATAAGAAATATCTAGAATTGACTACAGTGGTTTTCAGGAGATGAGGTAAGAAGTGTAAAAAGAGAACTCTTGGTATAGAATTTTATTTTGGGTGATAAGCATTGATTAGTGGTGTGTGTTACACAGCCTTGTGAATATACTAAGAATTACTGAATAATATGCTTTAGAATAAAATAAAAATAAATAATAGCTTATTTAAATTTTGGATTCCAGTTCCCTCTTGGATGTGTGCTGACCAAAAAGATTGGCCAGTTGATTCTAATGGTCTGATGAGTTTGTAAAATATTGTTGTACAAACTTTTTTCTAAGGACTCTTCCAGGTCTCAGCTACCTTACTCCTTTGTGGTTCAAGTTATTCTTTTGTTTATGCAGGTGTCATGCACTACACAGTGAATAAATGCACCAGACACCTCTAGGATGAGATAACAATCGTTGGTATAGATAGCCTTTTTTGCACCAGTGGAACTTAGACTTGGTACTTTTGGTACAATAGAAGTTCCTAAATGCCTTTTTTTCATTATCAATTATCTTTATATACAGAAAATCAACTTGGCATATATTAAGTAAAGATTTCAACAGTTCACACCAAAACAGATACACAAAGTATAAAGTACTGTTTGAATACTAGTTTTACTGTTAATTTGCATAGTACAACACATTAAGGACAGAGATCCTACACTGGGAACAAGTGTACAGTGACTCTGTTGCTGTGGATTTGTTTTGAGGAGTGTGGTGGGGGCAAGAGGAACAGAGTCACCACACAGAACCCAGGAGCCAGGTGAAAGGAGGCAAGAGGAGAGCAGCCCACAGACTCATTTATTTCAGTTGGTATAGCGGCTTAAATAGCCAAGGCAGCCAATCCAGTCAAGGGGCAGTTTATGCCCTAACCAATCACAGCTTGCTGCCAGGCAGGCTCCATTTGCCATGTGGCTTCCAAAGCCATCCAATCACAGCCTGTTGAATGGCAGGCTCCATTGTCAGGTGGGTTTCAAAGCGATTCCTGAGTAACTGATGCTCACTTGGCAGTGGCCATCTTGGCATGGCCTTCTCATTCAACTACATTTCCCCCTTTTAGTTTATTTTTGAGCAATGGGAGGCATGATTCTTGGCCATACCATTGTTGACCCCATTTTCGTGTGGTCTCCGTATGTGCCTGTGCCTGTCTTAGGTTGTCCCCCAGGGGATTTTACCAAGTATTGACTTACCAGTGCTCAAAATGGAGACCACCGGAGCACTTGCTCAGATAGGAGTAGGAATGAGGAACAATGGTAATCAGGAATGGCATGACTGCACACAGGCTGTGGGCCATTGGAATGGCTGACCAGAGCTAGTTGGTATAAAACAGTAGCAGATGTGGTGAAAAGCCAAAGTGACTCCATTTTAAAACAATAAAAAAAAGCAGCCTCTGTTTCCCATAGCAGACCTGAGTCCTTGTAAAAGCAGGCATTCAGGCATTCCAGAGATATCAAAGCTTACCAGAGACAGCTAGCTTGGTAGGCCAAGGACGGCACAGTAGAGACTGCCAAATAAAGTAACTCCCTGTACCCAGAGCTCCTGTGTTGTAAGCCCCCACTGTAACTCTCTGTACCCAAAGCTTCCATGCTGTAAGCCCCTGCTGTAATTCCCTGTACCCAAAGCTTCCATGCTGTAACTATTTTCCTGCTGATGTAGCCCTTTTTATCTTTAAAAACTCTCCCAAACAAAGACCAGGGCCTCACTCCTTCCTCTGCTGTGCTGGTTGGTTGGATGGGGTCCCTATCGCAGCTTGTACTCCAAAATAAACCTTGCTTTTGCAGTTCAGTGTGTTTGACTCTCTGGGGGTCTCTGCAGGGATCTAACAATCTGGGCACAACAGTGGCTATGGGCAGTTTCTCAGGGTAGGATGATAGGGCAGGTGCGTCTGCTAATAAGACAGACTCTCAGTCTTGTTCAGCTCCTTCTGGTCGACTGTAAGTTGCAGGCTTGATGTTTCCAGCTGGTACCCAAATAGAGTGTTAAGCATTCTCTGGAAAGACACAAGCATATCCTTGACCCTTGGTTAGCAGAGGGTGTGGTCTCTTCCATTCCCCTGTCAGGGGGCTTTCCACCTAAATAGAGCAGCTGGAGTCTGGGATGGAAAGGATCCCCAGTGTTTATAAGCTGGGCTGATCCCTTGGGAATCAAAAGTAAGAAAATTGATTGTAAAAAGGACCTCAGTCAATGCAAGCTGTGGGTCTGAGCACATAGGATTGCTTTTCTGTCTTTGTAAGAGATATTTAATCATCCTATGAGTTCTTTCAGTGATTGCCTGTCCCTATGGGTTGTATGGGATACCTGTGACAGGCTGTATGTTCCAGGATTTCAGGAAGGAATTAAATTCCTGTGATGTATATGCTGGCCCGTTATCAGTTTTTATGGTCCAGGGGACACCAAGGACCAGCATGGCTGACTTAAATACCTTTATTACATTACTAGCCTTTTCTCTAGATTGGGTTGTTGCAAATATAGCCTTTGAATAAGTATCTACCACCACATGGACAAAGTTAAGTTTACCAAATTAGTTAATATGGGGACATCCACTTGCGAGAGCTTATTAGGAGCAAGGCCTTGCAGGTTCACTCCTGCTTATTGCAGTGGGCCTAACAGGGAAAGAGGTGCACAATTGCAGGAGTGCACTAGGTGTTTGCATTGGCGCATTGTTAGCTCTGGGAAAAGCAATTTTAGGTTGCTTGGTGACATATGAATTTTTTGGTCTAAAATGCATGCTTATTCTAAATGTCCAATGGAAGCCATGTTATAGGAGATAAGATGATCAACTTTTTGTTGCCTTGGAAAATAAAGCCAGGTAACCCAGTATTAAATATCTTATTGGTATAATATCTTAATTTAAGTCCCATCATAAGGACGGGATCTACTATCTTAACTATTTCATGGCACTAACTCCAGGCTATGTGCACCCAAAAAAGTGGTCCATGTTGTTGCCAAATAATTCCTAAGGGGGGCGTTGAGGGTAGATATGATTATGCCATATAGAAGCACCTGAGGGTCATATTTAAAGGCTGTTAATATTGACAAATTGGTGTTGATCTTTTCTATAGTGGATTTGGCTGCTGGTGTCAATGGGATTTTCGAAGAAGGGCTGTTCACCTTAGTAAATCGTATAGCGGTCTAAGTTCTGCAGGTATTAGGGGAAGGAAGGGCTTCAGCCAATTGATTTGGCCACATAGTTGCTGAAGTTCATTAAGTGAGTATTTATGCTTGACTTTTAGGGTTGGGCCCATTGGAGATATATGGGAGGAGATTTGATAACCCAAGAATTGAAAGGGAGGAAGATGTGCCTTTTCTGTGACAATAGACAACCCAGGAATTGTAAATTTCTACTGTCTCACTTAGACAGGCATTCTAAGAGTTGCTGCATTCTTGTGAGCAAGTAAGATATCACCCACATAATGTATGACCAAGCACTGATCTTTAAGTGTGCTGGTCACATGAGAAAAGTATCTTTGGCAAATGGCAGGGCTATTTTTCATGCCTTGTGGGAGTACTGTCCACTGGAATCTTTTTGCAGGGAGCTGGAAATTGGGCCCCCATACTGTAAAGTCAAAGTAAGCCTATTCTCCTCTGTGATGGCAATGGAAAAGAAGCAATCTTTGATATCAATGGTAACTGTGGTATCCATTAGGAATGGCCCCTGGATGGGGAATGCCAGCCTGGGGTGTTCTCATCTTTTTAATGATTTTGTTAATGGCTCTTACATCCTGTAGTAGCCTACCTGTATTTTCCCTTTTCTTTGGTATCACAAAAATGGGTTTGTTGTGAGGGCTAGTGGAGGGCTCTATCTGTCCCTTTCCCAATTGTTCCTGTACCAATTCTCTAAGGATGCTAAGTTTGGGTTGTAATATTGGCCACTGCTCTACCCAGATGTTTCCTGTTTTTTCCCATTCAATGGGGATTGGGTCTGGCTTTTGTATGAGGTGAGCAGTGGCCCCTAGAATTGGGTGTGAATATTTCTCGTAGCTTCTCCATTAAAGCTGTTGGCTTGTGGAGCTTTGTGATCCATAGCAAGGACCACTTGCATTTGTGAGAGCACATCTCTCCCCCATAAGATCATGGAAACCTCAGCAATTAGTGGAAAGATGGTTCCCATATTCTCCATTGTCATCTTGCCACGTTACAGGTGTTATGACCTGATCAGCCAATTTTAATCCTCCAACACCTTGGAGGGCAGCTCTGGGTGCTGTCTTCCAATGTTGCATTTTTCTTACATCCCTTGCTTTTAAGACAGTGTCATCTGTGCTGATATCAATTAAACCCACACAGACAATGTCATCTAAATATAGGGTCAATTTTGGCCTCAGATTCAAGATAGGCATCAACCAGTTAATGGTGGTGGGACTCCCTCTTACTTGCTGGGCTGAGGGCCACCCCACTGGGAGTTTAAAGGCTTGGTCTTGCATTCTTTTTCCAATGAAAGCCTTTTTTACATCTGGGACACAACGTTTTGGGCTTGCCCTTTCTTTCAGCAATTGGGTAGTTTCACTGTAGGTGTCCTAGTTCCTAACATCCTCTTCAAACTGGGGGGTCACTAGACTTCCTTGTGTTCAGTTTGTTAATGGCCGCAGTTAGGGCTTTTATGGGTGTATCAGCAGGATTTACCTCCTTTCTGGCTACTATCCATTTAGAAATGTCTTCATTATGGACTGGGGCAATTGCAGTTTTTGCCTCTTTGGTAGCAGCTTCCCAAGCCAATTGTTTGACCAAATTGTCTTGATCAGGGCCAAGTTGTAATCTTTTATCTACTGCCTCGAAGACTCTGGCAAGGAAATCAGGAAACCATTTGCCTGTGCCTTAAACTAGGTTTCTCAAGAGCTGACTATAATTAGGAGGATTTATAATTTTTAAGGCTTTAATTGCCAGATCTCTGACCTAATCAAAATAGGCAACTACTCAATGCAGGCCTGTTCATGAGGATATATGTAGGTACCACGGCTTGTAAGGTTACTTCTATTCCATAGGCAGCATTATTCCTTGGCACAGTTTCAGCCTCTTCCTCATAGGAGGCTTTACTCTGTAAGAACTGTGGTCTTGACAAACGTGCTTTGAGCAGTGCAACCCAGTCAAAATGAGTTTGAAGGTTCACTGCCCATTGTGTGAGCACCTCTTCAAAGTAGGGAGAGTGAGGACCTGACTCTTGAGAAGCCTTTTTTAGTAAGGTCATTTATGGGCATTGGAATCCATGGCCTTAATTCTGCATTCGCTCCTACATTAACAGCAAATATGTGAGTGGAATGGGGTCTAACGGCTTCCCTGAGAGCTGGGGTGCCTGAGGACTGCCACAAATGTAGAGATCCTCACTGGGTGCAGATGGGATGACCTCCTTTGTGTTATTGCCCTCAGGTCATCTAAGTTCATCCCATGGGTATTTGTGTGTGGGGGGGTGGCTGATTAGGCATTGCTACCTTGTTTGCTACCTTGTTTGCTACCTTGTCATTTTCACTGTCAGAGTTCTCTCTCCATAAGTCATCAACTGTTGTCTGTGAGGCAGACACCTGGAGTGACAGGGTCTTATCACTCACAGATTCACTATGTTTGGTAATCTGTGTGCGCTTCTGAGAGGGGGTATCTTTCCCATGTTTGAGCACTTAAGAGTGGTGTGCCATGCCAACTCTAGCCAAAGGAAAGATACCACAGCACTGCTGACATAAGAAAACAAATTCCTAGCACCTCAGTGGCGGATGGTATTCTGCAGGGGGTTCTCTACATTAGACGAACAGACAGTGGTGTATCAGATCATACTTATGTCCTGTGTTTAGTGGGGGACTTCCTTGATTCATTAGGTCAAGGCCATATGCCCACACAGTGTCTCCAGAGTGTCACCTCCCAAGTGTGGGAAGATAACTTGGTTCTGAATTCTGGGATGACCAGTGCCTTATGTGAATTTGGCGGGTGAACTAAAAGTGAAAGGAGGAGCTGAGAAGTGGTGTAACGCCTCTGGGCACTGTATGCCTAACCTGGGGTCACTTAGAGGACAAGGACAAGGAAAGGGGCAAGGAGAGGGTTCTGTGCTCACCCTCACAGAATTGAGCAACACACAAAGCACTGAGGGGCCTACTTGCTGAAATCAAGGGGGGACCCCGCCAAGTCCAACAGGCTGTCTCTTTCTCAGTCACATTGGAGCACCAGATGTTGCCATTGATTTGTTCTGAGAGGAGGAGCATGGTGAGGGCAAGAGGCACAGAGTCACCACATAGACCCCAGGAGCCAGGTGAAAGCAGGCCAGAGGTGAGCAGCCCACAGACACATTTATTTCAGTTGGTACAGCGGCTTAAATAGCCAAGGCAGCCAGTCCGGTCAAGGGGCAGTTTATGCCCTAACCAATCACTGTTGCCAGGCAGTATCCAAAGCCATCCTATCACAGCCTGTTGCCTGGCAGGCTCCATTGTCAGGTGGGTTTGAAAGCCATCCAATCACAGCCTGTTGCCTGGCAGGCTCCATTGCCAGGTGGGTTTCAAAGCGATTCCTGAATAACTAGCACTCACTTGCCAGTGGCCATCTTGGCATGGCCTTCTCATTCCACCACAACTCCCGTTGTTGATTTAACAATTGACCCTCTTATTTATGACGTCAGTAATCACCTGAGGCTCTTATCATGAGCTACCAAGGGTATGGAACCATCTTGAGTTCACAAACTCTGACATTATTTAGACAAGGCCCTAATCAAAGTGGTAGTTCTCTCCTCCCTTCAGAGAAAGGTACCTCTTTCTTTGATGGTGCGTTCTTTCCACTGGGACCTCATTCACAGAGATCTTTCATTTAGGTCACATTTTTTTTCCAGAGTGCCTTGGCTTTCCATGCCTGAAAGTGACCTAAATGCCTTTTGAATTTTAATCCACATTCTACTAAGCAACCAACCAAACTACTATAAAGACACAACCCAATACATGCATATAAAATAATTTTAGATAGAAAAAGAGAATCAGGATATCAAATGTGGTTTCCATAAAATTGCCCTCCTTAGATCTAATCCTGCAGGGCCCACGACAAATTTCTACAACCCTCATTACTAAATTAATAACCAAAAGACTGAATGGTGTTTTTTTATAGCACAAGAATATGGACAACTTCATGATGACACACCATTTCTCAAGCAGTTCTAGTACAGAATGCAGAGAGGACTGAAAACATTGAAGGTTTGGGAGTATTCCTTGCTAATGCACAAATGGGAAGGAACTTAAAGCAGATGCCTTTCTTGGCACAAGGTAAGAGCTGCTTCTCACACTATCACTCAGTGCCACAAAGCCTTGAAAGTTGTGAGATTGGTTTTGAAAAAGGAATAAAACCACTCTACAATGATGCAATTCAAATTTCAGAAAGGATGACAAACTGATTTCTGCTTACAGTTTGGAAACAAATTGCCTGAAATCATGGTGATGTTTTTGAATGCAAAGAAAAAAATGTATATTCTCAATCAAAGGTAGATCATCAAAAAGTTTTAAAAATGAAATTAGAGAATAGAGAGACACAGAAAGGTATAAAAGAGTTACCCATTTTCTCTGTTCTGTGGAGCTTCAACAGTCTTCCAAAGGGAGGTCTCTTTATCCCGAGAGGCATGGGTTTCCAGAAGGAAGAAAGAATGAGGCAACCAAATAATCCACTTCCACACCAAGATAATTCCACTTTGGAAAGATATATAGAAGACCATCTATTTTTCTTACTGGAATGGTGAAAGCTTCATGAAGCTCTTCTGGTTCAAGCCTCCCAGTGTCAAAGCAGAGCATGACAGGGAACACCTAGAACAGGAAGTCATATTGGGAACATTGGATAGGAAATTTTATTAATCTGTTTACTGTGGCAAGAAATGCCACACGTTTTCCCCTCCTGTCATCTTTCTCTCTCTGCCTCTTTCTCTTTTCTTTTCTTCTGCCATCACTTAACTATCCAGCCTTTGGCCCTATTATAGGTTCTTAGGAACAAGAGATGAGTTTTCCCTGTCCTCAAGTTCACTACCTGTTGGGGGAGGCTGGGCTCAGCAATGGTGTACAGTTGAATCCCATCCCCCGAAAAATGCTGTAACAGAGGTATGCAGAGGAGAGAGCAAGTATGATTAAGTTCATTTGGTAAGAACCCAGAAGAATGGTTGGGCAGGGACCAGAAAGATTTCCCAGGGGAGAAAAAAGCTGATGAGGCCTGTATTGTGATTCTATGCAGGAGCGAATAGTGCATTTGCAATACAAGGGCCTTTAACCAATCCACGCATTTGTGGGAAAGTGAGAAGAAACCACATGGAGTCTGGACATTTTTATGTGATGCATGAACCTTTTTGGGAACTTGGGGTGCACAGGCAGGTGACTTGCTGGTTTCCACTGAGGGCTCATGGTTTGTCTTTTTCACTTCTTGTCCTATACTTTCTCTAGGAGATAGTGTTTGCAGGAAATTGCTTAAAAGGAGGGCTGTGGAGGATGGCCCAAGTCCCTGGGTCCTGCACCCGCATGGGAGACCAGGAGGTAGCACCTGGCTCTGGGCTTCGGATCAGCACACTACGCTGGCCACAGTGGCCATTGGGGGGTGAACCAATGGAAAAAGGAAAACCTTTCTCTCTCTCTCTCACTGTATAACTCTGCCTGTCAAAAAATATTTCAAACTCAATGTGTTCATGGGAGGATTGTAGAATGTTTGCTTAAGAAAAAGAGCAGGGAAGAAGTCTCTCTCATTTAAAGAGAAAGACTACCCTCAATCTCTGAACCCTGTGAAATAAGGACACCTATTTTCCTTTTAGGAAATGCATTTAAAACCAAGACAATTTCCAGATTCCTTTGAGCTCACAGGTTCTCGGATGCTTATGAAATGAATGTCATTTCAGGATAAACTGTCAGGTACAGATCATAAAATAAGAAAGCATCTCCCTCATACCTAAATTCTTGGGTTGCAAACTGTTAGATACGACAAGCTAGAATGTAAGGTGAGAGTATTTCTTTCTGTCTTTTGTATAATAAGAGACAGCAGCACCAGGGAGCTTTGTCATTCAGGTAGCAATGTTGTGTTACACTTGCTAATATCAAGAAGCTCATACATGATCATAGCCAACATCTGAGAGTTTACCTCAAGGATGTCTTAGAGGCCAGCGCCATGGCTCACTAGGCTAATCCTCCACCTTGCGGCGCCGGCACACCGGGTTCTAGTCCCGGTCGGGGCGCCGGATTCTGTCCCGGTTGCCCCTCTTCCAGGCCAGCTCTCTTCTGTGGCCCAGGAGTGCAGTGGAGGATGGCCCAAGTGCTTGGGCTCTGCACCCCATGGGAGACCAGGAGAAGCACCTGGCTCCTGGCTTCGGATCAGCGCGGTGCACTGGCCGCAGCGGCCATGGGAGGGTGAACCAACGGCAAAGGAAGACCTTTCTCTCTGTCTCTCTCTCTCTCTCTCTCTCTCTCTCTCTCTCTCTCTCTCTCTCTCTCACTGTCCACTCTGCCTGGCAAAAAAGAAGAGTCTTATTCTATGATTACTATTACTGCTATTTTTCCATCTTATGAGGGAAGAAATAGAAACACAAAAATTTAAGTAAGTTCTCCAAATCCTGAACGTATTTAAAATCTCTCTGGGTCTTGTTCCCCATGTCTGTAAAATGTGGTAATAGTGGTACTGGATTTTTGCCACTAATTTGTAGTGTACCACATTGACATTGAGCATCAGCAGCCTGGGCCTTCCTTATCATATACAACCAACTCCCTTTCTTTTATGGTAATGAATTAATCTCCTGGTTTTGTTTGTCCTTTTCAATTCACATGCCAATGAAAGAAATCCAATCTCTAACTTTTTCCATGCAACTCACATTCTCCCCTATCCAGGGGAGATCCTAGGGAGACTAACTATGATTCAGATTTATATTTGTACTGTTTATGTATTATGTTAGATTAGCAAATGATCAGGAAAAAACAGAAAAGTAGATAAGGAGATTTTGCTGTTGTTATAAATATAAATATACATAAACATATACAATAAATTTATATTCATATTTATAACAACATGAGCATGAACTGAATCTGAGCCTGTTATGAACGATCATGAACATCTTTACAGCTGTCTGTGGGCCATTTGAATTTCCTCTCTTGAACATGCGTAATAAGTCTTTGCCCATTTCTTAAAAGGATTGTTTGTTTTGTTGTTAAACCTCTAGCTATTTTTAGATTTTGTTGCATAATTTGCAAATATTTTCTCTCATTCTGTTGATTGTCTCTTCACTTTGCTGAGTGTATACTTTTGCAGTGCAGGAGCTTGTCAGCTTGATGTAAGCCCATTTGTCAATTTTGGCTTTGATAACCTGTGCTTCTTAGGTCTTACCAATAAGAAGATACTGCCAATGCCAGTATCTTCCAGAGCTTCTGCCATGTTCTCTAGTGATTTGATGGTATTGAGTCATATATTAGGTCTTTGAATATTTTGGGTGGATTTTTGCATAAGGCATAAGGTAGGGGTATAGTTTCATACTTCTACATGTGGAAATCCACTTTCTCCAGTCCCATTTGTAAAAGAGGCTGTCCTTATTCCATGGACTGGTTTTAATTCCCTTATCAAATTAAAATTGGCTGTAAATGATTGGGTTGACTTCTGGAGTTTCTATTCTGCTTTATTTGTCTATAAGTTTTTTTTTTTTTTTTTTTTTTTTTTTTTGCCAGTATCAGGATGTTTTGATTATAAATGCCCTGTGTTATGTTTTCAAATCAGGTATTGTGGTACATCTGGCATTGTTTTTGTTGTGTAAGTTTGCTTTAGCTGTTCAGAGTCTTTTGTGCTTCCAAATAAATTTCAGTGTAGTTTTCTCTAGATCTGCAAAGAATGCCATGGGCATTTTTGTTGGGATTGCATCAAATCAGTAAAATGCCTTAGGTATTATGGACATTTTGAATTTGTTGACTCTTGATTCTTCCAATCCAAGAACATAGAATATTTTTATATTTTTAATGTCTTCCATTTCTTTTTTGTGTTTCATAATTTTCATCATCGAGAACTTTGACAAGCTTAGTTAAATTTATTCCAAGTTGTTTGATTCTTTATGGAGTTATTGTGAATGGGACTGATGTTAAATCTTTTTCCCAGCTGAGACATTATTTCTATTTATAGTAACTACTGATTTTTCCTTGTTGACTTTATATTCTGCCACTTTACCAAACTTTTTTATAAAGGAGGTCCAATAGTCTCTCTTTTGCATACCATATATATAGAATCATGTCATTTGCAAATAAGGATAGTTTAATTTCCTACTGTTCAATTTGTATTCCTTTGATATCTTTTTCTTGCCTGTTGGCTTTGGCTAAAATTTCCAGGACTATTATGAATAGTAATGTTAGAGTGTCATTCTTATCTGGTTCCCATGTCTTAGAAGGGAATGCTTCCCACTTTTCACCATTCAGTAGGATGCTGTCCATGGGTTTGTCAAAAATTGCCTTGAATTTGTTAAAGAATTCTTTTTGTTGGTAGGATCTTTATTACTGATTCAATTTCTATCTTGGTTATTGGTTGGATTATGTTCTCTATGTCTTCTGTTTAGGTCCTCTATGACTCAATTTTGTTAGATTCAGTGTTTCTAGGGATCTATCCATTTCTTCTAGATTACTTCATTTGTAGGCAAACAACTTTTTGTAATAATTTCAGATAATTATTTATATTTCTGTGGTATCTGTTTTTGTATTTCATTTTTATTTCTGATTCTGTTTATATGGGTCTTTTCCTCTTGTCAATTTTTTTGGTTAATTGTGTTAATGGTCAATCAATTTTATTTATTTTTTCAAAAAAACCTGCTCTTCATTTAATTTATTTGTGGGCTTTTTGATCCAATTATATTTATACCTTCTCTGGTTTTATTTATTTATTTCCTCCTACTAATTTTGGGTTTAGCTTGTTGATTTTCTAGTTCCTTGAGATGCAGTAGTAGTTTATTTAATGTGTTTCCAGTTTCTGTGGGTAGGCACCAATTTGTGTAAACTTCATTCTTAACACTGCTTTTTCTGCATCCCATAGGATTTGATGTAATATATTGTCATCCTCATTTATTGTGAGAAATTTTTTATTTCCCTTTTTATTTCTTCTATAGCCCACAATTCATCCAGGGGCATGTTGTTCAGTTTCTATGTGTTCATGTGTATTGTAGAGACACTTGAGGTATTGATTTCCAACTTTGTTTATTGTGATTTGAAAAGATGCAATGTTGAATTTTTTTGAATTTGCTTAGACTTGCTTTGTGGCCTGGTGTATCATCTATTCTAGAGAAAGTTCCATGTAGTGATGAGTAGAATGTGTTTTATGCAACTGTGTGGTAAAGAGTTCTGTAGATATCTGGGTCTATTTGGTCTATAGTGTCAAAAGACTCCACTGTTTCATTGCTGAATTTCTGTCTGGTTCATCTGTCCATTGATGGAAATGGAGTTTTGAAGTACCCCATTACTATTGTATTAGACTTTATGTCTCTCTTTAGGTCCATTAACATTTCTTTCATGTAGCCAGTTACCCTGAAATTGAGTGCATATCCACTTATTACAGCCACATCTTCTTGTTGAATTGATCATTTAATCATTACATATTGCCATCCTTCATCTCTTTGAACAGTATTTATGTTAAGGTCTATTTTGTCTATTTTTATGATAAAAACACCAGCTCCTTTTTGGCTTCTGTTAGCTTGGACTAAGTTCTTCCCATGCTTTCTATTTTTTTTTTCTGTGTGTATTTTGCTGATAAGATGCATTTCTCATAGGAAAATACATGGATCTTATTTTTTAATCTATTCAGCCAGTCTGTACTTTTAACTGGAGAACTGAGGCCATTTGGAATCAAGGTGACTATTGATAAATAGGGACTTGGCCCTACCACTTTTCCGCAAGTATTCCTATACAAAAACAATCAAATTCCTTGGAATCTTTTTGTTTTCTCATTCTTCCATATTGATGGCTATCTTTCTGTGTTTCTGTATGCAGCACTTCTTAGGCATATTTGTGGGGCTAGGTGAATGTCAATAAACTTTTTCAATTTCTGTTTGCTTTGGAAGGCTTTATTTCACTTTCTTTCTAAGTGCAAGCTTTGTGGGGTGCAGTATTTTGGATATATAGGATTTTTCTTTAAGATTTGCACTATATCTTGCCATGCACTTCTGGCCTGTAGGGTTTCTGATGAGAAGTCAGTTGTGAGTCTAATTGGAGATCATGTGTAAGTAATCTGGAATTTCTCTCATGCACATTTTAGAATGTTTTCTTCATTTTTTATGGAAAGTTTGACTACAATGTATCATAGTGAGGATTTATTCTGGTCATGTCTGTTAGGAGTTCTGTGTGCTTCCTGTACTTGTACGTATCTTTGTTTTTCCAAATTGGGGAGTTTTTCTGTAATTATTTAAATAGGCTTTCTAGTCCATTCTGTATTTTCACACCTTCATGAACTAGTAAGGCCCATATTTTGGATTGTTTGATAATATCCCATAGATCTCCACCAATGTTTTTAAGTTTTGTTTCCTTGTTTTTTTTTTTTTTTGCTTTTTGTCTGACTATACAATTTCCAATGATTTATCTTTCAGATATTTTTTCTTCTATCTCACCAAATTTGCTGTTAATGTTTTCCATCACATTTTTTATTTGATGTGGTGATTTTTTAATTTTTAACATTTCAGTTTTATTTATCTTCAAAATCTCAATTTCATAGGACAATTTTCAATCATGTCATGTATGGTTTTTTATCTTATGAATTTGCTTCATATCAGTTTTGGGAAGCCTATGATTATTTTTTTAATTCCAATCTCTTCATCTTAGCATTCTAATATTAAAATGTTGTATTCTTCTAGGGGGCTCATCATGTCTTCCCTATTCTTGTTACTTGAACTTCAGCACTTATCTTTTGGCATTTGTGGAATTGATTTTTTTTTTTTTGACAGACAGATTTAGACAGTGAGTGAGAGAGAGAGAGACAGAGAGAAAGGTCTTCCTTTTTCTATTGGTTCACACCCCAAATGGCTGCTATGGCAAGTGCATTGGGGATGGTGTGCTGTGCCAATCTGAAGCCAGGAGTCAGGCGCTTCCTCCTGGTCTCCCATGTGGGTGCAAGGCCCAAGCACTTGGGCCATCCTCCACTGCGAAAATAGTTCAACACTGTTTAAAGTAACAGGTTGAAATGTGAAGTGTTACCTTAATCTTACTCTGAAAAGATATACCATGCCAACAGAAATGAAAAAAGAGTGGGCGTAGCCATCTTAATATCAGACAAAATAAACTTTAACACAAAAACTGTTCACAGAGACAAAGAGGGGCACTATATAATGACTAAGAGATGAATTCAACAGGAAGATATAATAATTATTAATGTATATGCACCTAATTACAGGGCACTGGTTTATTTAAAAGATTTGTTAAGGGACTTAAAGGGAGACTTAGACTCCAATACAGTAGTAATGGGGGACTCCAATACTCCACTCTCAGAAATAGACAGATCAACCAGACAGAAGATCACAGGGATACAGTAGCTTTAAAGGACACTATAGCCCAAATGGATCTAACAGATATCTACAGAACTTTTCATCCTACACAGAAAACATTTACATTCTTCTCAGCAGTGCATGTTGCCTACTCTAGGATTCACCACATACTGGACCATAAAGCAAGTCTCAACAAACTCAAAAGAATTAGAATCATACCATGCAGCTTCTCAGACAATAGTGGGATGAAGGTGGAATTTGGCAACTCAGGAATCCCTAGAACATATGCAAACACATGGAGATTGAACAACATGCTCCTGAATGAACACTGGGACATTCAAGAAATCAAAAGAGAAATCAAAAACTTTCTGGAAGTAAATGAGGACCACAGAACAACATATCAAATTATGGGATACAGCAAAAGCAGTGTTAAGAGTAAAGTTTATAGCAATAGGTGCCTACATCAAGAAATTGGAAAGGCTCCAAATAAATGAGCTTTCAATTCATCTCAAGGATCTAGAAAATATGCTGCAAACCAGACCCAAATCTAGTAGGAGAAGAGAAATAATTAAAATCAGAGAAGAAATCAACAGGATTGAATCAAGAAAAACATTACAAAAAATCAGCCAAACGAGGGGCTGCTTTTTTGAAAAAATAAACAAAATTGACACCCCATTGGCCCAACTAACTAAAAAAAAGAAGAGAAAAGACCCAAATCAATAAAATCTGAGATGAAAAAGGATATGTAACAACAGACACCACAGAAATAAAAAGAATCATCAGAAATTACTACAAGGACTTGTATGCCAGCAAACAGGGAAATCTATCAGAAATGGATAGATTCCTGGACACATACAATCTACCTACACAGAACCATGAAGACATAGAAAACCTAAACAGACCCATAACTGAAACAGAAATTGAAACCGTAATAAAGGCCCTCCCAACAAAGAAAAGCACAGGACCAGATGGATTCACTGCTGAATTCTACCAGATATTTAAAGAAGAAATTACTCCAATTCTTCTCAAACTATTCAGAACAATTGAAAAAGAGGGAACCCTCCAAAATTCTTTCTTTGAAGCCAGCATCACCTTAATTCCTAAGCTGGAAAAAGATGCAGCATTGAAAGAGAATTACAGACCAATATCCCTGATGAACATAGATGCAAAAATCCTCAATAAAATTCTCGCCAATAGAATGCAACAACACATCAGAAAGATCATCCACCCAGACCAAGTGGGATTTATCCCTGCTATGCAGGGATGGTTTAACGTGTGCAAAACAATCAATGTGATACACCACATTAACAGACTGCAAAAGAAAAACCATATGATTATCTCAATTGATGCAGAGAAAGCATTTGATAAAATGCAACACCCGTTCATGATGAAAACTCTAAGCAAACTGGGTTTGGAAGGAACATTCCTCAGTACAATCAAAGCAATTCATGAAAAACCCACAGCCAACACCCTATTGAATGGGGAAAAGTTGGAAGCATTTCCACTGAGATCTGGTACCAGACAGGGATGCACACTCTCACCACTACTATTCAATATAGTTCTGGAAGTTTTATCCAGAGCTATTAGGCAAGAAAAAGAAATTAAAGGGATACAAATTCGGAAGGAAGAACTCGATGATATGATTCTTTATTTAGGGGATCCAAAGAACTCAAGTAAGAGACTACTGGAACTCATAGAAGAGTTTGGCAAAGTAGCAGGGTATAAAATCAATGCACAAAAATCAACAGCCTTTGTATACACAGGCAAAGCCATGGCTGAGAAAGAACTTCTAAGATCAATCCCATTCACAATAGCTATAAAAACAATGAAATACCTGGGAATAAACTGAACCAAGGATGTTAAAGATCTCTACGAGGAAAATTACAAAACCTTAAGGAAAGAAATAGAAGAGGATATCAAAAAATGGAAAAATCTTCCATGCTCATGGATTGGGAGAATCAATATCATCAAAATATCCATCCTCCCAAAAGCAATCTATAGATTAAATGCGATATCAATCAAAACACCAGACATTCTTCTCAGCCCTGAAAAAATGATGCTGGAATTCATATGGAGATTCAGGAGACCAAGAATAGCTAAAGCAATCTTGTACAACAAAAACAAAGCCGGAGGCATCACAATACCAGACTTCAGGACATACTACAGGGCAGTTGTAATCAAAACAGCATGGTACTGGCACAGAAACAGATGAATAGACCAATGGAACAGAATAGAAACACCAGAAATCAATGCAAACATCTACAACCAACTCATATTTGATCAAGGATCTAAAACCAATCCCTGGAGTAAGGACAGTCTATTCAACAAATGGTGCTGGGAAAACTGGATTTCCATGTGCAGAAGCATGAAGCAAGACCCCTACCTTTTACCTTACACAAAAATGCACTCAACATGGATTAAAGACTTAAATTTACAACCTGACACCATCAAATTATTAGAGAACCTTGGAGACACCCTGCAAGATATAGGTGTACTTCAAAAGAAACAGTCAGGAAAGTGAAGAGGCAACCGACAGAATGGGAAAAAACATTTGCATACTATGCAACAGATAAACGGTCACACTTTCCTGATTGTTTTTTCTGCAGTACAGAAACTTCTCAATTTGATGCAATCCCAAATGTTAATTTTGGCTTTAATTGCCTGTGCTTCCAGCGTCTTTTCCAATAAGTCTTTGCCAGTACCTATATCTTGCAGGGTCAGTCAAATAAAAAGTCTGAGTAAGAGGAATTCTTCCCTACTGGGGCATTTGCATTTACCTGCCTTGAACAGTGGCATTAGCTCTTCCTAGGTCTTAAGTGTCAGGATTCTGACTAGAACTATACCACTATCTCTTCTGAATATCTAACTTACCGAATCACTCTGCAGATTTTGGAACTAGAGCTTCCATAATCATGGGCCAGTGCCTCATAATCTCAGAATCTGTCTGTCTCTCTCTCCCTCCCTTTCTCCTCTTCCCACTTTGCTTCCCCCCGGAAGTCTTCAGAAAGCTCATGAAAAGTTCACATTTTGAAAAAAACTATGCATGTGTTTCTAAATTTTTGCAACAAATTAACATCTTTTAATTCTATTTGTTGCATACTTTCACAAGCCCTCTTGTGTGTCTAATATATATATATATATATATATATGTGTGTGTGTGTGTGTCTAATATATATATATATATATATATATATATATATGCATATATATATATGCATCTCACAGAAATTTTTGCAGGCATGATCCACCAGAGTATCTTAGAATTAGTGAGCAAGGGTCCAGCTTTGTGGTATAATGGTTAAAGCCACCTCGTGCAGCACTGGTAGCCATATGGGCACCATATTTTGTCCAAGCTGGTCCACTTCCAATACACCTGGGAAGAGCAGGAGGTTATGGCCCCAATTATTATATATTAATGTTAGCCATCACAAAACACACCAAACGCCAGAGTAAGGGAAAGGGTTTATTGGGGAACACCCTACAGACCGGAGTGATGGAGTGGTGAAGGAAACAGAGAAAGAGTATAAGACAGAGAGCCAGAGGAGAGGAGCTAGTGAGGAGAGAAGATAGAGAGAGAAGAGAGGAGGAGAGGAGAGCAGAGAGCAGGAGAGGAGAGCTAAGAGAGCAGGAGGGAAGAGCCAAGAGCCAAGAGAGCACGTGTTCAGGAGCAGGCCTTTTTAAAACTTTGCCTGAGGGTGGGCAGGGAAGCAGGAGCATCGAATCCCATTAGGATGGGGGTGGAGCCTGGCTCAGGTAGCTGGGCCATGTGGCCACCTGGCTAAAACTGCACCAGTTTCCTAACATTCCCCCCTTCTGTTTTTTATAAAGCAGGATTTGTACGGGGTTACATTAGTCCCAAAAGTCCAGGAGTGGTAGAGGGATGATGATCTGTCTTTAGAGCTACTTCCTGCTGACATGGGGCAACAATGTACTCTTCACTGGCATGGGGCAATATCTCAACCCACTGTCTCCTTGGTGGGGAGCTGGGCATATTCCCGTAGCAGCATTAGGTTGACCACCTGGTTGTTGAAGGCCTTCATTTGTTCCACTATAACCTGCTGTAGACACTTAGACACTGTAATATAAAAGACAGGGTGAGAATAGTAACCAATGATCGTAAGAGTAACATTAACCAGGTAATAAGAGGATTTTATAGAGAGGAAAAAGAAGGGGTCTCTGGGCCCTTGTTTGATGGATGTGGCTTAAAGCTGATTCCAAGTAAGACTGGGAGAAAGGCCACTCATCTTTTGAGGGTAGAGGGGTTTGTCTGCAGAGAAATTTTTAACAATCATACAACATTAAGTGGGGAAGAGGACTATCAGTACACACAGGTTGGGACAGTAGAGCCATTGGTGGTAGAGTAGAGGTTATGATTACAAAGGAATAAGGCTCAAGTGGGCTAGATACAGAGGAAAGAGTTGTTAGAGAACCTAAGAAAGGTGTTGTCTAAGCTACAAATAAGTTTTCTGATTGAGAGGCAAATAGAACCTGATGGAAGGGGCTTGATAAAAATCTTGTGGGATTTAAGGCCTTGTAAATTAAGATGCCCAGACTTATTTATCTCTTCACATAGGGTACATCCTAAGGGAGGTGTGAACCTCCTTGAGGAAGGCACCCTGTTGACTTTCATTACCTAGGTGGCCTGGGAGGAGAGCTGGCCAGGTAAAGGCAGGTGGCATCTCTAACAGGAAATTTACAGTTCTGCCTGCAATGTTACTGACCCTGGTTGGCTGTCCCCTCAGCTGCAGTGGTCACTTTGGAAGCTGGGCTGAGTGCAGGGCTTTTCAGCTTAGAGCCAATAAGATCTGTGGCTCTGACCTGGATATCCTTTGACTCCAGGGCAGGTCCATTTCCAGGGATCCAACTCTTGGCTAGCAGAGCTGCCAGGGCTCTTCACAAGCTGACTTCTGCTGAAGACCAGGCTTACCACATTGAAAGCCACTGCAGTGGACTGGCCTGTTGGGTCTCGTTGAGGGCAGATCACTGTACAGAACAGTCATTAATAGGCCTGCCACCCATCTCTACATTTCTGATGCTTTCTTTTCCTCCTGGTTTTTGTTAAAGCAGGCCAGAGGATGCAAGTCAAGGGGGTGCTCAGGTCACATCTCTAATTGTCTGTGGCCTAAACTAGAAGTGTATAGTCACAGGCATGTTATATAGTAGTTTATTTTTAGGTAGACAATGCCCATGAGGAAAGCTATGTCCTTATTTTAAAGTTTACTTTTCTGAAAGGGAGGTCTTTTCTATTTACTGTTTAATTTTCTGATGGTGAAGTAAATCTAGCTATGAAATTATCATTTAAGTTCTAATTTTGGCTATGCTATTACAGAAAAATGTTAGCCCACCTCTTTTATAAGATCTAAAATCAAATTTTGCATCTTAGGGAGTCCTTCAGGATAAAATTAGTTTCCTATCTTGAAGAGAACAGAGAAATGACAGAACAAGTTGGCCTTAGAATAGAGAAATGGGGGTGCCAGTCTCAGATTGCTTACTGACAACAGCAATATCACATGAAAACTTAGAAAACAGATTTAACCATTAGATAACAACTTAAGAAAACATTTACTAGAAGGTCCAATGCCTTCCATAAATATTAAAAATACATATTTGGAAACATCTCTTAAATATCTAACATGATGTAGCTTGTTTAACCAAACTTAAGCACAAGCATATAAAATGTCTTTAGTTTCTTTCCACAAACAAAATTGAAACATCTGAAACAGAGATTCAGGTCACATGAATTAAAATATATCTTTGAATAATTTTAGCTATTTAAATTTATGGACAATCTTTTATCTATAAGCCAATTAAAAATAAAACTCAATAAATTTTCCAATGCAGACATATTGACTAGATTTGGGTTTGGTTTGCTGCAGCTTTTCTAGGTCCTTGAGATGCGCTGAAAGCTCATTTATTTGGTATCTTTCCCATTTCTTGATATAGGCAACTATTGCTATAAATTTGCCTCTCAATACTGCTTTTGCTGTATCCCATAAGTTTTGATATGTTGTGTTGTTGTCTTCATTTACTTCCAGAAAGTTTTTTATTTCTCTTTTGATTTCTTGAATGACCCAGTGTTCATTCAGGAGCATGTTGTTCAGTCTCCATGTGTTTGCATACTTTCTGGGGTTTCCCGAGTTACTAATTTCCAGCTTCATTCTGCTGTGGTCTGAGAAGCTGCAGGGTATGATTCTAATTCTTTTAAATTTGCTGAGACTTGCTTTATGGCCTAGTATGTGATCAATCCTGGAGAAGGTTCCATGCACTGCTGAGCAGAATGTGAAGTCTTTAGATGTAGGATTGAAAGTTCTGTAGATATCTGTTAGATCCATTTGGGCAATAGTGACAAATAAATCTGCTGTTTCCTTGTTGAACTTCTGTCCGGATGATCTGTCTATTTCTGAGAGTGGAGTATTGATGTCCTCCAGTACTATTGTATTGGAATCTAAATCTCCCTTTAAGTCCCTTAGCATATCTTTTAAATAGACCGTTGCCCTGTAATTAGGTGAATATACATTTATAATAGTTACATCTTCCTGTTGAATTGAACCCTTAATCATTATATAGTGTCCCTCTTTGACTCTCTTAACAGTTTTTGTATTAAAGTTTATTTTGTCTGATATTAATGTGGCTACACCTGCTTTTTTTTGGTTTCTGTTGGCATGGAATGTCTTTTTCCAACCTTTCACTTTCAGTCTGCATGCCTCTTTGTTAGAGAGATGTGTTTCTTGTAGGCAACAAATAGTTGGGTTGTGTTCTTTGAGCCAATCAGCCAAACGGTGTCGTTTAACTGGAGAATTCAGACCATTAATGTTTAATGTGACTATTGATGCATAGTGACTTTGCCCTGCCATTTTCCCAGAGATTTTTTCTAGTATATGCTTTGAGCTTCCCATGCTCTTTTACTGGTAGGTGTTCTTCCTTCCCCTTCTTTCATATTGATGGCCGTGTTTCTGTGTTTCTGAGTGTAGCACATCTTTAAGTATCTTTTGCAGGGCCGGACGAGTGGCCACAAAGTCTTTCAATTTCTGTTTGCTATGAAAGGTCTTTATTTCACCTTCATTCACAAATGAGAGCTTGGCAGGATATAATATTCTGGGCTGGCAGTTTTTCTCTCTTAGCACCTGTGGTATGTCTTGCCATTCCCTCCTAGCCTGTAGTGTTTCTGATGAGAAGTCTGCTATGAGTCTGATTGGAGATCCTCTGAGAGTAATCTGACGTTTCTCTCTTGCACATTTTAGGATCTTTTCTTTATGTTTCACTGTGGTGAGTTTAATTACAAGGTGTCGTGGTGAGGATCTCTTTTGGTCATGTTTACTGGAGGTTCTATGAGCTGCCTTTTCTAGGATGTCTCTGTCCTTCTCCAAACCTGGAAATTTCTCTGCTAGTATCTCACTAAAAAGGCCTTCTAATCCTTTCTCCCTCTCCATGCCTTCAGGAACTCCTAGAACCCTAATGTTGGTTTTTTTTAATAGTATCCTGTAGATTCCCAACAATATTTTTTAGATTTCTAATTTCCTCTTCTTTTCTTTGGTTTGACTGTATGTTTTCCTGTGTTCTGTCTTCTAAGTCCGATATTCTCTCTTCTGCTTCACCCATTCTGTTTTTACGGCTTTCTAATGTGTTTGTCATTTGATCTATTGAGCTCTTCATTTCATTTTGGTTTCTCTTCACTATCACACTTTCCTGTTCTACTAGTTTCTGAGTTTAATTTTGATTCTTCCTTAAAATTTCATTTTCACGAGAGAGATTTTCAATCCTGACCAATAAGGATTTCTGTAGTTCAAGGATTTGCTTTTGAAAACTTCTAAATGTTCTTATCATAAATTTTTTGAAATCCGTATCTTGCATTTCTTCTATCTCATCATCTTCATAATCTTGGCTTGGGGTGTTTTGTTTATTTGGAGGCATCATAGTGTCATCATTAATCTTGTTCCCTTGACTTCTGTGTTTGTTGCTTGGCATAGTTAATTCTTTCGTCACTGTGTGTTTTTTTTTTTTTTCATTTTTTTTTATTTTATACGAAGTCCATGTTAAGTGCACTGCCTGCTGTTGGAGGAGCCTTGGAGGCTTGAGATGGGTGCGGCCTGAGAGCTCTGCTTGGTTCTTCCTTGTTAAGGGTGTGCAAAGGTGACACCCTCAGGTTATGGGTGGTAAATCTCTCTCTCTCTATTTATTTATTTATTTATTTATTTATTTATTTATTGTTTAACTTTTATTTAATGAATATAAATTTCCAAAGTACGATTTATGAATTACAATGGCTTCCCCCACATACCGTCCCTCCCACCCACTACCCTCTCCTTTCCCACTCCCTCTCCCCTTCCATTCACATCAAGATTCATTTTCGATTATCTTAATATACAGAAGATTAGCTTAGTATACATTAAGTAAGGATTTCAACAGTTTGCTCCCACACAGAAACATAAAGTGAAAAATAATAGATGATTTTTTTTAAATGATGACGAAATCAGATCAGAACTATTGTCATGTTATTTATTTATTCAGGGGGTAAGTAATAACGCACGGCACGGCTGTGCCAAATTGATGGTATTTAGCTTCCAGTCTCTGGCTTCTACCCAAAGAGTCTGTGTAGGCTCCTCTGGACTCCCACTGGTTGCCTAGGCTACTGAATTGTAGTGACACAGTTCCTTAGCTTTCCCCTGTTGATATGCAAATCCAGAGAGGGGTCCTGCTCTTTGTCTCTTGCGAATTCTTCAAGCATTGCAGCCTTGCAACCTTTGCAAGGTTAGGGGAAAGAGAAACCCCCAAGCTTTTTTTTTTTTTTTTCCTTCTTTCCGGTAGTGAGTTTGCTGCACTTTCCGGCCCCCCTCTAGATTCTGACCCCCATTTCCCCATGAATGTCTTGGGTTATTGAGCTCACCTCCCCTTCTAGTGCCGATGTGTGGACTCGGAGCCCTGGGCATCCCAACTCTCCCCGCTGTTGTCTGTGTGACATGCACTCCCCTTCCTGCACTGGCGCGCAGACCCTGCGGCTTCCGGGGCACCTGCGGCTCCCGCGGCTCGACTTCCGCGCAGTGGGAGACCTTGTTCTCCCAGTAGGTCCTCCGCTTCACAGCCACTCGATCCAGAAGAGTTTCCTCTGCAATATTTTCCTGGTTCTTTTTTTCTGAGGCTACCATAAGTCCCCTTTTATTAAACTAAATTTTCCCGGACTATCGGTGCGCGCCCTCACTATTCCGCCATCTTGGCTCCCCTAATTTGCCAATTTTGGCTTTGATTCACTGGGCCTCTGGGGTCTTTTGCAAAAACTGTCTATGCCAGTGTCTTGTAGGTTTTCCCCAAAGTATTATTTAATAATTTGATGATATTGAGTCATATATTTAGGTCTTTAATCCATTTTGAGTTGATTTTTATAGGGAGTACAATAGTTGTCTTGCTTCATAATTCTCCATGTGGAGACCCAGATTTTCCAGTACCATTTGTTGAAGAGAATATCTTTGCCCCAGGGATTGATTTTAGCTCCTTTGTCAAAATAAGTTGGTTGTAGATGCATGGATTGATTCCTGGAGTTTCTTTTCTGTTTCATTGGCCTGTCCACCTGTTTTACTGCAAGTACCTGGATGTTTTGATTATAAATGTCCTGCATTATATCTTTTTTAAAAAGATTTATATTTATTTGAAACTCAAGTTACACAGAGAGAGAGAAAGAGAGAGAGGTCTTCAATTTGCTAGTTCACCCCCCAGTTGATTGCGATGGTTGGAGCTGAGCTGATCCAAAGCTAGGAACCAGGAGATTCTTCTGGGTTTCCCACATGGATGCAGGAGCCCAAAGACTTGGGCCATCTCCTACTTCCTTCCTAGGCCATAGCAGAGAGCTAGATTGAAATAGGAGCAGCCAGGTCTTCAACTGACATCCATATGGGTAAATGGCACTCAGGCTAGGGCATTAATCTACATTATATCTTGAATTGTGATGCCTCCAGGTTTGTTTACATTGTATAAGATCACTTGAGCTATTCAGGATCTCTCATGTTTCCATGTGGATTTCAGCATCATTTTCTCTATGTCTGAGAAACTTGTCTTTGGTATTTTGATTGGTATCACATTAAATCTGTAGATTTCTTTTGGCAGTATGGACATTTTGATGATACTGATTCTTCCAATCCCTGACCAGGGACAATTTGTGCATTTTTATGTCTTCTTCTATTCTTTAATGATTTGTGAATCTCATCAAAAAGAGCTTTCAAATCTCTCTTTGAAATCTATTGTGATAATCATATTTTTTTGCTTGCTTTCTCCAAATTAAGAAAGTTTTCTGTAATTATTTCACTAAATAAGCCTTTTTATCCATTCTCTCTTTTCACACCTTCAGAAATTTGTAAAAACTGTATGTTGGGTCATTTCATAGTATCACATAAATCTCTGGTACTGTTTTAACTTTTAAATTTCTTCTTGTTGTTCTTTTTTATCTGACTGTATAATTTTCAGAGATTTGTATTCTAACTCATATATTCTTTGTTCTGCCTCATTGAGTCTATTATTGAGGCTTTCTACTATATTTTTTGTTCATTGAATTCTCATATCTAATGTTTCACTTGATTTCACTTTAAAATCTAAATTTCATGGGGAAACTTTTTTTTTTGTCATGTTCGGATTTTAGTTCATGAATTTTTTTTTGATTACTTACAATTCTATGATTAATTTTTTTTAATTCCATTCCTGGAATTTCTTCAATCTCTTCTTCACATTCTATTATTTACGAGTTTTGTTCCTTTTAGATCATCATGTTTTCTTCCATATTCTTGTTTCTTGAATTATTTCATTTATTATTAGGCATTTGTGGTGATACTTGTTATTTTTTTCCTCTGTAATGCCTTTTATCTTTGGACTGTGGTTCTTTGGCTTAGAAGAGTGTTCTTTCAATGAATTCCCAAAGGTATTCGGGGTGTGGTCATGGAGTTCTGCACAGTGCTTCAAGATGAGGGAGTGTCCAAGGTGACATCCAAGTTGAGTGTGGTAAATCTTTTTTTTTTATATAAGGAAAGATTTGTTCTGCTCTGTTGGCATATTCTCATGCTCACTTCCTCTCCTCAAAGGAGACCAATGCCTGTGCATGTGTCCCAGTGGTATAGTTTTCATCCTTGCTGCCACAAGAACAACACAAATAATCTATACAGTCCTCCCTGTGAACATGGATTCTGCAGCAATGACCCTCACCAGAAAATCAGGTAGCCCTGAGCATGTACAGCCACCCGCACTGATGTCTAAAGTCCCAGCCACAGCCTGCAGCCTCCCACATAGCCAGTGTTTTCACAGTCCTGTCACCTTAGGATCCCACAGTAATGTTCATCCAGCCCCCTGTCTGACTTGAAATTGGAATAATTGTTACTAGAGACTCTTAATTATGGGTTAGATAAGGAATATCAAAATATAAAATAAATAAATTTTAATGTTCCACAGCACAGTGGGTCACTAGAGGTCATAATAAGTTATTTTTTGTTTAGTTTTATGAAAACAGATATACTAAAATGACAAAATGGATTCATGGCAATGATCAAAGCATAGGGGAAATTGGTATATTATAATGTGCATAATAAAAATCATAAAATAGTTTTTGTAGCTATACACAAATAATGTGTCCATGCTATTTTTATTCTTTTTCTATATTAATTACTATTGTCAGGGACATCAAAGACCACTGTGATCAATGAAATCAAACGGAGGAGTTTTAAAAAAAAAATTAAAAAAATTCAAAAAGGCTGGCGCTGTGGCTCAATAGGCTAATCCTCTGCCTGTGGCGCCAGCACACTGGGTTCTAGTCCTGGTTGGGGTGCCGGATTCCGTCCCGGTTGCTCTTCTTCCAGGCAAGCTCTCTGCTGTGGCCCAGGAGTGCAGTGGAGGATGGCCCAAGTACTTGGGCCCTGCACCCACATGGGAAACCAGGAGAAGCAGCTGGCTCCTGGCTTCAGATCAGTGTGGTGTGCCAGCCTCAGAGCGCTGGCTGCAGCGTCCATTGGAGTGTGAACCAATGGAAAAGACAGACCTTTCTCTCTGTCTCTTTCTCACTGTCCACTCTGCCTGTCAAAAAAATTTTAAAAATTAAAAAAAGGAGGAGTCTTTACTAGCCAGCTGGTGGCTGTCCTGCTCATAGAGCAAGTCCAGAGAAGACAGCCCTGAACTGCATTTTTTTGGGAATTTTTAAAGGCAAAAACTACTGTCTAACAAGCAAGCAAGCAGCTGTACAGAAGCCTAAAATGTGATGGTTACAGGTGAATAAACAAACCACAATCAGGTATTATATCTATCCTGTGGAAAAATTTTCTTAAGTGAGTCTGTGACAAATTTCCTAAGTTTCCAATTTTTTAAGTCTCCCTGTCACATTCCGCATTGGTTTTATTTGGTAGTCAAGCCATTGATTCTTCCTGGTTTAGGTACTATATTGTATTCTAACTATCATCAACTTAATCACTTTTAGGCAGCTAGTCACATAATGGGTTCAGCATTTAATAACATAAGGGTCCATTACTAGCCTGTGTATTATTAGAATCAGTGGACCTGCAATGCCAATAGGAGAGATGTTTACCAGGGTGTCCAAGAGAGTAAACTTTCATAAACAGTTTTGGCTTGCCAAATTAAGTTCATTTTTGACATCTTTTTTACAGATTTATTTATCTGAAAGTCAGTGTTACATAGAGGAAGAAGGAGAGGCAGAGAGTCTTCCATCTGCTGGTTCACTTCCCAGGTGGCCACAACAGCCAGAGCTGCACCAATCTGAAGCCGGGGGAGCCAGGAAATTCTTCTAGCTCTCTCAAATGGGTGCAGGAACCCAAGAACTTGGGCCATCTTCTACTGCTTTCCTAGGCCATTGTATAGAGCTGGATTGGAAGTGGAGCAATCAGGCCTCGAACTGGTGCTTCTATGAGATGGTGGCACTTCAGGTGGTGGCTTTACTTGCTATACCACAGTGCTGGCCTCCATTTTTGGCTTTTTTAAAGAAAAAAAGTAAGATACTTGTTTTACTGCATTGCTAGAAGTAGGCCTAGACAAAAAGATTCCGTCCCAGTGAGGTCTGTTTGTTGAGCGCATGTGAGATGGGATTTCTATAAAGCTAGTTGCAAGCTAGTTCTGAGAAAGCATCAGCACCAAGAAAATCTGCAAATCCTGCTGTCCTTTAGAGTTACTAGTCCAGAACGAACAAAAAGTGAGCAGGAGATGGATGTGGTCCAATCAAGTCAAGTCAAACTCTGTAGTCCAGGAAACAAGGGACTCCTACTTCAAGTTGAGGGGACCCAAGCAATATGTGCCAAGCCCAGGTGCCAGAGAGTTCTGTTGTTGTAGATTTTTTAGCAGTGTTCACTGCTGTCATGAACATGTGCTCACTATTCTGATCATGCATGCTTGATTGATATTTCTTTTTTGTTAGCCAAAACATAACTATGCATCCAAAAATATACACTACTGAAAAAGCTGCATATCCTATAGGTACCCAGAACTTCAGTTGGCAAAAGAGCTGTGATTCCTAAGTATGCAAATATTCTCTGAGAATCTCTACTTGAAAAGGAGGAGGGTCAAAAGTTGATAGTTTGCAGAAGTAAACTGGCATGAGAACTTTCCAAATTATATAGGAAAAAAGAGACACTGTTGTTGAATATTGACAGAATTTTGGAGCATTAATGGACACCATGTTTCCACTTTCCTTTGTCTGCCTAAGGTCACAGAGGACTCATCTCTCTGTCAGCATCTGCATTTTGAATTGCAGGACAATCTTGGGGTATTTGCATGAAATTTGAACACCTCCATTGTGAAATGTAAACATCTCATACTAGGCAGAGTAATTGATTTCTCCTTAAAGCCATTCCAATACAGCCAAGTAAAGGTTCAGGTGTCTGGAATTCTCCACTGAAGACCTCACTGTAAAGCCCCATCTTTGCATTTTAAAGGCTGTGGCAGGGCAGTCACTGTGGCATAGTGGGTAAAGACACCACCTGCAGTGCCAGCATCCCAAATGGCTACAGGGTTGAGTCCAACTGCTCCTCATCTGATTCAGCTCTCTGCTATGGCCTGGGAAAGCAGAAAATGGCCTGAGTTCATGGGCCCCTGCACCCATGTGGGAGACCTAGAGGAATTTCCTGGATCCTGGCTTCAGATTGGCATAGCTCCAACCATTGTGGCCAAATGGGGAGTTAACCATGAAAGACCCTTCTCTCTCTTTCTCAGACTCTCCTTTCTCAGGGTAACTCTTTCAAATAAATAAATTTTTAAAAAAGCTGTGGAAGACTAGTTACAAATACTGATAAATTTTGAGGTTCCCTTAAGTGATATCATCTTTAATTTACATTTAAAGAAAAGTTTGTTTTTATATGTAATTATAATGAGCTACTTCTCAGCAATTTCCCTTTTATCTCTGTTATTTTATTATTGTTCTGACCAAATTACTGATTTTTATGCAGTAATGATAATATATTTTACCTCACAAAGTGTGTATCACTTTGAAACTATCTTTTCTTTGAATTTAGACGTATCACTCATGAGCATCTTTAGTATCTTTGTTAAAGGAAGTACTTACACTGTGAAGGTGAGTCATCAGATTCCTCAAAGTTCTATAAGTTGTCCTGATGATGTTCATATACACAATTTCTCAGGGCTATCTTTTTCCAATGTAATCATTCACAAGTATAAGGTAATATACTTAGTACATTTTTTATTGTTAAGGGACTTAAAATTCCATTGGCTTTAAAAGCTAACATATTTTGAGATAATTCTAATCAACAGCACATCTTTGATGTATAATTTTAATATTTTTACAAATATTTCCATTGTAATGTATTATAATAGTCTATTTTTACCAGCTTTCCTAATATCTCATTGCTGATTATTGCTCCTACTGAATTGCTCATTTTTACTCACAGTAATCATATTTTATTTCATAAAAATCAAACATGTTTTTATTATTGTCTTTAAGATTACCACCACCTATGTTTTTATTTAATATGCCAGTGTAATACAATCCTGCCTCTGTGAATTCATGGCCATCTTGATTGAGTGTTCCTTATGAGGTCATCAACTCCATCAAACATTTCTAAGTTGTGCTAGCAACCATCATTCACACATGTTTTTAGAGACATCTTAGACCTACGTGGTATTCTTTTCAGGTAACATTTTTCTTTTTTATATTTTCATGGAGTTCTAAACTTCCCATTAATATATGAGAGTTTCAATAGAATGTATTAAAAATCCATCTTTTGAGGTGGGCACTTAGGCACAGTGGGTTAACACCCTGGCCTGAAGATTCAGCATCCCACATGGGTGCAGGTTTGAGTCTCAGCTGCTCCACTTCCTATATAGCTCTCTGGTATGGCCTGGGAAATCAGTAGAAGATGGCCCAAGTCCTTGGGACCCTGCACTCAAGTGGGAGACCCAGAAGAAGTACCTGGCTCCTGGCTTTGGATCAGCGTAGCTCTAACTATTGAGGCCAATTGCGAGTGAATAATCAGATGGAAGACCTCTCTCTCTGTCTCTCTCTCTTTCTTCCGCTCTCCCTCTCTCCCTCTCTGTGTAACTCTTACTTTTAAATATAAATAATCTTTAAGAAATAAAAATAAAAAAAACTAAAAAATAAATTATAAAACCTTTATAAGATATACCAATAGCCACTTTTATACTGAAAAGTATAAAGTAGAAATCACTTCCCTTCAGCTATGGAACAAGAAAAGAATGTCCATTTTTCACCAATCTTATTCAATTTATTGTTGGAAGTACTAGCAATAACATTTTGAGAGGGAAAAGAAATAAGGTAATCAAAATTGGAAAGTAGGAAGTCAAAATAGCCATATTTGGAGCCAGCTTGGTGGCTTAGTGGATAAAGCCACTGCCTGCAGTACCCATCCCATATGAAATCAAACTTATGTATGATCAATAATGTAGCTTTGGATTTGGTTTGCTAATGTTTTGTTGAAAACTTCTGCATTTATGTTCATTAGCATATTGGTCTGCAGTTTTATTCTTTATGCGTGTCTTTGGTTTTGGTATCTGTAATGCCAGCTTTATGGAAAGTATTTTATAATTTATTTTTCTTTTTTTAAAATAGTTATTTACTTGAAAAGTAGTTATGGAGAGCTACAGGAGAGAGCAAGAGCAAGAGCAAGAGCAGGAGCGAGAGCGAGAACGAGAGTGAGAGCGAGAGTGAGAGTGAGAAAGAAACTCTTCCAACCAGTGGCTCACTTCCCTAATGGTTGAAATGGCCAAAGCTGAGCCAATCTAAAGCCAGGAGCCAGGAGCTTCTTTTGGGTCTCCCACATGGTTGCAGGGGCCCAAGGACTTGGGCCATCTTCTGCTTTCCCAGACCATTAACAAAGAGCTGGATCCAAAGTAGAGCAGCCAGGCTTCAAAACTGTACCCATATGGGATGCTGGCACCCAGGCCACAGCTTTACCCACTCCTGCCACAGTGCTGGCCCCTTACAGTTTTGTATACTTTAAAATATTTTGCAATAATTTGAAAATTATTAGTTATTCACTTTTTAAATGTTATGTAGAATTCAGGGCTTTCTTTGATGGGAAACTTTTAGTTACCACTTCAGTAGCATTTCTTCCTATGGGCTGTTTATATTTTCTATATCTTCCTTGTTTAATCTTGATATGCTATACATATTCAGGAATTTATCCATTTCTTTGTGGATATTCAATTTGTTAACACATGTTGCTAATAGCAGCTTTTTTTCTTCTTTTTTTATTGAGTAGCTTTTAATGACCCGGATATTCTGTGGTATCAATTGTAATGTCTACTTCTCTAATTTTATTTATTGATGTTTTTTCTCCTTTTTTATTTTTTATTTAGCAAATATAAATTTTCAAAGTACAGTTAATGGATTACAATGGCTTCCCCTCCATAATTTCCCTCCCACTCACATCCCTCCCTTCTCCTGTTCCCTCTCCCATTCCATTCACATCAAGATTCATTTTCAATTATCTTTATATACAGAAGATCAATTCAGTATATATTAAGTAAAGATTTCATCAGTTTGTACCCACACAGAAACACAAAGTGAAAAATACTGTTTCAGTATTAGTTATAGCATTACTTCACATTGGAAAATACACTAAGGACAGATCCTACATGAGAAGTAAGTACACAGTGACTCCTGCTGTTGACTTAACAATTTGACACTCTTGTTTATGGTGTCAGTAATCTCCCTAGGCTCTAGTCATGAGTTGCCAGGGCTATGGAAGCCCTTTGAGTTCGCTGACTTTTATCTTATTCCAACAGGGTCATAGTCAAAGTGGAAGTTCTCTCCTCCCTTCAGAGAAAGGTACCTCCTTCTTTGATGGCCCCGTTCGTTCCACTGGGATCTCACAGAGATCTTCCATTTAGGTCTTCTTTTTTTCTTTTTCCCTGGGTGTCTTGGCTTTCCATGCCTAAAATACTCTCATGGGCTCTTCAGCCATATCCAAATGCCTTAAGGGCTGATTCTGAGGCCAGAGTGCTATTTAGGACATCTGCCATTCTATGAGTCTACTGTGTACCCCGCTTACCATGATGGATCGTTCTCTCCCTTTTTGATACTATCAGCTAGTATTAGCAGGCACGTCTTGTTTATGTGATCCCTTAGACTCTTAGACCTATCAGTGTGATCAATTGTGAACTGAAATTGATCACTTGGATTAATGAGATGGCATGGGTACATGCCACCTTGATGGGAATGTATTGGGATCCCCTGGCATGATTCTAACTCTACCATTTGGGGCAAGTCAGCTTGAGCATGTCCCAAATTGTACATCTCCTCCCTCTCTTATTCCCACTCTTATACTTAACAGGGATCAATTTTTAGTTAAAATTTAAATACCTAAGAATAATTGTGTGTTAATCACAGAGTTCAACCAATAGTACTAGAACAAAACAAAGAGAAAATACCAAAATGGATAAAGTATTACATTGTACATGAACAGTCAGGACAAGAGCTGATCAAGTCACTGATTCTCATAGTGTCCATTTCACTTCAAAAAGTTTCCCCTTTGGTGCAAAGTTAGTTGTCACCGATCAGGGAGAACATACATTTGTCCATTTGGGACTGGCTTAATTCACTCAGCATAATGTTTTCCAGATTCCTCCATCTTGTTGCAAATGACCGGATTTCGTTGTTTTTGACTGCTGTATAGTATTCTATAGAGTACATGTCCCATAATTTCTTTATCCAGTCTACTGTTGATGGACATTTGGGTTGGTTCCAGGTCTTAGCTATTGTGAATTGAGCTGCCATAAACATTAATGTGCAGACGGCTTTTTTTTTTTTTTTGCCAATTTAATTTCCTTTGGGTAAAATCCAAGGAGTGGTATGGCTGGGTCGAACGGTAGGGTTATATTCAGGTTTCTGAGGAATCTCCAGACTGACTTCCATAGCGGCTGTCCCAGTTTCCATTCCCACCAACAGTGGGTTAGTGTCCCTTTTTCCCCACATCCTCGCCAGCATCTGTTGTTGGTAGATTTCTGTATGTGAGCCATTCTAACTGGGGTGAGGTGAAACCTCATTGTGGTTTTGCTTTGCATTTCCCTGATTGCTAGTGACCTTGAACATTTTTTCATGTGCCTGTTGGCCATTTGGATTTCCTCTTTTGAAAAATGTCTATTGAGGTCCTTGCCCCATCTCTTAAGTGGGTTGTTTGTTTTGATGTTGTGGAGTTTCTTGATCTCTTTGTAGATTCTGGTTATCAACCCTTTATCTTTTGCATAGTTTGTGAATATTTTTTACCATTCTGTTGGTTGCCTCTTCAGTTTCCTGTTTCTTTTATTACTCTAGGTGAAGGTTTTTCTATTTTGTTTGTCTTCTGAAAGAACTGGTTATTTGTTTTGTATCTCTAATATTCTTTTATATTCAACTTCATTTATGACTGTTTTTTATGTGTTATTTATTGTGCCCTGTGTATTTTGCCTGTGGTTTGGTTTTCTTTTTCTGGGTTTTGAGATGCATCATTTGACCATTTATTTAAGATCTTTCAAATTTCAATGTAAGCACTTGTCACTATAAAATTCCCTTTTAATACTTGTTTCCCTGCAGTCTATGCTTTCATATGTTGTGTTTTCATATGCATTTGTTTTAACAAATTTTCCACCCTCCTTTCAAATTTTTCAAATTATACATTTGTCATTCAGTCTCATGTTATTTAATTTTCATGTACCTGTGAACTTTCCATTGCCCTTTCTATTTTTATTATTGATGTCTAGCTTGATTGATTTCATTCTGAGAAGGTACATGATATGATTTCAGTCTTTTGAAATTTTTTGAGACTTGATTTCTTCAGCAGTAATCAGTGTCAGCATTTTCTACATGTGCCACAGTTTCTGTTCTTCAGCCTTTTGTGAATGTTATAGTATGACTTTTAAGTGGCATGAGCTTCCATAAGTCTTTAGTCCCTAGGGAGTTATCAGTCATACTGGGGTTTGTGATGTCTGTATCCACATTTCTGGTTATGCTACCTTTTTCTAACAGGAAAATAAGAGTATTTAGTGGCAATAAAATTATGCTGTGTGAATAAGGAATTCATCAGGTCCTGATATGTTAGCCTAGTACCCAGAAATTTAGCATCATGAGTTCATGTCCCAAGTCTGAGAAATATTAAGGAGATATTCCCCCAGTCCTACAAGGTGAATACAATATATGCTGATGGTTGTGCACTGGCAGGGCTGGATCTGGAGTACTGGAATGCGGCCTGAGGATTGTACATCAGGACTCATGGTAGAGCAAGCAATGGATAACAACAAATTGCAAAATCTGGAATAATTTAAGTAATAACATACATGAATTAGTATATGAACTTGAAAATTTTGTGGAAAATTGAACTAAGATATGTATATTTCAGTTCAAAATTTTGAAAACCATGTATATGATTCTTTTTTCATAATGTGTATTTTCTGTGAACTCTTTAAAGGCCCTATTATTGGATAATACTCAAAGTATAAAGTAAATATTCCTGAATCAACAGTGACATGAATGAATGATTTAATACATAAATAATGAGGGGAAAGTTCCTCAAGCCAAAGAATCCCAAATAAATTCCACCCTCAAAAATATGTGTCAGCTCTCTACTCCTTAAGCATGAGCTATATGTAGTGACCTCGTTCCAAAGAGTAGAGTGTGGAAAAGGGTTTGAGGAAGACACAGAGTAGCTTCACATTAGAGAAACCTGAGTAATACTACTGCCATCAGGTGTTCAAGTCAACATCAACAGTGATGTCATGTTGCCAGTGACTTATTCTTGTTGTAATGCAATAAAAATTTTGGCCTTATGCACAAAAACCCATAAACCCAGTATAATCATGAGGGGAAAAAATCACATGAATCCCCAATGAAGAACAGTCTGTAAAAATCCAAGGAAACCAAGGAAAAGTCACACAAATCTAAATTTTGGGTTCAGACTTAAGGAATATTTCAGACTTTTCAGGAAGAAAAGACAAATTGTGTTTCCCAGACCTACCCAAAGTGAAACTAACTAGAGAATATTTAAATTTCTTTTGGAAAATCAGTATTACATTGATAATGATGCAGGTTTACAAGGGCTTGAAATAAAAAATGAGTTCCTTAATAGTATCCCTTTCATAAACAGAGCTAGAAGTATCCTAAACAAAATATTAGTATAACAAATTAAATTGCATATAAAAACATAAAAGATCAATAGCAAGCAATATATAATAAAAAATGCAATTGTGGTTAAGATTCTCAGACAAGTCACCCCGGCAGGTAAAAAACTAAAATAAGAAAACCACATGATCATTTTGGTTACATGCTTAAAAGCATTTAGTAAATTTCAGCACCTGATTAAAAAAACTGTGAGAACAAAATAATAAATAAAACACAACAACAACAAAACTCCAGTGAGTTTCTTAATCAAAGCAATAGAGAAAGGAACCTACAACAAACACAACTAATACAGAGTCATTGAAATTGTTTTCCTCTGGGAGTACACCTAGACCCCGATGCCTGCACTCTTTCTTCAACTTTTTTTTTAAACTTTTATTTAATGAATATAAATTTCCAAAGTACGGCTTATGGATTACAATGGCTTCCCCCACATAATGTCCCTCCCACCCGCATCCCTCCCCTTTCCCACTCCCTCTCCCCTTCCATTCACATCAAGATTCATTTTCGATTCTCTTTATATACAGAAGATCAGTTTAGCATACATCAAGTAAAGATTTCAACAGTTTGCTCCCACACAAACATAAAGTGAAAAATAATAGATGATTTTTTAAATGATGATGAAATCAGATCAGGTCTATTGTCATGTTTAATCCCAGTGAGAGTCAAGTTGGGATTTGATAATTTCTTTTTTTTTACATAAGATCAGTTTAGTATACATTAAGTAAAGATTTCAACAGTTTGCACCCCCATAGAAACGCAAAGTGAAATATACTGCTTGAGTACTCATTATAGCATTAAGTCTCAATGTACAGCACATTAAGGACAGAGATCCTACATGAGGAGTAAGTGCACAGTGACTCCTGTTGTTGACTTTACAAATTGACACTCCTGTTTATGGCATCAGTGATCTCCCTATGCACCAGTCATGAGTTTCCAAGGCTATGGAATCCCCTTGAGTTCTCCGACTCTTGTCTTGTTTAGACAAGGTCATAGTCAAAGTAGAGGTTCTCTCCTCCCTTCAGAGAAAGGTACCTCCTTCTTTGAAGACCTGTTCTTTCCACTGGGATCTCACTCACAGAGATCTTTCATTTAGGGTTTTTTTTTTTTTTTTTTTTTTTTTTTTTTTTTTTTTTTTGCCAGAGTGTCTTGGCTTTCCATGCCTGAAATACTCTCATGGGCTTTTCAGCCAGATCGGAATGCCTTTAGGGCTGATTCTGAGGCCAGAGTGCTGTTTAGGACATCCACCATTCTATGCATTGCAGGAATAGTGAAATACAACAGCAAAAGAGAAATAAGATGTAAATTTCAACTCCTGAGCAGTAAAATAAGAATATATTGGATGATGTTCATAAACAGAGCTAACCCATGAAATGTAAAAACAAATACTGATAAATGAGATGATTGGAAACATAACACCCTGGGCCGGGGGTGAAAAGCCTTCCCATTGCAGGCAGGGCAGAGACCTGGAGAATGAAGTTTTGGTACTGAACCCAGAACTCCTCTCTTATTTTTTCCCATCTGGCATGTCAGCACTGTGAGGATGTTGACTGGTTACAATTGTGACATTGTGTGTGCTCATGGCTTTCTAAATTATCCAATTAGGAGCAGTGGCATAAACACCACATAATCATGTGGGATCATGACATATTAATTGTTGTCCAGTTCTATGGCAGAGAGATCCTTGCAGGGGGTTGTGCTGCTGGGAGATTCATCCACTGTACTCAAACGGTCTTTCCCCACAGGATTCTGCACACCTCAGTAGCCATGAGATGGTGAGTGTAGGGCAGGCATGTGAAGCTGGGAAAGGTGGTGAGGGCTCTGGAGCCTTTGGCCCTGTCTCACTGCTGGCACAGCACAGTGCTCAGCCCCTCTGTCCACAGTGTAGGGGCTGGGCTGGCACCCCGTCTCCAGGAGTCCTGTCCCTTCCTGGCAGGGACTTGTTGGCCCAGGAGCCTGGGAGTCATCTCTGGGCAGCTGTGTGGTGGTAGCATTGCATTTTCCCTGATAGTGTGGTGGGGACCAGGTGGTCACTAGGGAGAATCCAGGCTGTGTGATGGGGTTCATGCAGGTGAGGGGCTGCCATTTATGGGGTCCTTGGTTCCTCTTTTCTTCCCAGGGTGACCTGATTCCCCAAGTTTTCTGAGTATATCAGAGTGGGGTCTCAGTCCCACAACTTGACCTCTCAGCATAGCTTTTTCTGGGGTCTGACTCATTTTATGTTGCTGACATAAGTGTCCTAGACTAGGTAGATTAAAAACAAAGCAAGATCATTTGGCACAGGGCTTTTGCCGAAGTGTTACAGGGGCAGAAGGCCACTGTAATGTGGTAGTTGGATGTCATCTTCACCCTTACACATTACCATGACAATTGGTCATCTGTCTTTGAACTTTCAAAATAGAAATTTTAGCTAGTCACATTTAAGAGTGCTTTAAAAATTATTTCTGTTCCATGATAACCTTCCCAATCCCAAAGATGCAAATCTAGATTCTTAAATTATTTTTAAATTGTAATTCAACATAGGGTAATTTTTCAAGAATATGTGAGTATAATTGACAAAATTTGTATGTACTCAAGTTCTGTGACCTGATGTTTTGATATATTAGGGGATTTTAAGGCTTATGGAAAATTCATATTATCTTGTAATACCAATCTTCACAAACCTCTCTATGAAGGACTTCAAGTTTATGGAAAATTCTCCTTTTTATCCTTTTTAAATGAACCTTTTGTATCCTCTTGTACTTATACATTATGTAATGATAGGGCAATCAAACTAAAAAATCCATCCCCTTATATAGTTAGTATAAGAATAATTAAGATCTAATACTGTATTTATATTTAATATACTATGCTGTGTATTAGGTCTCAAGGAGTTAATTTACATCCTAACTGCAAATATGTGTCATTAAACTACTCTCTTATTTCTTTCATTCTCAGCCCCCGGCAACCACTATTCTGTTCTGTGCTTAAGTTTGATGTCCTAAGATTCCTCATTTAAGTGAGCTTGTGTGGTATTTATCTTACTGTGTCTTATTTCAAGCATTCTGATATTCACATTCATTCTTCTGAACATTACTGAGTTTTACTTTGTGATTTTAGTGAATATCTTAAAATGCCTTTTGCTTGTAAGATATGTCTTAGGTGTTACAAGTCTCATTTGCTCTTTCATATGCAATCTGGAATTTGTTCTGTTGTGTGTGTGTGATTTATTCAGCAAAATTTTCCTCTACACTGTTGAATAGAAGATTTAAAATATCTATGCCTTGTTCACATTATGTGGGAATTTACTATAGATTTTCCATAGGTGCCCTTCCAGTGGTGAGATTCTCTTCAATTCATAGTTTGTTTAGGGTTTAAATCGTAAGCTGAATTTACTCAGTTTTATCTCTATCAATGAATGTACAAAATCTAGATTTTCTTTTATTAGCATAGCTTATTATATTAAATGCTTGCCCTTAATATTAATATATTTTTAATATGAGAGGCAAAAGGAGAGAGAAAATGAGGGAGAATGATGAAATGAATGCTACTATCATCTGCAATGACCAGGTCTGGTTTGGAACTAGAACCAGAGCCAGAAGCCAGAAGACACAGACACAATCCTGGCCTCCTTTGTAGTGGCAGAGACCCAAATTACTTGTCCCATCACCACTTCCTCCCATACTCTGCATTGACAGGAAGCTGGAGTCCCATAAGTTTTGATATGTTGTTATCATCTTGATTCATTTTGAAGATTTTTTATTTCTCTTTTGAATTTTTCTATGTCCCACTGTGTATTACAAGTGTGTTGTTCAGTCCCCATATGTTTGCATATTTTCTACAGTGTTGATTTCCATCTTCAATACGTTGTGTTCAGAAAAGATAAATGATATGATATACATTATTTTGAGTTTGCTGTGACTTGCTTTATGGGCTAGAATATGTTCTATTCTAGAGAAATTCCCATGCAATTAAAAAAAGAATGCATATTCTTCAATTGTGGAATGAAATGTTCTGTACATATTATTAGGTCCATTTAGTCCATAGTGTAGATAAATTCTGTCATTTATTTGTTGATTTTCAGTCTAATAGATCTGCACATTGATGAAAGTAGGGTGTTGAAATCCTTCATTATTATTGTGTTGGAGTCTATATGGCACTTCAGACCTATTTACATTTGTTTTAAATAGGAATGCACACTGGAATTGTGTGCATGGACATTTGCCATAGTCACATCTTCCCCATTAATTGATCATTTAATCATTACTTAATGTTCTTTTTGTCTTTTAATAATTTTTAGTTAAATTCTCTTTTTTGTGATATTAAGGTGGTTATTCTATTTTTTATTTCCTTTAGCATCAAATAGCTTTATTGATTCTTTCATTTTGATTCTGTGGATATCTATGTTTTTGAAGTTTGTGTCTTGCAACCAGTAAATAGATGCATCTTATTTTTATCCTACTATCAATTTATCTCATTATTTATTTCAGGGAGCCTATTCTATTTTTAGAGGAAATGCCCTTTCCTCCACACATGCGGTTGAGTATGAAAGACATAGATGTGAAGCAAATGTGTAAACAGATTGCTCATCACCCAACATTTTCCAAGCTGTGTAAAAGGGAAGTGGCAAATTATGATTAGATTCAGGTAATGAAAGACACCTCAAAGACCTTTGTAAGATTCCAGACTCACTAAGGTTCCTAGAATGCCAAACACAGTTATCGACTTTGTTCTTTCAAGTGAAGACCAAGAGTCAAATATAATCCTTCAGACTAGTTTAAAATTTTTATCCATTGGCCTCATTTTTCCTTTCCCCAATCCTGTCCCAGACCCTAAGCCTCTGGTAGCCACTTTTCTACTCTTTGTTTCTAAGATATTATTTATTGAAGCCCACATATAACATGAAATATTACAATATCTATCTCTTTACCTGGTTAATTTTGCAATATAATGTACTGTAGTTTCACTCATGATTTGCAAATGACAGGATTATCTTCTCTACTAAAGCTGAATAGTATTTCATTGTATATGTACACAGATACCATTTTATTTATTCATCTTTTGGTGGACAATTAGATAACATCTCTATGATGATTGTGAGGAATGCTGAGGGCCAGCACTGTGGCAGAGTAGGTTAAACCACTGTCTTTTTTTTGTCAATTCAGAATAAATGCATAAATATGTAATTGGCTGTCAAAACCATGAATCTAATATGGGCACTGATTTGGGTCCCAGCTTACCCACTTCATGTCCTGCTCCCTGTTAATGTGTCTGAGATTGGGAGACCTTTTTGAAATTTCTGGCTCCTGGCTTCAGCCTGGCCCCTGGCTGTTGCAGCCATTTAGGGATTGAACCAGCAGATGCAAATACACACTCTGTGGGTTTGTGTGTTTGTGTGTGTCTGTGTGTCTCCTTCTCTCTGTAACTCTGCCTTTCAGTAAAGAAAATAAATCTTAAAATGATACTGATATGAACAAGGGACTGAAGATCTCATTTCAATACAGTGATTTTAATTCCTTTGGTTATATACCCAGGAAGAGGATTGGTTGGTTATGATAGGATTGGTTAGTTATGATAATTTTTATTGTTATTGCTTTGTTTTCCAAACTGCTTGTGCTGGTTTACATTCCTATCAACTGTGTAGTCTCTTTTGTCTATCTTTGCTTTTGGTGTCTGTGCTTTTAGATTCTTATCCAAGAAATTACTGCACAGAGCAATAAAGTTTCCCTCTGAGTTTTCTTAAATAGCTTTATAATTTTTGGCATTACATTTAACTACTTTGTCCATTTTCAGTTGATTTTTGTAGATGACCTGCAAAATAGATCTAATATCATTCTACATCATTTGCATTGTGTGGAGATTATCTTATTTGCATTGTGTGTTCTCAGCATTTTTGATAAAAAATCAATTGACTCCATTCTTGAGTTTATTTTTGGGCTTCTATCCTTTTCCACTTATCTGTGTATCTGAATCATGCTGGTGTTATGCTATTTTAACTACAACAGCTCACCCTGCCCACTCTGGCATGCAGGCCAGAACTTGTGCACCTCGCCCCGGTCGCCAGCCCCCCAGCTTCCCCAATAGGAAAGGTGTGTGCACTGAGCAGAGTTCTGGCCCTGTCTGCTGTAGGGCCCACAGCCCGCCGCCCCTTACACGGCAGCCGCAGTCTGGAGCTTGATGGGGAACAGGCTCCTGCTGAGGGCGCCCCTGGTCACGTTAGGCCTCGAGGATTCCAGCCTGGAGGAACACAGATCCCCGACTCCCTGGGCCCCGGCATCTGTGGAGGCGATGCAGGGCGAGGCTCAGTGGGTGGCAGGGTGGCCTCCTGAGGAGCGGGTGCGGCCCAGCTTTCCCGTGGTTCCAGAAATGGCCAAGCTGGAGCTGGAGGAGAAAGAAGTGGGGGAATAAGCGGAGCTGGACGGAGAGCTTCTAGAGGAGGAGCTGGACAAGGCCTAGAAAGAGGACTCAACCTTCTCTGCTGCTGCTGTCGCCACTTGCAGCCGCGGCCTCCCAGAGCCAGCCAATCCCATTGGGCCCCTGGGCTTGGTGCTGCTGCCAGCTGCAGGCTTTGATGCGCGATAGGCGGCTGTGGTGGCTGGGGTGCTGTACCGAGGGGAGGATGTCCAGGGCATGTAGGTGGTGATGCTGTTCCATGCCGGCTCAGGGGCGGCGGCCAGGCTGACAGGGGAGCAGGTGGTCCTGCTGTAGAGGAACAGCATCAGCATCAGCTCTAGGGAGTGTGTGCCAGTGCATAGCTCTGACACACCGCCAGGATCATAGATCACCAGGGTTGTAAAATTAGAGCAGTGAGAGCCAAGACAAACACATATATCAAGACTTTGTTCCTGGTGAAGAGCCAATGACTTGTTTGTGGTGTTGTGCTGGACAGAATGAAGATGTTGCCATGGCCAAAAGAGAAATCCTCTCAGCTGCAGAGCACTTCTCCATGATTCATGCATCTCAAAACAAAAATGACCCTGCCCTAAGAGGCCTGTAATGTAGTGCTTATCTGCTCTGTCACACCACCGTCCAAGTCAGGGTCCCCTATCATATGGTGTGATTAGTTGTTGGACCCAAAGGGGCAACTATTAAAAGAGTTTAGCAACAAACCCATACCTACATCGTAACTCTGAGCAGAGATAAGGAGCTTGTGACAGGGGTGCCAGAAAATGTGGCCTGGGCACAAGAAATATAGATGTGCCATGCATACAGGAAACTTTATAGAGCTCAATGAAGATGAATTATATTACAATTGCACCGACCTAAACTTTAAAGGTGGCACTCTTGGCTCTGCATGACTGCCTTCCAATCCAGTTCTTCCTAGCTACGCAAGGATGGTATCCATCTATTGAAATAGTTCCACAGATTCCTACTTTGGAAGCAATAGGCTGTCTGACTTCAGTCCAACAAGCCCATTTGGGACAGGGCAATTTTTATTTGTAGACACACTACCATCTGTGGGCTCAGATCTTGCAGTTCACTCTCCTGCCTTTGATTCTTTACCAACATCTGTTCAAACTATCTGGACTCCGTTTGAGCTGGTTAACCTACTCTCTGGCTTTGAGAGTGAATATTCTGGTAACATGAAGTTTCATCATAGAGGAAGACAACCATCTACTCCTTGTCTATCTACTTCATTTCCTGAGGGCGTAGAACACCCATTTGCTTGGTGGATTAGGAGCGACTCACATAGTACATGCAACTATGCTGGCCTTCAAGTATACATCCCTGCTTTTTCTAATGGTGTCAATAGTTACTATTCTTCCAATGGTGGTTCAACTTCAGGCTTACCTCCAGAATCAAGAAGAAAGCACAGTTGTGTGATTTGCTTTGAGAATGAATTATTGTTGCACTAGTTCCATATGGCCAAAACCTCTTCTGCATTGAACATGTCAACAAGATCTGTGCAAAGAAGAACACAAACATGTCCATTTTACCAGCCAGCTGTTACACTGGCAATCCAAATTCATTCTTCACTATATATATTTATATATATACACATATATTTATATATACATATATACACATAAATATTATATCTCTATATGAACTCATAAAGGCATGGGCATAATGGTACCCCCCCAACCTCCTAATGAATATCTATGACTGTTATCAGACTTTATTGGGATTAGGCTGCTATGGTACCACTAAACCTTAATGGTCTCTTGCCTATTAGTTTGGTTTATATTATTAATACTGTCCTTTAGACCCAGAGATATAGCTTGTATAAGAACTACTAAAGCTGAGGTTTACCTTAACTGAGTGAAGATTGTAGGATGTGTGAGGCTATGAGAAAAGTGTATACATTAGAGTAGGTTCCATGCACTGCTGTGAAGACTATAAATTCTTTCAATGTAGGATTGAAAGTTCTGCAGATATCTGTTAGAACAATTTGGGATATAGTGTCGATTAAATTTGCTGTTTCCTTCTTGATTTTCTGTCTGGTTGATCTGTCTATTTCTGAGAGTGGAGTATTGAAGTCCCCCAGTACTATTGTATTGGAGTCTAAGACTCCCTTTCAGTCCCTTAACATATCTTTCAAATAAACCAGTGCCCTGTAATTAGGTGCATATACATTTATAATAGTTACATATTCCTGTTGAATTGTACCCTTAATCATTATATAGTGCCCCTCCTTGTCTCTCTTAACAGTTTTTGTGTTAAACTTTATTTTGTCTGATATTAATATGGCTGCACCAGTTTGTTTTTTTTTTTTTTTTGTTTCTGTTGGCATAGAATATCTTTTTCCAACCTTTCACTTTCAGTCTGCATCCATCTTTGTTGGAAAGATGTGTTTCTTGTAAGCAGCAAATAGATAGGTTTTGTTCCTTGAACCATTCAGCCAATCTGTGTCTTTTAAGTGGACAGTTCAGGCCATTAACGTTCAATGTAACTACTGATAAGTGGTAAATTTGCCCTGCCATTTTCCCAATGATATTTTCTAACATATGCTTTGAACTTCCTGTGATCTTTTGCTGTGAGGTTTTCTTCCTTTACCTTCTTTCATATTGATGGCCATGTTTCTGTGTTTCTGTGTGTAACATATTTTAAGCATCTTTTGCAGGGCTGGAAAGTGGTGACAAATTCTTTCAATTACTGTTTGCTATGAAAGGTCTTTATTTCACCTTCATTCACAAATGAGTGCTTAGCAGGATATAATATTCTGAGCTTGCAGTTTTTCTCTCTTAGTACCTGTGCTATGTCTCGCCATTCCCTCCTAGCCTGTAGTGTTTCTGATGAGAAGTTTGCTGTGAGTCTATTTGGAGATCCTCTGAGAATAATCTGATGTTTCTCTCTCGCACATTTTAGGATCTTTTCTTTATGTTTCACTGTGGAGAGTTTGATAACATGTCGTGGTGAGGAGCTCTTGGTCATGTTTATTAGAGGTTCTATGAGCGTCCTGTACTAGGATGTCTCTGTCCTTCTCCAAACCCATAAAGTTTTCTACTAATATCTCACTAAAAAGGCCTTCTGATCCTTTCTCCCTCTCCATGCCTTCAGGAACTCCTAGAACCCAAATGTTGGTTTTTTTAATAATATTCTGTAGATTCCTGACAATATTTTTTAAATTTCTAATTTTTTCCTCCTCTCTTTGGTTAGAATGTGTACTTTCTTGTGCTCTGTATTCCAAGTCTGATATTCTCTCTTCTGCTTCACTGATTCTGTTTTTAAGGCTCTCTAATGTGTTTGTCATTTGATCCATTGAATTCTCTTTTCATTTTCATTTCTCTTCAGTTTCACAGTTTCATGTACTACTAGTTTTTTCATTTCATTTTGATTCCTCCTTAATATTTCATTTTCACAAGAGAGATTTTCTATCCTGTCCAATTAGGATTTCTGTATTTCAAGAATTTGCTTTTGATAACTTCTAGATGTTTTTATCATAAATTTCTTGAAATACATATTTTGCATTTCTTCTATCTCATCATCTTCATAATCTTGAATTGGAGTGCCTCATTCATGTGGGGACATCATAATATCTTCCTTCTTGTTTCCTCAGTTTCTATGTTTGTTGCTTGTCATTTTGGGAATATTCTTTGGTTTCTTCTTTTTTTTTTCCTCACTGTGGTGGTTTTTCTTGGTATACTATGGCCCTAGATTAAGTGGACTGTCTGTTTTTGATGGATCCTTAGAGGCTTGTGATGGGTGTGGCCGTTGAGTTCTGTTCGGTTCTTCAGGGTTAAGGGTGTGCCAAAGGTGACATACCCAGGTTAGCCATGGTAAATCTCTCTCTCTCTCTCATTTAGTAGGGAAGTAAATGCACGAAGCTGAGTGGAGTTGAAGGCAGTCATTGTTTTAGCTCTGTCCCCTGTGGGTATAATATTTGTCTGCTCTGTCCCAAGGACCTCACAAAGGATCTGTGCATTCCTCAGTGTAAGTTCAAATTCCCACGGTCTTCCACTGGGTTGCCAAGGTTACCGAGATTTTGACGTCTCCCCTCCCAAGCGAGTACTCACATCTCCAGTACTCCATGAGTCTTTTCATAGACTCTCATTTTTTTTCACAGTCTCAGTTAATTAGCTCCACACATTCAGTAGGTCCTAACCTCCTATAATTTCTCCCCACCAGAGTAAGGTTTTTCTGCTTGGCTGATGGCAAGTGCAGCTTTTACATATGTCCAGAATGGCACCTGCTTTTTGTCTATATATCTATATCTATCTATATCTATATCTATATCTATATCTATATCTATATCTATATCTATATCTATATCTATATACTCTCCTCTAGTTAGGCTGGTGAACTTTCTCCCATGGGGCTTCAAGCCTTGTTCCCTCTAGGCTCTTCCTTCTGCCTTCCTGCCAGTGTCTTGGGCTACTGAGGTTTGACCTTACCTCCCTTTCCAGTGCTTGTGCATAGATTCTGTGTCTGGGGCCTTGAACCATGGACGCCCATGCCTTCCATGTAGGTCCACCATGTCCACTAGTTCTGGAAGAGTTTGCTCTGCTGTTTTTTCCCTAACACTTCTCTGAACCTATAGTATCTGCACTTTTATTAAATCACCCTTTCCTGGACTATCAGTGTGCTCCCTCCCTAATCTGCCATCTTGGAGGAAAGCTGGAAAATATTTTTTAAAAAAAAAGATTCATTTTGTATTTGAAAGTCAGAGTTACAGAGAAGGAGAGTCAGTGGGGGGGGAGAGAGAGAGAGAGAGAGAAAGAGAGAGACCCAAGGCCCCAATGAATCATCTATGGGTTCATTTTGGATTTTTCTGAAAGCACAAATGTAGCATTTTGTCCCAACCCTACAAATTGAGGACTACAAGCAGGAACTTCCAAATGGCTAATGTGCAACTTCTGTATTATGAGCCCTTGGGCTGAGACCTCTGGCTATTTCCTGCTGAAGGTCTTGAGCCAGGCTGGTGAGATGTAGGTAGCAATTCTTGAGATCTATGGATTGTGACCTGGAAGTCTTAGAATCCTGAGTGTAAGAAATAGATAACACATCTATCCCAATTGTTATCCAATGTGTTTTTGTCCTAGATATTTATTTCATTAAAAAGTCAAAAACAAATTTTAGAGCTTTAAAAAGACTTCCTGGGTCATTCAATTATTACTGCTGCAAACCAGAGTTCTCTCTCAATTGCTTGTTTGTTTTCTTTCTTGCCTCCTTCTAAGGGCCTATATACTTCCTCTCCTTCCCATCTTTTCCTTTCTCATGGTTGCCTGCTTTTCCATCCTACAATATCATTTTCCTGCTGTAATTAAATCTTGTGCGAAGTACTGACTTAATTTATCTTCTCTCTCTTTGTGTGTGTTTATGCATGTGTAACTTACATATTGGTATATAGTACCTAAATATGTATGATATGATTTTGTACATTATCATATATATTGCTTCTCTATGTGATGGGTATGGGAATCAAACCTGGGCAACCGAGCTTCCAACTTGTGCTTATAACCATGATGCCATATTAGCACTGATTGTCTTTCTCACTTTGGCATTGATGAACAGCAGAAAACTTCATGTGAATCCCTTATAAGGTAAGCACTCAATAGTTATTTTCACATGTATATGATCTCTCATCACCCTCTCCAGGATCCTGTATTCCCTGATTTTTCATGTGATCACCAAGGATTATCTTTCTCTAGGATTTATTGGTACATTCAGCTAAACAAAGAAAATTTTACTTTGTAATAAATACAATTTGAACCTCTTTTTCCATAACTGCCTACAGAACTACTTTGAACCTTCTTGGTAAATTTCTCTATAACTGCACCTCCTATTGTGTAGAGGTCCTTTTCTAAGATCCTCTAGATTTAAGGTCATCTCACATGCTCAGGGGTAAAGAATGATATTTTCCTTTCATTTTCTCAGAAATATGAGTTCTCTTAGCCTACAGTGTTCCCTGAATAAGCTCATCTGCTCCATACGCACAGAATATTTCACAGACCCTGTCACAATTACCTGTGGACACAGATTTTGTAGTCCCTGTTTCTGCATCTTCTTGGAAGATGTCCAACCTCCTGTTTGCTACTCTGTATGCCAGCCAATACCACAGAAAATAGATTCACAAGGTATTATATTTGCTGAGAAACAAGCTCCTCACACCATAATCTGTATGACACACCAGAAAGAACCTCATCTGTGAAACTGACAATAGCTTTCTGTGTGTGCTCTGCTCTGAATCCCCAGAACATGCCACTCACAAACTTTGCCAAATACAGACGGTTGCTGAATACTGCAGGAAGAGTATTGAAGTGTGCATGTTTACCTGAAACTGACAGGCAAAAGCAAGGATATGCCAATTATTATTGTTGTTATCCTTTTGTGCAATTAAAAAAATAAAATTACTAACCATCACATGTTAGTCATTATTCTGAACATGTGAGATGGAGCAGTGAAGAAACCATACAAATAGCTCTGGTCACCTGTAGCTTAAATTTTCTTGGGCTGAGACAGAGGAATGTGCAAAGATGATGAAGATGATGATATTATAATTCTGATATTTCAGGATAAGTATCAGTATAAATTTCTGGTGGCCATGACAGTCACTGGCTAATTTAGTCATGATCACAATGAACTTATGTTACTGTATCTAAATCTGCTCAGAGTGTCATAGACAAAAACAGCATTTCAAAATAAAATATGAAGCAAGATTCCCTTCTGAAAATTTACCAGGTTACATATAATTTCAGTGCTGTATTACTCAGATAATGGGTCACATTAGATTCAGGAAATCTATCCTTGGTTTGAGAGATCTCTCATATATGACAGATTTCTCTAGGAAATGTCCACTATTTCTGCTGTCTTTATGCTTTAGTTACTTTCTGTATATCCACATGTCTTTAACAAGTAGCAGAAATGTACTATATTTTTCTTTTCTAATGCTCAAATTTATATTTCTTTTTCAGGATAAACTCCTAAAGCAAATGAAGTCTGTATGGAAAAAGAGACAGAAAAATCAGAGGAATTTAAAGAAAGAGACAAGCATAATCAGAACATGGCAAGTAAGTTTTTTTTTTTTTTTTTTTTTTTTTTTTTTTTGACAGGCAGAGTGGACAGTGAGAGAGAGAGAGACAGAGAGAGAAAGGTCTTCCTTTTGCCGTTGGTTCACCCTCCAATGGCCGCCGCTGCAGCCGGCGCACCGCGCTGATCCTGGCAGGAGCCAGGAGCCAGGTGCTTTTCCTGGTCTCCCATGGGGTGCAGGGCCCAAGCACCTGGGCCATCCTCCACTGCACTCCCTGGCCATAGCAGAGAGCTGGCCTGGAAGAGGGGCAACCGGGACAGAATCCGGCGCCCCAACCGGGACTAGAACCCGGTGTGCCGGCGCCGCAAGGTGGAGGATTAGCCTATTGAGCCACGGCGCCGGCCATGGCAAGTAAGTTTTATAAGCCCTTGTCTCTGAAGCAATTTGAGAAAGGACACTACAGTAATACACAGAGGAAGAACTTGAGTTAGGTTATAATATCTCCTAGTGGGCTCACTAGAAAAAACAGTCCATGTTTCTCTATAGGGTAAACTAATGTTGAAATTTTATGCTGGACCCACTGTACACCAAAATATTTTCATGATTTAGGGATAAAGCGATATATATGAAAGGTCAAAAATATGACATTGCAAAATAGAATGCAATGGTGCCAAGGATAAAATAAAAATGTGGTTCTATAAGTGGGAGGACTTTATCCTGGCCAAGGAGAAATCACTGTGAGTTCCCTTACGAGTAAAGAGCTCTAGGTGCCAAGAGAATGGATAAATGGCTTTCTGAGAACACATATTTCAGGGGCAGAAAATGCAATGTATAAGTCAAACAAATGAGTGGAAAATAATACAAATGTACATATAAGGGAAGTGAGGTTTTGGGAAGGAAGGCTCTTGGTGAGTTGTAATACATAGTTCAAAAACTGTAAGAACTGTAAGGGTTGGTCTCACACATGGCCACAGCAAGTATGATTGCATTTGATCAGTAAGTCTGACCTTGATAGAAATAAAGTTTTAGCAAGAGAAAGAAGTCATTTGGAAAGGAGATTTTGTTCTATTATTTTTCCCTTAGTAGATCTGAAAGTTTGCACATGCTTAAAGGCTATATAGAAAGAATGGAAGAGACATTTTAAAAAAGCAATTAAGTGAAAGAGATTCAGAGAAAGAGACCAAAAAGATAGACACATACCCTATAAATAAGGAGAGGTGGAGGTAAAGGAAAAGAGAGAGGGTGGGAGTGAAGATAGAGAGAAACATGAATTAAAAATTCAATACAGAAAGAGACAGAGGTTGAAAGCAAGAATAAATATCTCAGGATAGTAGTCTAGAGAAAGAGCAGGTATGAGTAGCCTTGGGAAGTAGGAGGCACAAAAAACCAACCATTGATGGAAACATAGGGTTTGGGAATGAAAGTAATTTAGAAAGATAATGTCTGATGTTGTCTGTTGTACTAAAGTAGTAAATTGTTCTTTTGCTGAGAGTGTCCAGTCAGTTTCTGAGAAGCTTTGAGCAGAATGGATTTTTAGATTTAGGAACAAAGATTAGAATATCATATGAAACCATACACAAATAAATCTTAAGGTTTATTTACATAAAACATGGAAATTTGAAGGAAAAGATGTGGAAACAATGATGCAGGAAAATTAATGAGTAGGAAGGTAGGATGGGAGGGAAGAAAAGTGGAAGAAAGCAAAATCTGGGATACCTAAAAGCATAAAGGAATAAAACTGTAATTACTACATCAGAAGACAAAGCAGAAAAGGAGATAAGGACAGAATAAAACCAAATAGATGTGTGATCTAACAAGCCAAATGTCGTTGCAGGCATTGATAAACCTATGGTTGGTGATGATCAATGCTGAGTATCGTACAGTGTATCAGTACCTTCATGAAGAAAAGCAAAGACATTTAAAGAGCCTAGCAAATGAAGGAGGGACCCAGCTGCTCTACTTCTGATCTAGCTCCCTCCTATTTTGAAGAGAAAAGCATTGGAAGATGCTTCAAGTGCTTGGGCCTCTTCATTGTGTGGGATACCCAGATGGAGTTCCAGGCTCCTGGCTTAAGCCTAGCCCAGATCAAATCATCATGGCCATGTGGTGAGTAAACTAGCTGATGGAGGATTTCTCTGTCTCTTTCTTTCTCTCTTCCTTCCTCTCTCCCTTCTTCCTGCTGTATCTGTAAGTCTGTTTTTCACATAAATAAATCTTTAAACTATTATTTTTTGCACTATTTACTGAGTTCAATTCATATTTATTTGTGAAGGGTGCTGATAGAGCATCTTGCATGGTTTGATAATGATACATTTGGGGGCATGTTGTCAGCAGGTCCTTTCCTTTACAGGAGTGAGTCAGTGCAACTGTATCTGCCTCAGCCTGTGAACCCACAGCTCAGTTCCTGGGTCACCACTGGGATGCCAAAAGGGCTTAACTTCTTCAGAGGCAAGAGGCAGCACTCTGTGACAGCAGCATTAACATTGCTCACATCAGTAGATTCTCATGTAGTGCTCTCTTCATTTCTGTTATTCATTTCAACAAGTCTTTATAACTACCTTTATAAATGACAATTGCAAGGAGCCTGACCAAAAAAAAGGGCATATTGTTGTATAATTCCAACACCAAAATATTTTCATGATTTAGGGATAAAGCAATATATATGAAAGGTCAAAAATATGACATTGCAAAATAGAATGCAATGGTGCCAAGGATAAAATAAAAATGTGGTTCTATAAGTGGGAGGACTTTATCCTGGCCAAGGAGAAATCACTGTGAGTTCCCTTATGAGTAAAGAGCTCTAGGTGCCAAGAGAATGGATAAATGAATGGATAAAAATAAACAATAGACATTGGAGGGATGATGTGATAAATTATTGATTTTTCATTATGGCACATAAAACTGTAAATCCATTCAGTTTATTTTAACTATGGTTATTTTTGATGTTCACATTCTTAGAAACTTCGTAGTAATATTTTAAATGTTTACTTGGATCTGGCTTTGTGACATAGCAGGTGAAAACACCACATGCACTGCAGGCATCCCATATAGAAGTTAGTTCCTGTCCCAGCTGCTCCACTTCTGATCCAGCTCTCTGCTATGGCCTGGGAAAGCAGAAGAAAGTTGTGCAAGTCTTTGGGCCCCTGTGTTTCAGTTGATTTTTCAACAATGTTGCAGTGGATTTACTTCTGAGAGGAGGAGCATGGTGGGAGCAAGAGGTGTGGAGTCACCGCACAGACCCCAGGAGTCAGGTGAAAGCAGCCATGAGGCAAGCAGCCAGCAGACTTGTTTATTTTGGTTGGTACATCTTATATAGTCAAGACCAGCAAATCTGGTCAAGGGGTGGTCTATTGTTGCCAGGCAATTTCCAAAGCCATCCAATCACAGCCTGTTGCCAGGCAGGCTCCATTGCCAGGTGGGATTCAAAGCCATTCCTGAGTAACTGATGCTCACTTGCCAGTGGCCACCTTGGCATGGCCTTTTCATTCCACCACATTTCCCCCTTTTTGTTTATTTTTGAGCAATGGGAAGCATGGTTCTTGGCCATACCATTGTTGACCCTGTTTCCATGTGGTCTCCATATGCAGCTGTGCCTGTCCTAGGTTGTCCCCCAGGGGATCTCTTACCCATCATTGACTAACCAGAGCTCAAATTGAGAGACCACAGGAGTGCTTGCTCAGATAGGGGTAGGAACGAGGAATAATGGTTATCAGGAATGGCATGACTGCACACAGGCTGTGGGCCATTTGAGTGGCTGATCAGAGCTAGTGGGACATAAAACAGTAACAGATACAGCTATGGGCAGTTTCTCAGGGTAGGATGCTAGGGCAGGTGCATCTGCTAACAAGGCAGATTCTGTCTTGTTCAGCTGGTTCTGGTTGGCTGTCAGTTGCAGGCTTGATGTTTCTGGCTGGTTTCAAATGGGCTGTCCTGCATTCTCTGGAAAGACACAAGCATATCCTTGACCCTTGGTTATCAGAATTCTTCTTATGGGTGTTGGAATCCAGGCCCTGAATTTTTCATACAATTCAACATTAACAACAAACATGCAGGTGGCATGGGATCTAGCAGCTGCCCTGAGAGCCTGGGGTGCCTGAGTACTGCCACAAATGTGGGGATCCTCACTGGGTGTCGATAGGATGACCTCACAGGAGTTATTGTCTAGAGTTCCTCTAAGTTCATCCCACAGGTATGTGGGGGGTGGCTGACTAGTAATTGCTACATTGTTTGCTACATTTTTTTTTTTTGCTGCCAGAGCTCTCTCTCCCTAAGTCATCAACTGTTGTCTGTGAGACAGGGACCTGAAGTGTCAGGCTCTTATCACTCACAGATTCACTATGTTTGATAATCTGCATGAGACTCTGAGAGGGGGGTATCTTTCCCATGTCTGAGTGCTTAACAGTGGCAAGCACAGCAACTCTAGCCAGAGGAAAGACCCGCACAGCACTGCTGCCATAACAAAGCAAATTCCTAGCACCTCAGCTGTTGATAGCATTTTGCAGGAGGTTTCCCTATGTTAGACAAACAGATAATGGTGTATCAGATCATAAGTATGTCCTGTTCTTAGTGAGGGACTTCCTTGATAGGTCAAGGCCGAAGGCCCACATGGTGTCTCTGGAGTGTCACCTCTCTCCAGTGAGGGAAGATGACTTGGTTCTGAATTCTGGGATGATCAGTCCCTTATGTGAATTCACTGGGTGAACTGAAATTAAAGGAGGAGCTGAGAAGTGACATACACTTCTGTGTGGTGTGTGCCTAACCTGGGGTCACTTAGATCAAGGACAAGGACAAGGAAAAGGCCATAGGAGGGGGCTCTGTGCTCACCCTCACAGAACCGAACAGCACACAAAACACCAAGGGGCCTTCTTGCCAAAATCCAGGGGGGACCTTGCCAAGTTTGACATGCTGTCTCTTTCTCAGTCAGATGTCGTGCCAGATGTTGCCTTGGAAAATAAAGCCAGATAACCCAGTGTGTGATCTTATGTGTGATATATACCATAGGTATGTTCTGTTCTCAGTTAGCTCTTTAAGTGTTGTGAACATCTGGTCAATTGGCTTATTGGTCAGGTTAGAGACTGCAAAAGGGATTGTCTTTTCTATCTGTACTGAGTATTTGCTGTCTGCAAATATATTTACTGGTCCATCTTGGCTAAGGAGTAGAACCTTGACTATTGCTCTTTTTTCTCCCATCTGTACTGTTCCCCCGTGGGGTTATACATGGATCTTATATTTTTCTGTTAAAGATTTGATCACTATTCCAAACAGTAATTTATTGGCATCCATAAACGCACATGGTGCCATGGGTATAGGCTGATTAGCAGGGAAAACATGTTTTGTATAATCTATTTCTAAGGCTCGTAGTGTCTGGAGTAGCCTGTCTGCTGGCAGGTGATTGTCAACCTGTCCTGGGAAATTTATCATTAAAGTTTGAAAGAGCCTGCTATTCTGCATCAATGTTGACAGTTCTAATTGAGATAGTGGTAGGACCACTATGTCTGGCTCTGTGTTAAATATTTTATTGATATAATACCTTAATTTAAGTCCCATCATAAGGATGGCATCTACTAGGTTTACTATTTTACAATTGCTCCAGACTATGTGCACCCAAACAACTGGTCTGTGTTGTTGCCAAATAACTCCTAAGGGGGCATTGAGGTTAGATATGTTTATGGCAAATAGAGGCACCCGAGGGTCATATCTAAAGGTTTTTAAATTTGACAACTGGGTATTAAGCTTTCCTATAGTGGATTTGGCTGCTGGTGTCAATGCAATTTTTGAAGAAGGGCTGTTTCCCTTAGTAAATCATATAGTGGCTTACGTTCTGCAGGTGTTAGGGGAAGGAAGGGCTTCAGCCAATTGATTTGGCCACATACGTTGCTGAAGTTCATTAAGTGAGTATTTATGCTTGACTTTTAGGTTTGTGCCCATTGCAGATATATGGGAGGAGATTTGATAAACCAAGAATTGAAAGGGAGGAAAATATTGTACCTTTTCTGTGGCAATAGACAAACCCAGGAATTGTAAATTTCTTACTGTCTCAGGCAGTCATTCAGAGTAGCTGCATTCTTGTGAGCAAGTAAGATATCATTCACATAATGTATGACCAAGCACTAATCTGTAAGTGTGCTGGTTGCATGAGAAACATATCTTTGGAAAATGGCAGGGCTAATTTTCATGTCTTGTGGGAGTACTGTCCACTGGAATCTTTTTGCAGGGACCTGGAAATTGGGCTCCCATACTGTAGAGGCAAAGTAAGACTTATCCTGCTCCTCAATGGGAATGGAAAAGAAACAATCTTTGATATCAAGGGTAACTATGTGGTATCCATTAGGAATAGCCCTTGGATGGGGAATGCCAGCCTGGAATGTTCCTATCTTTTTTATATTTTTGTTAATAGCTCTCAAATCCTGTAGAAGCCTGTATTTTCCCTATTTCTTTGGTATCACAGAAATGGGTGTGTTATGAGGACTAGTGGAGGGTTCTATGTGTCCCTTTTCCTATTGTTCCTGTACCAATTCTTTAAGGATGCTAAGTTTGGGTTGTATTATTGGCTACTGCTCTACCCAGATGTTTCCTGTTTTTACCATTCAATGGGGGATTGGGCTTGGCTTTTGTATGTGGTGAGCAGTGGCCCCTTGAATTGGGGATGCATCTTACTTGTAGGTTCTCCATTAAAGCTATTGGCTTGTGGAGATTTGTGATCTGTAGTAAGGACTTCCTGCACTTGTGAGAGCACATCTCTCCCCTATAAGGTCATGAAAACCTCAGCAATTAGTCGAAAGATGGTTCCTGTATCTCTACTTTCATCTCGCCAAGTTACAGGCATGATGACCTGATCAGCCAATTTCAATCCTCCAACATCTTGGAGGTTAGGTCCGGGTGCTGTCTTCCAATGTTGCATTTTTCTTGTGTCCCTAGCTTTTAAGACAGTAACATCTGCTCCCATATCAATTAAACCCACAAAGGCAATGTCATCTAAATATAGGGTCAATTTCAGCCTCAGATTGAAGATGGGCATCGACCAGTTAATGTTGATGGGATTCCTTCTTACTTGCTGGGCTGAGGGCTGTCCCACTGGGAGTTAAAGGCTTGGTTTTGCAATCTTTAGCTGAATCAGAGCATTTTTACATCTGGGACACAGCATTTTGGTCTTGCCCCATCTTTGAATCCCACCACAGCCCTGAACCCACATGGGAGACATGGAGGAGTTTCCTGGCTCCTGGCTTCTGATTGGTGTAGCTCCTGCCATTGTGGCCATCTGGGGAGTGAACCAACAGATGTATGACCTCTTTCCCTCTCTGCCTCTGCCTCTCTGTAACTCTGCCTTTCAAATAAATAAATACAAATTTTTAAAAATAAAAAATATTTACTTAAAGATTGAATTTTCCAGGAATGAACTTTCATGAATCATAAGATTTAATTAATCATAAAAATGTTAGTAAATGCTGATAAAGAGATTAAACCTACAACTCTGCACAGAGCTGTGTAAGTGATGGAAAGAGAGTAATTTTGACATCTGGTAGAGACGGTGGGATGGGATGCACAGAGTTGTGGTTCAATGGCCCCAAAATCATATGTTCTGCTTGAAAAATGACACAAGGGCAGCCATGATGTATATCAGGTTAAGCCACTCCTTGCTTTGGCCTCGATAGGGTTCTTGCTTTGGCCTGGATAGTGGTTAAAAGGTTAAAATGTCACTATCATGACCTCTGTCTCATACTGGAGTCCCTGGGTTTGATTCCTGTTGTAAGTACAATTCCAATTTCCTGTTAATGCATATCCTGACTGGAAGCCTATGACGGCTCAAGTACTTACATCTGGATCATCTGTGTGGGAGATCTGGATCAAATTCTAGGTTTTTGGCTTCTGACTGGCCTGGTTTGGGCTGCTGTGGATATCTGGGGAATGAACCAGTAGGTGGAGAATCTTTCTCTGTCTCTCTCTCTCTTTGCTTTTCAAATAATTTGAAAATAAATAAACTTTAAAAATTAATAAGAGTAAAGGCTCTTTTAAACAAAGGGCTCACATAGACTTTAAGTTTGTTTCACCTTTGCTTACTTAGAAATTAAGCAAATAAGTCACTCAGAGCTAATAACAATACCACAGTATAAACATAACTAATATAGTTGTTATTTTATTACATTCATTTTATGATAGTTGAGTAATAAGGCTTAAGTAAATCAAGGGCCAGTGGCTATTTCCTTCTCATTGTAAGAACAAGCTCCTTAGTGTTTAGTGGAATAGTGAAAATGAAGTCAGAACTTTGCTTCTTATACATTCTATACATGTTCTTCTGTGTGATTAGAGAAAAGACCTTTCTAAACTCTTTTCATATTTCCAGTGATATACTGTCTATACCCATTTTGTTAAAATGTGTGCTATAGCTGACTAGTACTGATTTGTTAAAGCTAACTATTGAGTGTCTGGGAATTTTTTGAATGAGTATTAAACAGTAAATTGTAGTATCCTCAGCAAACAGCACAAACTGGTTGTTTTTCTTTATTTCCAAGGATTTATTTGACTGTCAAACATTTTCTAGACTACCACTTTATGGATTCACTGTTCTCTTTTTACTGTAGTGTACATTACCTTGGACATGTAAATTGCTTCTAATGGAAGACCTGAAGTGTTTGCAGTATAGCCTCTACTCTTCAGATATGTCCCAACTTCCAGCAAGTTCACACTTCACTCCTTCAATGGTAGCTCAGACCTTTACCTCAGGCAAACACTACTGGGAGGTGGATGTGGGAAACTCCCATTACTGGGCTGTAGGACTTTGCAAATAATCCTGGACAAAGAGGAATGGCATGCGACTTGAATCTGAAGGTATCTTTCAACTTGTGTGTGTCAGAGTAGATGACTATTTCATTCTCTTCTCAACTTCCCCACTACTACTTCACTATATCCAGACACCCTGGGGCTGGGTCAGAGATTTCCTGGATTGTGAGTTTGGCATAGTGAAATTTTGCTAATATTGCCCAAAGTTCCCTCATTTGTAGGTTCCTTTCATGCTACTTCCATTTCCCTCTGAGACCTTTCATTTTCCATGGACCCAAATGATTAGCAAGAGGTCACAACCTTGACCAAGTTCTTGGGAATTCTAATTGCAAAGGAGGCTCTTATCCTGGAGACTTATTTAATTGGGAAGATTGTTTATAATTGATTCTATTTAGCTTCATTTTACCTTTGGGAGGCATACTCATTTTATTATTTCTAAAGCTATTGATGTTTAATATGCATCTTGTTTCCATTTGTATTTGTATTTCTATTTTATTTAAATAAAATACTCTTGGGCCAGCACCATGGCTCACTTGGCTAACCCTCCACTGTGGTGCCAGCATCCTATATGGGAACCAGGTTTTAGTCCTGGATTCTCCTCTTCTAGTCCATCTCTCTGCTGTAACCTGAGAAGGCAGTGGAGGGTGGCCCAAGTGCTTGGGCACCTGCACCCCTGTGGTAGACCAGTAGGAAGTATCCGGCTCCTGGCTACCATTCAGCATAGCTCTAGCCATAGTGGTCATTTGAGGGGTGAACCAATGGAAGGAAGACCGTTCTCTCTGTCTCTCTCTCACCTATCTCTATCTGTAAAATAAATAAAAATAAATTAATAAATAAAATACTCTCTTTTATTATTGTATCAGATACATTTTCTTTTTGCTTGCTCTTGGTGCTAGTTGGAGGTGAAAGAATAGGTGGGTGTGGAAACAAAAATAAGTAGGTCAATGCAGAGCATAGGTGATTCTCCTTCCTGACAACCCTCCCTGGATCCCTGTGTCAGCCTGGAATTCTGTCTTCTCCACTCATCAGGCTGCATCCTCTCTGCCCTCAGTTCCCAGCTTCCTGCAATCAATGAGATCTGATTGTTCTACAACCTCGGGAGCAACTTATCCTTTCATTTTGTAAAATGCTAACAGAACTCTGATTCTCTTTCATAGTTTGTAAATAACAAAAGGAGAAGGCCAATGTCACTCCTGCTTATCATTTCCAGAAATGAAACACCATGAGATATATTTAAGAAATATTTGAAAAAGTAAAATAATGAAAGGATAAAAAATTATTAAAAGTAAAGACTACAGGTGGGGTGGAGCCAAGATGGCACAATAGTGAGGGCCCGCACCGATAGTCCGGGAAAATTTAGTTTAAAAAAGCGGAGTTACAGTAGCCTCAGAAAAAAGGATCAGGAAAAAATTGCAGAGGAAACTCTTCCAGAGCTAGTGGCTGTGACTCAGAGGACCTACTGGGAGAGCAGGGTCGCCCACCACACGGAAACCAAACCGTGGGAGCCACAGAGTCTGAGCGCCAGAGTGGGAAGGGGAGTTGATGTGACACAGACAGCAGCGGGGAGAAGAGGGATGCACAGAGATCTGAGTCCACACATCGGCGCTAGAGGCAGAGGTGAGCTCAGTAACTGGAGACATTGGCAGGGAAATGGCCGACAGAATTTTAGAGGGAAGCGGGCTTTGAAGTGGGAAAGTTCAACAGACTACAGGAGAGAAGGAAAACAAAATAGGTGGGGGCGTACTGGTACAGACAAGTTCCTCTCTCCGCCAACCTTGCAAAGGCAAGCAAGAGCCAAAGAGCTGGGACATATATAATAAAAGGGGAGAGTTAAGGCTACAATTCAGTAGCCTAGGCAACCCAGTGGGAGTCCACAGGAGAAACTGAGCCTGCACAGACTCTTTGGGTAGAAGCCAGAGATCGGAAGCTAAAGACCATCCATTCTGCTCAGCCTTGCAGTATTACTTACCTCCTGAATGAAAAATAAAATAAAATAAATAAATAAATAAATAGAGATTTACAATACATAACCTGAGGGTGTCACCTTTGCACATCTGTAACCCTGAAAAACCAAGCAGAGCTCTCAGGCTATACCCATCTCAAGCCTCCAAGGCTCCTCCAACAGCAGGCAGTCCACTTAACACAGACATCGTTATAAAAAAAAAAAAACCTCACAGTGAGGGAAAAAGAATTAACCATGCCAAGCAATAAACACAGAAATCGAGGGAACAAGATCAACATTGACACTATGACGCCTCCAAATAAACAAAACACCCCAAGCCAAGATTATGAAGATGATGAGATAGAAGAAATGCAAGATACAGATTTCAAAAAAATTATGATAAGAACATTTAGAAGTTTTCAAAAGCAAATCATTGAACTACAGAAATCCTTATTGGACAGGATTGAAAATCTCTCTCATGAAAATGATTTTTAAGGAAGAATCAAAATGAAACGCAGAAACTAGTAGAACAGGAAAGTGTGATAGTGAAGAGAAATCAAAATGAAATGAAGAGCTCAATAGATCAAATGACAGATTAGAGAGCCTTAAAAACAGAATGGGTGAAGCAGAAGAGAGAATATCGGACTTAGAGACAGAGAACAGGAAAGGATACAGTGAAACCCAAAAAAAGAAGAGGAAATTAGAAATCTAAAAAATATTATTGGGAATTTACAGGATACTATTAAAAAAACCAACATTCGGGTTCTAGGAGTTCCTGAAGGCATGGAAAGAGAGAAAGGATTAGAAGGCCTTTTTAATGAGATACTAGCAGAGAACTTTCCGGGTTTGAGAAGGACAAAGACATCCCAGTACAGGAAACTCAAAGAACCCCCAGTAAACATGACCAAAAGAGATCCTCACTACAACACGTTGTAATTAAACTCTCCACAGTGAAACATAAAGAAAAGATCCTAAAATGTGCAAGAGAGAAACGTCAGATTCCTCTCAGAGGATCTCCAATCAGACTCATAGCAGACTTCTCATCAGAAACACTACAGGCTAGGAGGGAATGGCGAGACATACCACAGGTGCTAAGAGAGAAAAACTGCCAGCCCAGAATATTATATCCTGCCAAGCTCTCATTTGTGAATGAAGGTGAAATAAAGACCATTCATAGCAAACAGAAATTGAAAGACTTTGAGGTCACTCGTCCGGCCCTGCAAAAGATACCTAAAGATGTGCTACACTCAGAAACACAGAAACACGGCCTTCAATATGAAGAAGGGAAAGGAAGAACACCTACCAGTAAAAGAGCATGGGAAGCTCAAAGCATATACTAGAAAATATCTCCGGGAAAATGGCAGGGCAAAGTTACTATGTAACAATAGTCACATTAAACGCGAATGGACTTAACTTTTCAGTTAAAAGACACCGTTTGGCTGATTGGCTCAAAGAACACAACCCAACTATTTGTTGCCCACAAGAAACGCATCTCTTTAACAAAGATGCATGCAGACTGAAAGTGAAAGGTTGGAAAAAGATATTCCATGCCAACAGAACCAAAAAAAGTAGGTGTAGCCATATTAATATCAGACAAAATAAACTTTAATACAAAAACTGTTAAGCGAGACAAGGAGGGACACTATATAATGATTAAGGGTTCAATTCAACAGGAAGATGTAACTATTATAAATGTATATGCACCTAATTACAGGGCACCGGTCTATTTAAAAGATATGTTAAAGGACTTAAAGGGAGATTTAGATTCCAATACAATAGTACTGGGGGACTTCAATACTCCACTCTCAGAAATAGATAGATCATCCGGACAGAAGATCAACAAGGAAACAGTAGATTTAATTGGCACTATTGCCCAAATGGATCTAACAGATATCTACAGAACTTTCAATCCTACATCTAAAGACTTCACATTCTTCTCAGCAGTGCGTAGAACCTTCTCTAGGATTGATCATATACTAGGTCATAAAGCAAGTCTCAGCAAATTTAAAAGAATTAGAATCATACCCTGCAGCTTCTCAGAACACAGCGGAATGAAGCTGGAAATTGCAACTCAGGAAGCCCCAGAAAGTGTGCAAACACATGGAGACTGAACAACATGCTCCTGAATGAACATTGTGTCATTCAAGAAATCAAAAGAGAAATCAGAAACTTTCTGGAAGTAAATGAGGATAACAACACAACATATCAAAACTTATGGGATACAGCAAAAGCAGTATTGAGAGGTAAGTTTTTTGCAATAGAGGCCTATATCAAGAAATTGGAAAGGCACCAAATAAATGAGCTTTCAGTGCATCTCAAGCACCTAGAAAAACTGCAGCAAACCAGACCCAAATCTAGTAGGAGAAGAGAAATAATTAAAACCAGAGAAGAAATTAACAGGTTTGAATCCAAAAAAAATTACAAAAAATCAGCCAAGCGAAGAGCTGGTTTTTTGAAAAAATCAACAAAATTGACACCCCATTGGCCCAACTAAAAAAAGAAGAGAAAAGACAAAAATCAATAAAATCAGAGATGAAAAAGGAAACGTAACAACAGACACCACAGAAATAAAAAGAATCATCAGAAATTACTACAAGGACTTGTATGCCAGCAAACAAGAAAATCTATCAGAAATGTATAGATTCCTGGACACATGCAATCTACCTAAATTGAATCATGAAGACATAGAAAACCTAAATAGACCCATAACTGAAACAGAAATTGAAACCGTAATAAAGGCCCTCCCAACAAAGAAAAGCCCAGGACCAGATGGATTCACTGATGAATTCTAACAGACATTTAAAAAAGAACTAATTCCATTTCTTCTCAAACTATTCAGAACTGAAAAAGAGGTTATCCTCCCAAATTCTTTCTATGAAGAAAGCATCACCTTAATCCCTAAGCCAGAGAAAGATGCAGCACTGAAAGAAAATTATAGACCAATATCCCTGATGAACATAGACCCAAAAATCCTCAATAAAATTCTGGCCAATAGAGTACAACAACACATCAGGAAAATCATCCACCCAGACCAAGTGGGATTTATCCCTGGTATTCAGGGATGGTTCAACATTCACAAATCAATCAATGTGATTTACCACATTAACAGACTGCAAAAGAAAATCCATATGATTATCTCAATAGATGCAGAGAAAGCATTTGATAAAATTCAACACCCTTTCATGATGAAAACTCTAAGCAAATTGAGTATAGAAGGAACATTCCTCAATATAATCAAAGCAATTTATGAAAAACCCACGGCCAGCATCCTATTGAATAGGGAAAATTTGGAATCATTTCCACTGAGATCTGGTACCAGACAAGGATGCCCACTCTCACCACTGCTATTTAACATAGTTCTGGAAGTTTTAGCCAGAGACATCAGACAAGAAAAAGAAATTAAAGGAATACAAATTGAGAAGGAAGAAGTCAAACCATCCCTCTTTGCAGACAATATGATTCTTTACTTAGAGGATCCAAAGAACACTACAAGAGTACCAATGCAATCTCACTACTCCAAGTGGTCAATTTCAGTTCACAATTGATCATAATGAAAGGAGTAAGAGTCAAAGGGAGCACATAAGCAAGTCTAGTACCTACTAATACTAACCGATAGAATAAATAAAGGGGAGAGTGATCCAACATGGGAAGTGAGATACTCAGCAGACTCATAGAATGGCGGATGTCCTAAACAGCACTCTGGCCTCAGAATTAGCCCAAAGGCATTCTGATCTGACTGAAAATCCCATGAGAGTATTTCAGGCATGCAAATCCAAGACACTCTGGAAAAAAAAAAAAAAAACCTAAATGAAAGATCTCTGTGAGATCCCAGTGGAAAGAACAGGTCTTCAAAGAAGGAGGTACCTTTCTCTGAAGGGAGGAGAGAATCTCCACTTTGAATATGACCTTGTCTAAACAAGATAAGAGTCGGAGAACTCAAGGGGCTTCCATAGCCTTGGAATCTCATGACTGGAGCATAGGGAGATTACTGATGCCATAAACAGGAGTGTCAATTTGTAAAATCAACAACAGGAGCCACTGTGCACTTACTCCTCATGTAGGATCTTTGTCATTAATGTGCTGTACATTGGATTTAATGCTATAATTAGTACTCAAACAGTATATTTCACTTTGTGTTTCTATGGGGGTGCAAACTGTTGAAATCTTTACTTAATGTATACTAAACTGATCTTATGTAAAAAAAAAGAAATTATCAATTCCCAACTTGACTCTCACTGGGATTAAACATGACAATAGGTCTGATCTGATTTCATCATCATTTAAAAAATCATCTATTATTTTTCACTTTATGTTTCTGTGTGGGAGCAAACTGTTGAAATCTTTACTTAATGTATGCTAAACTGATCTTCTGTATATAAAGAGAATCGAAAATGAATCTTGATGTGAATGGAAGGGGAGAGGGAGTGGGAGAGGGGAGGGTTGCGGGTGGGAGGGATGTTATGGGGAGGAAGCCATTGTAATCCATAAGCCATATTTTGAAAATTTATATTCATTAAATAAAAGTTAAAAAAGTAAAGGCTACAGAATTAACAAATTAATACTGCAGTGTGGCAACATTAGTGTAAAATGTCTTGTTGAGAATGTTACTTAAAGGAGTGAATTATGTGAATTTTCAGTCTTGGTTTTACAAGTTCCTTACAAATGATAAAGCAAATATGGGCTATATAAAATTTGACACCTCAAAATTTTGATTCCTCATTATTTCTATAAGTGTTAGTGAATAATGGCCAGAGTACTATAGGAATACATAACCATTTCATTGGCATGATAATGGCACAGATGATGCCTCAGTGCCTATGCACTGAGCTGTGTATAAGAAGTAAACATAATTTGAACTATCATTTTGGTTCAGCAGGTGAATAAACTGCCTGTGACAAGGGCATCCCATATGAGCACCAGTGCAAGTCCTGGATGCTCCATTCTGATCTAGCTTCCTGCTAATGTGCCTTGGAAAAACAGAAGATATTTCAAGTTCTTGAGCCCTTATACTGTGTGGGAGACTGAAATAGAGTTCCAGACTCCTGGCTTTAGTCTGCTCCACACTTAACTTTCATGGCCATTTGGGGAGTGAACCAGAAGATTAAATCAATCTATATCTGTCCCTCCCTTCCTCCTTCTCTACTCCCCCCTCCTTCTCCCTCATCTTCTGTGTTCCTCCTCCTATTTTGTCACTTCCTTTTCTCGTTATTCCTCTTCCTTTTCTTTTACCCTTCATCCTTCTGCCTTCTTATTTTGTTTTTTTTTTTTCCAAGATAATGTCACATAGACAATAATCTGAAAACCAGATTTACTTCTCTGTATGTGTAGGATGAAAGAAACTACTTATGAATCTTCAAATAGATATATAGATATTATTCAGCTTATAGTTACTGCTTCCATGAAATAACTAATGCAAATGAGGTAGGCATATTCTTCTCAAGGATATTGGAATCCATGATTCTGAGGCAAAAATATGCACAAAAAAGGTGGGAATTATTTCTGGTTCATTAAAGAAGATATTTTGAAAACTCTCAATAATGCTACTGAGTAAGAGAATTCTCTGCTGACTATTTTTATGGATATACTAGTTTGTATGACAAGGCAGGCTATGTATTGCATAATGAAGGAAATAGATTTTTTTTTATCCATTTAGGGTGTTGATTTATCAAATATGGTCTTTCACCCATGGGTTCCAACTCTGTAAATAATCTCAATTTTGTTTATAGCCTTTCTGATAAATGGACATGAAGTCAATATTGCTAGTCCAATCTTCAACCAGAAAAAGTGGGTAATATTCCACATAACAACCATGTTTTTATTTTAGTAAGTTGCTGTAATTGCCATTTGAATTTATCTTTTCTAATGAGGTAATGAGACTATTAAGACCTTATAAAAGGTGTCCTTACTCCAAAAAAGAAAGACAAGGAAGAGACAATTGCTTTATCTTCCTCTGAAAAGAGTTTTAATATAGTTCCTGGAACAATGATTTTGTGACCACACATATTCTAGCTTAAAGAAAATACCAAATATCTGGAGTATGATTGAGAAATGAAAACCTGAGTCTTTGACAATGTCTTCATGATATTAATCAATCCTGGATCTGATAATCTACAAATGTAATAGAAATTATGGAAATAGAAACTTACTTTTAGCCACAACAATAATATATTCAGGTAAGTATCATTGGATATAATGGATGTGAATACAATTAATGCAAAGTATCATTCCAAAGAGTACTCGTTCATACAAGGCTCATTTTGAATCACTGTCAGACAATATATAAAATAACTATTTAGTTTTATTTAAGAGGTAGAAGCGGGGAGGCAGAGGACTCCAAGATGGCAGAAGAGGGAGGCAGTTCACTAATAGTCCAGGAAAAGATAGTTCAATAACAGTGGAGATACTGTAGTCTCAGGGATGAGTTAGGGAAAAATCTGCAGAGAAAACTCTTCCATAATTAGAGGGACAAGGTGGACCTGTGTGGAAGGCACAGGAGCCCATTACTTGGGAGCCCAGCTGCTGAGAGATTCTCTTCTCCAGTTCTGGAAAGCGAGGTGAGGTGAAATTGCAGTACCCAAGAGCCTAGAGGGAATGAGGCTTGAAGCCCCATGCAGGAAAATACACCAGCCTAACTAGAGGAGAGAAAAAAAATAAAAGGGACCATTATGGACACAATTCTCTCCTTCCACTCACCTTACAACAGTGAGCAAGGCGATAGAATAGGCACCATCCTGGACATATGTTAACAGCTGTGCCAGCTTGGGGCTGCACCCTCCCTCAGCCAAGAAGAAAAATCTGACTCTGGTGGGGAGAAATAAAAGAAGGCTAAGACCTAGTGACTGTGTGGAGCTTATGAACCAGGACAGTGAAATAAAAAGAAAAACTGAGGTTGTGTGAACTCATAGTGTGGCTGAGCAGTGAGTAGCCTCAGTGGGAGATGCAACAAATTTGGGCAGCCTTGGCTAACAGGGGATTGATATTGAAGGGGAATCCTGAGCATCCACTGAGGACTGCACAGATCCTTTGTGTGGTTCTTGGGACAGAGCAGACAAATATTATACCCACTGGGGCTAGCACTCAGGCACTGATTGCCATTGAGTAGAAGAGCTCATTTGAGCAGAATTATTTCCCTTCTAAGTTGAGAGAGAGAGAGAGAGAGAGAGAGAGAGAGAGAGAGAGAGAGAGAGAAGATTTACCATGCCAAACCTGGGTGTGTCACCTATGGCACACCCTTAACCCTGAAGAACTGTACAGAGCTCTCTGGCCACACCCACCAGAAACCTCTAGAGATTCACCAAAAGCAGACAATCCACTTAATCCAGAGTCATAGTATAATGAAAAAAGCCACCACAGTGAATATTAAAAAAAATAAGAAGAAAACAAAAAATATCTCCACAATGACAAACAAGAATCACAGAAAATGAGGGAAAAAAAAAAAAAAAAAAACAAGGAGGACATCATGATGCTCCCAAGTGAACATAATACTCCAATAGAAGACTATGAAACTGATAAGATAGAAGAAATGCAAAATATGGATATCAAAAAATTTATAATAAGAACATTTAGAAGTTATCAAAAATAAATGCATGAACTGCAAAAATCCATACAGGACAGGACAGAATATCTCTCTTGTGAAAATGAAATATTAAGGAGGAATCTAATGAAATGAGGAATTTAGTAGAACATGATATTGAGATATTGAAGAGAAATCAAAATGAAATGAAGAATTTGATAGAACAAATGGAAAACACATTGGAGAGCCTTAAAAACAGAATCAGCAAGATGAAAAAAATAACTCTGACTTAGAAAACAGAACACAAGAAAGTATATAGTCAAACCAAAGAAAAGAAGAAGACATTAGAAATCTAAAAACATATTGTTGGGCACATACAGAAAACTATTAAAAAATCCAACATTCAGGTTCTAGGAGTTCTTGAAGGCATGGAGAGAGAAAAAGAATTAGAAGGCCTTTTTAGCGAGATACTAGCAGAAAACTTTCTGGGTTTGGAGAAGGATAGAGACATCCTAGTACAGGACGCTCATAGAACTTCTAATAAACATGACCAAAAGAGATCCTCACCACAACATGTTGTAATCAAACTCACCACAGTGAAACATAAAGAAAAGATTCTAAAATGTGCGAGAGAGAAACAGATTATTCTCAGAGGATCTCCAAATAGACTCATAGCAAACTTCTCATCAGAAACCCTACAGGCTAGGAGGGAATGGTGAGATATAGCCCAAGTACTAAGAGAAAAAAATTGCCATCTCAGAATATTATATCCTGAAAAGCTCTCATTTGTGAAAGAAGGGGAAATAAAGACCTTTCATAGCAAACAGAAATGGAAAGAATATGTCACCGCTCATCCAGCCCTGCAAAATATGCTTAAAGATGTGTTACATACAAAACACAGAAACATGGCCAACAATATGAAAGAAGTTAAAGGAAGAAAATCTCCTAGTAAAAGATCATATGAAGTTCAAAGTGTATATTAGAATATATCTTTTGAAAAATGGTAGGACAAAGTTACTACTTATCAATAGTCACATTGAATGTAAATGGCTTCAACTCTCCAGTTAAAGTGCACAGATAGGCTGAATGGATTAAAAAGCAAAATTCATCTATTTGCTGCTTCCTAGATACACACCTTTCCAACAAATATGCATGCAGACTGAAAGTGTTAAGGAAATTAAAGGGAGACTTAGACTCCAACACAATAGTACTTGGGGACTTCAATACTTTCAGAAACAGACAGATAAACTGGATGGAAGATCAACAAGGAAATAATAGATTTAATTGACACTACAGCCCAAATGGATCTAAGAGATATCTGCAGAGCTTTTCAACCTGCACTTAAAGAATTTACATTCTTCTCAGCAGTACATGGAACTTCTCTAGAATTGACCACGTACTAGGCCATAAAGCAAGTCTCAGCAAATTCAAAATAATTGAAATCAAATCATGCATCTTCAAGAACACTATGGAAGGATGGAGTGTATTAGCAACTCAGGAATCCCTAGAGCATATGCCAACATGAGGAGACTGAAAAAAAAATGCTCCCAAATGAATACTGGGTCATAGAAGAAATGAAAAAAAAATCAAATCTTTCTGGAAGTAAATGAGAACACAACATATCAAAATTTTTGTTATACCACAAAAGCAGTGTTAACAGGGAAGTTTATAGCAATAGGAGATTACATCAAGAAATTTGAAAGGTACCAAATAAATGAGCTATCAATGCATCTCCAGGATCTTGGAAAACTGCAGCAAACCAGACCCAAAACTAGTAGGAGAAGAAAATTATTAAAATTAGAGAAAAAATCAACAGAATTGAATCTAAAAAAATCATTTCAAAAGATCAGCCAAATGAAGAGCTGATTTTTTTAAAATAAACAAAATAGACACACCATTTGTCCAGCTAACAAAAAAAAAAAAACACCTAAATCAATACAATCAGAGATGAAAAGGAAATGTAACAAAAGACACCACAAAAATAAAAAGAATCATTAGAAATTACTACAAAGAATTGTATGCCAGCAAAGAGGGAACTCTATCAGAAATGGACAGATTCCTGGACACATGAAACCTACCTAAATTGAACACATAGGAAATTTAACAGACCCATAAATGAATCAGAAATTGAATCAGAAATAAAGGCCCTCCAACAAAGAAAAGTCCAGGACCAATGGATTCACTGCTGCATTCTACAAGACGTTTAAAGAACTAACTTCAATTCTCCTGAAAATATTCAGAACAATCAAAATAGAAGAAATCCTCCCATATTCTTTTTATGAAGCCAGCATCACCTTAATTCCTAAACCTGAAAAAGATGCAAAAGAGAAAGAGAATTACAGACCAATTTCTATGATGAACATGGATACAAAAATCCTCAAAATTCTGGTCAAAAGAATGCAACAACACATCAGAAAGATCATCCACCCAGACCAAGAGTAATTTAGCCCTGGTATACAGGGCTGATTCAATGTTCGAAAAATAATCAATGTGATAAACCACATTAACAAACTGCAGAAGAAAACCATATGATTATCTCAATAGATGCAGAGAAGGCATTTGATAAAATACAACATCGCAACATTGTTTCATGGTAAAACTCTAAGCAAATTGGGTATAGAAGGAACATTCATCAACACAATTAAACAATTTATGAAAAACCCATGGCCAGTATCCTATTGAATGGGTCAATGTTGGAAGCATTTCCACCGAGATTGGGAGCCAAACAAGGATACCCACTCTCACCACTGCAATTCAATATAATTCTGGAAGTTTTACCGAGAGCCATTGACAGAAACAGAAATTAAAGGGATACAAATTGGGAAGGAAGAAGACAAACTATCCCTCTTTGCAGATGATATGATTCTTTATCTAGGTGATCCAATGAACTCTACTAAGAGATTCCTGGAACTCATAGAAGAGTTTGGCAAAGTAGCAGGATACAAAATCAATGCCATAAAATCAATAGCCTTTGTATATACAGGCAATTCCATGGCTGAGAAAGAACTTCTAATATCAATCCTATTCACAATAGCTACAAAACAATCAAATACCTTGGCATAAACTTAACCAAGCATGTCAAAGATCTCTACAATGAGAATAACAAAACCTTAAATGAAGAAATAGAAGAAGATGAAACAAATGAAAAAAATCTTCCATGCTGATGCATTGGAAGAACCGATATCATTGAAATGTCCATTCTCCCAAAAGCAATTTATAGATTCAGTGCTATACCAATCAAAATATTGAAGATATTCTTCTCAGATCTGGAAAAAAATGATGCTGAAATTCATATGGAGACACAGGAGACCTCGAATAGATAAAGCAATCTTGTACAACTAAAACAAAGCCAGAGGCATCACAATACCAGGTTTTAGGACATGCTACACGGCAGTTATAATAAAAACAACATGGTACTTGTACAAAAACAGATGGATAGACCAATGGAACTGAATAGCAACACCAGAAATCAACCCAAACACCTACAGCCAACTTATATTTGACCAAGGATCTAAAATGGTTTCCTGGAGCAAGGACATTCTATTCAACAAATGGTGCTGGGAAAACTGGATTTCCACATGTAGAAGCATGAAGCAAGACCCCTACATTACATCTTACACAAAAATCCACTCAACATGGATTAAAGATCTGAACCTCTGACCTGACACCATCAAAATTTTAGAGAACATTGGAGAAACTCTGCTAGATATAGGCACAGGCAAAGTCTTCTTGGAAAGTACCCCAGAGGCACAGGCAGTCAAAGCCAAAATTAACAATTGGGATTACATCAAATTGAGGAGTTTCTGTACAGAAAAAGAAACCATCAGTAAAGTGAAGAGGCAACAAACAGATTGGGAAAATATTTGCAAATTATTTAATCGATAAAGGATTAATAACCAGAATCTACAAAGAAATCAAGAGACTCCACAACAGCAAAATAAATAACCCTCTTAAGAGATGGGCCAAAGACCTCAATAGACATTTTTCCAAAGAGGAAATCCAAATGGCCTACAGACATGAAAAAATGTTCCGGATTATCAGGGAAATGCAAATCAAAACACAATGAGGTTTTACTTCCATTGGTCTATCCATCTGTTTTTGTACAAGTACCATGTTGTTTTTATTATAACTGCCGTGTAGTTAGAATGGCATACATATATAAATCAACTAACAACAGATGCATGTGAGGATGTGGGGAAAAAGTGTCTCTAATCAACTGTTGATGTGAATTCAACCTGGTAAAGTCACCATGGAATTCAGCTTAGAGAGTCCTCAGAAACCTGAAGATAACCCTACCATACAAGCCAGCCATCCCACTCCTTGGTATTTACCCGAAGGAAATTAAATTGGCAAATAAAAGAACTGTCTGTACCTCAATGTTTATTGCAGTTCAATTAACAATAGCTAAGATCTGGAATCAACCTAAATGCCCATCAACAGAAGCCTGGATAAAGAAATTATGGGATATTTACTCTATAGAATACTATGCAGCAGTAAAAATAAATAAAATCCAAAAATTTTGACTATGACCTCCTCATGTAGGATCTCTGTCCTTAATGTGCTGTACATTGAGATTTAATGCTATAACGAGTACTCAAACAGTATATTTCACTTTGTGTTTCTATGGGGGTGCAAACTGTTGAAAGCTTTACTTAATGTATACTAAACTGATCTTCTGTAAAAAAAAAAAGAAGAAACTATCAATTCCCAACTTGACTCTCACTGGGATTAAACATGACAAAAGGTCTGATATGATTTCATCATCATTTAAAAAAATCATCTATTCTTTTTCACTTTATGTTTCTGTGTGGGAGCAAACTGTTGAAATCTTTACTTAATGTATGCTAAACTGATCTTCTGTATATAAAGAGAATCAAAAATGAATCTTGATGTGAATGGAAGGGGAGAGGGAATGGGAAAGGGGAGGGTTGCGGGTGCGAGGGACGTTATGGGGGGGAAGGCATTGTAATCCATGAGCCGTACTTTGGAAATTTATATTCATTAAATAAAAGTTAAAAAAAATCCAAAAAATTTAAACAAAATGGAGGAATCTGGAAAACATCATGCTGAGTGAAGTAAGCCAGTCCCAAAGGGACAAATATGTTAGGTTCTCCCCAATCGGTGATAACTATCTGAGCACTTAAAAGGAAATCTGTTGAAGTGAAATGGACACTATGGAAAAACAAGACAAGATATGCTCTTGTCCTAACTGTCGGGGAACAATGTACTATTTTATTCCTTTTAGTGTTTTTTTTTTTGTTCTAATTAATACCATTGGTTGAACTCTGTAATTAACACACAATTATTCTTAGTCATATAAATTTAACTGATAATTGATCCCTGTTAAATATAAGAGTTAGAATAAGTAGGGAGGAGATGCACAGTTCATCACATTCTCACTTGGACTTACCCCTAATTGTAGCATTAGAAATGTACCAGGGGATTTCAGTTCAATCCCATCAAGGTGGCATGTACCAATGCCATTTTACTTGTCAAAGTGATCAGTTTTAGTTCATAATTGATCATAAGAATAGGATTAAGTGTCAAAGTGATTACATAAATAAGAACAGTGTCTGCAAATAATTCATAGAATTAAAAAGGAGCTAATGATCCTTTGTGGTAAACAGGCTACTCAGCAGACTCATAGAATGGCAAAAGCCCTAAGCAGCACTCTGGCCTCAGAATCATCCCTTAAGGCATTCAGAGCTGGCTAAAAAATCCCATGAGAGTTTCACAGGCATGGCAAGCCAAGACATTTTGGCAAAAAAATAGGACCTACATGAAAGATCTCTGTGAGTGAGATCCCAGTGGAAAGAACAAGCCATCAAAGAAGCAAGTACCTTTTTCTGAAGAAAGGAGAGAACTTCCACTTTGAATATGGCTTTGTCTAAATAATATCAGAGTTACTGAGCTCAAGTGGCTTCCATTGCCTTGGCAGCTCATGACAAGAGCCTCGGGTGATTGCTGACATTATAAATAAAAGTGCCAATTGTTAAATCAACAATGGAAGTCACTGTGAACGTGCTCCCCATGTAGGACCTCTGCCCTTAATGTGTTGTACTATGTGAATTAATGGCATAACTAGTACTCAAACAGTACTTTATACTTTGTGTTTCTGTGTGGGTACAAACTGTTGAAATCTTCACTTATGATATACTAAATTGATTTTCTGTACATAAAGATAATTGAAAATGAATTATGATGAAGAATTGGATGGGAGAGGAGTGGGAGATGGGGATTGGTTTTGAGTGGGAGGGAAGATGTGGGGGGAAAAACTGCTATAATTCAAAAGTTGTACTTTGGAAATTTATATTTATTAAATAAAAGTTGAAAAAAAAGCACAAAGAGAGTGAGAGAAATACACATTCCATCTACTGGCTAATTTGCCAAATTTCCACGATGTCCAGAACAGACCTAGTCAAAAATCAGGAGCAAAGAACTAAGTCCAGGTCTTTTACATAGCTGACCTAACTACTTGAGCCATCACTAGCTGCCTCCCAGAGTTTGCATAGCCAGAAACTTGGAATCAGGAGCAGAAGCCAGGAGTCAGACCCAGATATTCTGACACTGGATACAGGCGTTCTAACTATCCACTAGTTTAATTGCTTTCCCATGGACTTTTATTTATTTATTTAAATATTATGTTATGTTGCTCTAATTGTTGACTAAAAGTTGTAATTATGTGGTTGTCATCTCTTATCTATGGGAACATATTTCTAAAGCATTGTTTGGTCCTATGGAAGAATGGAGTATACAACTGATTTATGCAATAACTAAAAATCTAAGATACCTCTTTGGAAAATAGACAGCCATAAGGTGATGATGTCTATGGATATGTTTACAGATGAAATCTTGAGAGGGAAGATTTTATAGACTTCTGATGAGATATTAAGATATTAATTCAATTAATTATAAAATATTTGAAATGGAGAGGCAGCATGAGAAATTTGAGGAGAGTTCTAATTAACTTTATAGAAAATGAGTAAGTTACTAATAATTAAATATAAATTTACTCAATGGTACATTGATAACATAATCACGTTTAATAATGGTATTAGCTAATATTTATTATATACTAACTTTAGGAATTGAATTAACACCTTTAATTGGGCAAAAAATATTAACTCATTTTCTATTTTGAACAACACTTCACAACATGGAAATATGATAGAGTGTAAATAAGTTACTTACATAAAATGACAATTAAATAAATGATTTGTCCAGATTCCCTTATTTAGGGGCTGGTGCCATGGCTCACTTGGTTAATCCTCCACCTGCAGCACCGGCATCCCATATGAGTGCCGGATTCTATTCCTGGTTGCTCCTCTCCCAGTCTAGTTCTCTGCTGTGGCTCAGGAAGGCAGTGGAGGATGGCCCAGTTGCTTGGGCCCCTGCACCCACATGGGAGACCAGGAGGAAGCACCTGGCTTCTGGCTGCAGATCAACACAGTGTGCCGACCATAGTGGCCATTTCGGGGGTGAACCAATGGAAGGAAGACCTTTCTCTCTTTCTCTTTCTCTCACTAACTCTGCCTATCAAAATAATTTTAAAAAAACAGTCTTACATTATATTACAATAGGGTTTTTGTTCTTGTTATCATTTATTTTTGTTTTTTCTAGTTTCTTAAATCCAAGTCTGAAATTGGCTTGAAAATCTATAATTCTGGAATTTATTTTTATTAGTATATACTGATTTATAAAAATTTTATTTATTTGAAAGTCAGAGAGAGAGAGAGAGAGAGAGAGAGGGAGAAGAAGAGAAATACAGAGAGGGGAGAGAGAGAGAGAGAGAAGAGAGAGAATATATTTTATTCACAACAGCCAAGACTGGACCAAGCCAAATCCAGGAACTAGGAACTCCATGTGGGTCTCCCATGTGGGTGGCTGGGATCCTAGTACTTCAGCCATTACCTCTCACCTGCCAGGCTATTAATTAGCAGGAATCTGGATTGGAAGCTGAGGTGGGACTCAGTCCAGGCACTCGGAGAAAGGATGCAGGTGTCTCAAGTGGTAGATTACAACTCAGTTGCAGCGATTGTAAAATATTGTTTCCTTTTACAATAAACTGTATTGTATGAGGTGATTCCTCATAATGAATCAATCATTTTTAGTTTTTATCTGTCCCTCTGTGTGGGTCCTTTTAATCTGGAGAACTCCTACTAATACACTAAGGAAAAAAGGACATTGATATGTGATAGAAAGTATTTCATAAAAACAATGCATATTAGGAATTAAAACCAATTAAGAATATAAGCAAATAGCCATTTTCATAATATGCCATTTTATTAATATATATCAGCATAATTTCATAGTTAAAAATCCTCTACGAAAGTCCTAGACAAGACCTATCACAACCATGAGTGAAGAATTGTTAGTCTCAAGTTCTATAATTGAACGTAACCTGATTAAGATAATTAAACTTAATTGTTGTAACTTTGTCTTCTGAGATTACTGTGCAATTCATGCAGGTATTACCCTGAGTATGGGTTCTTGTCAATTATGTATTGATTTAAGTCTCATTACTATTAAGCTATGCTATGATTCTCTAGTTGAGAGTTTTTCACAGCAGAACTGATTACTTTGGGGATCAGATAATAACTTGTTATAAGGGCTGTCTTGTTTCTTGTAGGATATTAACAGAATTCCTGACCTCTACATTGTAGGTGCCAGTTGTGACAATCAAAAATATTTCCAAGCATCAACAAATGTCATCTGGAGGGAAAAGCCACTTCCTGTTGGAATTATTGTATTAACTATGGGAGAAGAAATACAGATTCCTCAAAACTAGATGAACATACAAGGCAGTAACCAATAAGATTATTAGTAGGTTTACTTATAAAAACATAAGTGAGGCCGGTGCCGCGGCTCACTAGGCTAATCCTCCACCTTGCTGCGCTGGCACCCTGGGTTCTAGTCCTGGTTGGGGCACTGGATTCTGTCCCAGTTGCCCCTCTTCCAGGCCAGCTCTCTGCTGTGGCCATGGAGTGCAGTGGAGGATGGCTCAAGTACTTGGGCCCTGCACCCCATGGGAGACCAGGATAAGTACCTGGCTCCTGCCATCGGATCAGCGTGGTGCGCCGGCCGCGGCAGTCATTGGAGGGTGAACCAATGGCAAAGGATGACTTTTCTCTCTGTCTCTCTCTCACTGTCCACTCTGCCTCTCAAAAACAAAACAAACAAGCAAACAAAAAAGTAAGTGCATCAGCAAATTAGTATCATTGTGAAATGAAACACAAACCAATTAGAAATACTCTAGAAAAAGCTACCATTTCATACACACACTGTACAGAACTTAAGGTAACTGTTTAAAGATAGGATGATGGAGAAAAGTAGTATCTCCCAAAATCTATTCTTACCTGGTGGTGGGAGGAAGGTCATTGGATATAGTGAGGAATGAGATCAGAGACCTCTGAAATTCTCCAGCGGCCACACTGCCTTCACTTGACAGGAGAAGCCACCCAGAGCCACTACAATTATATAGTGTTGAGGCAAGTATTGAGTTACAGTAGGTAAAGCCACCATAGGCATCCCATATGGGTACCAGTTCAAGACACAACTGCTCCACCTCTAATCCAACTCTCTGCTAATATGATAATTTGGGAAAGTTGCAGAAAATGGTCAAGTGTTTGGGCCCTTGCATCCATGTGGGAGACCTGGAAGAAGCTCCAAGCTTCTAGCTTCAGCTTATCCCAGATCTGGCCATTTCGTCATTTGTGAAGTGAACCACTGGAAGGAAGATTTCTTTTCTCTCTCTCTCCCTTCCTACCCTCCCTCTCTGTGTCTGCTTGAAATGACACCTTAAATGACAAGAGGGATTCCATTTTGAGAAAGAAACCCCACTGTGGAACACTAATCTGAAACTAAGGTCTAAAACGAAGATAATAACAGCAATACACTACATCCTGCTTGACAAACCACAGAAATCCGCTAATATAAATTTTCAAGCTTAAGAGAGACTGCACCTGGATTAAAGTTAAGATTGTAATCTGTGCATGTCCCACATATGATTTAGCACAGTATCTGGACTAATGTCAAGATTGTAATTAGTATTATCAATAATGCAGTTGATATTAGTTTCCCATATGCTTTATGTCAGCTTGTTCCCAGTAACCACATATGCCCCCAACACTAGCAACCATGTTGAAAATCTCTGGGCTGGACAGCAGCTCGTCCAGCAGGTTGGGAGCCTCTGCCGGGGCCCTGCCGCGGGCCCTGGTGGCTGAGAGCTGGGCTGGCTGGCTGCCCATGGAAGACCTGGGCCAGGGCGGATGCAGCATTCGCCTGCGGAACGTGTGACCAGTACCACATCTGGCCCAGAGGCCCGGGCTGCTTGTAGGTTACGGGTGAGGGCCCCTCGGGGCTCCGGGGCGGGGGGGGGGGGGGGGGCAGCAGGAAGAAGGGTTAGGGTTGCCCCCCGGCATCCCTTCCTTGGTGTGGGAGCCACCATGGTGCGTGTGTAGAGGAGAGCTCCGCGGCTCCAGAGGGCGGTAGCACCCCAGGGAGGCCACCAGTTGGCGCCAAGGGGCAATGCCCAAGCCTGCCCAGAAGCTCTTCGGACCCAGGACTGGGACAGGAAAAGGGTTGAGGGCAATGTAGAGATCTGTGAATTGTTGGATGTGTGCTCTCTCTCTCTCTCTCTCTCTCTCTCTCTCTGTGTGTGTGTGTGTGTGTGTGTGTGTGTGTGTGAGAGAGAGAGAGAGAGAGAGAGAGAGAGAGAGAGGGAGAGAGCGCGCGATAGAGACCAAGCGATGTTTGTTAAAGACAGAGAGACAGAGGACAGAGGGGGAGAGAGAGGTGTGGGAAAGAGAGAGTTAGAGAGCCCAAACCCGAGCAAACTGCCACCCTTCCCCTCCCACCCCATGCCGGGTTTCCCCAGCTTCCACCCCAAGTGTCTCCTGGGCCTAGGAAGGTGTGTCTTGCCACAGGCATTCCAGGATTGGTGGTGGCGTGCTTGTGTGCCTGCCGAATCCCAGACCTGGAGTGTGGCATTGTCTGGTGATGTCCGCTCCCTCAGGCTCAGAACGCCCTAAGAGGCACCTAGAACACGGCCTTTGTCTCCCTGGGCCCCAGCATCCCGGAGGCCCCAGTGCCTTCCGATCCTGTCGCCCTTCACCTCTCCACCTCAACACCCCTCCCCAACCTCTCCCGCCTCACGTCCCGCCCCCCCTACCGCCATCCTCACTGGATCTTGGACGTTTCTGTCGGGAGGGAGGCTCCCTGAGACCAAAGGCACCTCGCCCAACATACCCTAGACCCGCCGCCCCGGGGAGGCCTGCAGCAGCTGGAGGAGAGCCTTGTATTCACCCTCGCTGAGGGGCGGCTCTGCGGCCACCTGGGGGCCCTCTTCACAGCCTTGGAGAGGGCCAAAGGCTTGGGCCATGTGGAGAAACTGCGGGCTGGACAGTAACTCGTCCCGCAGGTTGGGGGTCTCTGCCAAGGGCCCGGCCATGGGCCCCGGTGGCTGAGAGCCTGGCTGGCTGCTTGCTACGGCTGCCCCTGGAAGATCTGGGACCGGGCGTGTGAGGTGTTTGCCTGCGGTGCAGGTGCCCAGCACCATATTTGGCCCTGGGGCCCAGGATGGCCCCCTGCCATGGACCTGAAGCGGCCTGGGCTGCTGGCAGGTCACTGGTGTGGGCCCACAGGTGTCTCCAGAGGGCGGCACCAGGAAGAAGGAACACGCATTGCCTCCAGGCATTCACACCTTCCTTGGTTTGGGTGCCACCATGGTGCCTGCGTAGGGGAGAGCCCCGCCACTCTGGTGAGCCATGGTGCCCCAGGGCCCGGAGGCTCAGAGGAGGAGCCCAGGTCTGCCAGCCCGGCATGGCCTGGCTGGGCGTGACGCCCCTGGGGCATGGCAGCCAGGCTCCTGAGACCTGTGAGAGACAGAGGACAGAGACAGAGAGAGAGAAAAGAAAATGAAGACTCAGAAAACTTAAACAAAGGTAACCAAGGTGGAGTTAGAATCAGTAATAAAGAGCATCCCAACAAAGAAAACCCCACCTTCACTGCTGAATTTTCCCAGACATTGAAAGAACTAATTCCATATCTTCTCTATCTATTCAAAATAATTTAAAAGAAGGAATTCTCCCAAACTCCTTCTTTGAAGTCTGCTTCTATTTAATAACAAATGCAGTCTGAATCTATTTAATACCAAATCCTGGAAAAGATGAAACAGAGAAAAGAACTATAGACCAATATCCTTGAAAACACAAACACAAAAATCCTGAACAAAATATTAACCAATAGAGGGGCTGGTGTAGTGGTGCAGTAGGTTATTCCTCTGCCTGCAGTGCCAGCATCCCATATGGGCCACAGTTCTAATCCTGACTGTTCTTCGTCCATTGTAGATATCTGCTCTGGCTTGGGAAAGCCAGATAGCTTAAGCGTTTGGGCACCCACAAGAGACACTGGGAAGAAGCACCTGGCTTGGATGCTGGCTTCAGATCAACACAGCTCTGGCTGTTGGGGCCATTTAGGGAGTGAACCAATGGAAGGAAGACCTTTCTCTCTGCCTCTCCCTCTGTTTGTAACTCTACCTCTCATATAAATTAATAAAAACTTATAAAAAGATTTAGAGCTGTTGAATTTTTAAAAAATACATTTACCAATCAAATCTAAAAACACAAAAGAACAATCATTCACCCTGAACAAGTGGGATTTATCCCCAGATATAGAGAAGGTTCAACATTCACAAATCAGTGTGATACATCACATTAAAAGATAGAAGCACAAAAACCGTAGGATTATCTCAATAGATGCAGAGAAAATATTTGAAAAATTCAACACTCTTTCATGATGAACATTTTAAGCAAATTGTAAATAGAAGGAACATTTCTCAACACAAACAAGGCTATTTATCACTGTTCCATGGCCAGTGTCCTATTGAATGGGGGAAAATTAGAAGCATTCCAATTGAAATCCGGAACCAGACAAGGATGCCCATTCTCACCATTGCTATTTAACATAGTTTTATAAGTTTTAGCCACAGCCATTAGGCAAGAAAAGAATGAAAGGAATACAAATCAGAAAGGAGGAAGTGAAATTATTCCTATTTGAGGATGGCATGAACCGATATATAGAGGATCCAAAAGACTATACTAAGAGAGTATTGGAACTCACAAGAGAGTTTGGAAAAGTAGCAGGATATAAAATAGCACACAACAATCAACAGCTTTTATGTACATAGACAAGCTTTACATCAGATGTCCTGGAGAGAACTCATTAATGGATGCTCCCATCCACACTTGAGGAAAAAATCCTACTTGTTCTTTAGAAGTTCCACCTGGTTCCACCTTTTATTTTCTGATAATGGGGATTCAATTTTTTTACAAGGGATTCTGTTCAGATGTCTCCTCTGAGCTGGTCCCTTTCATAAACTTTATGGAATCTTGCTGATATTTGATTGCTTTTAGCCTATCAATTTAATTTAGGAATTAATTCAATTAGTTTCATAATATTTTTTGGATGAAACTTGAGTTGTTTCAATGATAATGTCTGGCCTAAATATGAATTAGTGGCTCAAAATAGCCAGAATTTGGCACTTTTGATTTCTGAATTCTCTATGACCTTAATAATTTTATGCAGAGAAGAGGAAAATGGTCAGAGGTCTCTTATGTTCAAGCTTTCTACCTCCTTTTGGGTCAATTTTTCTCACTCCAATTTCTCATAGAAGAAGAAGGCTAGAACCCTTACCTTATATTTTCTACCTCCCCAACTCACCTTTCTCTCTCTCCACCTGAGAAGCTGGCACCTCAGGTGTATGCCCTTTAGGTCACTACACCTTTATTTCTTTCTCCCCCATCCTCCTCTTCCACCCCAGTGGCCACAGCAGGCATAGGTGCCACCATCCCTCCCTCTTCTTCCCCAAATTATCTTTATCCAGTTCTCCCCAATAAAGAAAAACTTATTATAAGCCTTCTGCCCTGTCACAATTTCCACCTTTATCTCATCCACTCTGATCCTGATCCTGCTGATGATCCCCCACCCTATCCCACATCTCAAGGAATTTTGGAGCCTCAACTTCCAGAATCTTCTCTGACCAATCCACCTAATCCTCCATCATATCCCACTCCACACTCCCACCACTCTATTCTCTCCCACCCTGCCTCCTTCCACTACTCAAACCTCTCCAACTTCACCTTCTGCCCCCATCCTATCTCCTCCTCACTTGTGCTCCCACACTATGCAATCCAAACTCCTCCTCCCCTTTTCTCTATCTGACCTTTCATTGAAGAATTTCTAGGCTCATTCTCAGAGAGGCCCTTTAAATATAGAAAGGGATTTCTCCACCTGACTCAGTCCTATAGCTTCACTTGGAATGATCTGCATTTAGTTCTATCCTCTACCCTAACTCCAGATGAATTTGAATGTATCTGGCATGCTGCCGCGCAGCATGCAGATGACATGCCCTGCCAGAAGAATACCTAGAAGCAGCTAGAGCTGTTGCCAGAGTCAATCCTAACCCAGACTGGGCTTACCAACCCAGGGACTCAGGGCTACAGGTCTGAGACCACAAGATCTCATACCTGCTGGTGGCTATGGATAAGAACAGCCATAAACAGGTTAATTATAAGAAGATCCAAGAAATTACTCAGGAATCCAATGATAATTCTGCTCTATTTATGTCCTGTCTTACAAAGGCAATGATAAAATACACTAACACCAATCCCAATTCCCCAGAAGGACAGCTATTTTTAAATTTCCATTTTATGTCTCAGTCAGCTCCAAATGTCTGCCAAAAACTCTACAAATTACAATATGGCCCACAAACCCTCAGAGGGACCTCATACATTGGCTTTTTATGTTTTTAACATTAGATTTCAGGATTTAAGTATTCAGAAGGAAATAGAAAACTAAAGTTTCCGATGCTTGCCTCTGTAACCCATCAAGACCCCAAATGTCAGCTAAGTCCTAACCCTCAGGGTCCTTGTAATCAATGTTGCAATGCTGGGCACTGGAGAAAGGCCTGCTCCAACTTGAAGACCACCTTAGTTAAAGGATCTAGCCCTCCTTGGGTCTATATTAAGTGTGGCAATACTGGACATTGACCAGGAGCTGCCCTAACCCAAGGCATGTTTCATGTTCCAAGTGCAGATAATGAGGTCACTGGAAGATAGACTGCCCTCAGAGAGGGAGACTCCCCATTTCTGGAACAGCCCTCTGCTCAAACCACTCTGGCACAGGATATCTCATCTCAAACTTAACAGAATGAGTAGGCCCAGATTCCACAGCCTCCATCACAAATGAGTCCATGGACACAACAGTAATAGGGACAGTGTCCAGCAAGTGAGTTTCTTGGTGGAAACTGGGGCTAATTTATTTGTTTTAAATAAATATTGTGGTCTACTCCTTTCTTCCTCAATCTCTGTTGTTGGCAAGAAAGTCTTAATTGAAATGCCTTATAAGACCCCTCCCTTATATTGCTCCTTCTGAGATGTTACTTTCCTGCATTCCTTTCTCATCCTTCCTAACTGCCCCACCCTCCTTTTAGGCAGGGACCTTCTCCAATGCTTGAGGTCATCTATCTCCATTTCCACCAGGGATAAAACATGAGCTTTTATATTTCACATTATGGACCCTCCTCTCCTCATCTCTCCACCCCAGATTCCCTCCCTTCCCTTAGTTAATCCTGTAGTGTAGAATACTCCCACCTAGTAATTGCCACTCACCATACCCCCATTCACATCTTTCTATAAGACCCTACAAAAACTATTGTTGCCCAATATTCATTAAGCCCAGAAGGCCATAGAGGTCTAAAGCCTGTTAAAGATCACCTCGTCCAAGCTTACATACTCATTCCCACCCACTCCCCCATAACACACCTATACTTTAAGTTAAAAAATGAGAAGGCTCTTATCATTTATTACAAGATCTCTGATGTATTAATTCTGTTGTCCATCCCATATGTATTTCTCTGTAGCCTCTTCTGAAACATGTCTCCAATACACTAGTCTTTCAAACTTTCTAGCTGAGAAAGGTTATAGAGTATCTCTGAAGAAGTTTCTTCTATAAGCATCTACTTTTAACCTTCCCAATCCTCTTAAACAGTTTCTCCTCTATATTCATAGTTCTAAGGGGCAAGAACTCCATCACCTGGGCCAAAAGGCTGAAGATTCTATTACAACTGAGGCCCAGTTCTGCCAACAATTAGATGGGGTTTACCAAGGCTGGCCCCAATGCCTAAGTGTCCTGGCCACAGTAGCCCTTCTCATACCTGAGGCCCAGAAGCTGACTCTTTATCAACTCATCTAAACCTGCACCTCTCATGGATTGCATGATTCTGTTAGGAAAAGAGGCATAGAATAAAGTAGAGGCAGTGTACAAATTTACAGCCAGACCAAATTTATTCAGAAAAAATAAATTCACAGAAGTCGGTGCTCAACCACTGGCATGCATGTGATGGAACATATGGCAGAAGGTCCTGTCCCCAGGGGCAGACTTTTTATATTTTAGAAGGGCTAGTGATGGGGGAGGGGGAGGGAGTATAGGTGCAAATGAATTCCTGGAACTGGTCTTTCAGCTTCAGAGTTTTGTAGGGGAGGGATGTTAGATGAATGAAGAAGCCTTCCATAGAGATTTTCAAACAGCCTAAGCATTAAGGGCTTCCAGCGAAGAGCTCTAATTCTTAACAGAGCTAAAGGAAGGAGTTTTACCCAATATAAGTAGACCTAGGCAGAGGATTTCATTGGAGCCTATTTTAAAATTCTATTCATCAATTCTACTTTTTCTGAAGAATGGAGATGATAGGGAATGTGAAAATGCCATGACATATGAATATACTGTTTGAGTAATTTGAGAGGTAAACTCTAGTCCATTGTCTGACTGAATGGAAGCACATAATCCAAATCTTGTAATAATATCATTTAATAGTAGAGTGGAAATGGTGGAAGATCTTTTGATAGTAGTGGGGAAAGCTTCCACCCACCCTGAGAAGGTGTCCAAAATTATAATTCACTGGCATTTTCTAAAGTGTGCATCTAGATACACTTTCTCAAAATCTTTGTAATAGGTTGAATGAAGTTTTTTTTTTTTAAGATTTACTTATTTATTCAAAAGGAGAGCTATAGAGAGCCAGAGGCAAAGAGAAAGAGACAGAAAGGTCTTCCATTCATTGGTTCACTTCTCAAATGACCATAGTGACTGGAGCTGAGCTGATCCAAAGCCAAGAGTCAATAGCTCTTTCCAGGGGTCCAATGTGTGTGCAGGGGCCCAAGGGCTTGGAACATCTTTTGTTGGTTTCTCAGGCCATAGCAGAGAGCTAGATCAGAAGTGGAGCATCTGGGAAATGAAATGGCACCCATATGGGATGCTGGCACTGCAGGTGGTGGCTTTCTCCCCTCCACCACAGTGCTAGCCCTGGAATTAGTTTTATATTCATAGATTTTTATATTTCACTTCATGCAATTTTAATTATTTTTCACCAAATTTCCTTTTATTTGTATTCTATTTAATTTATTGACTGTAAATTAACATTTGATTTTAGAAATATTCTGGAGTGTACTTTTAGATACTTGGATCATTGCTTGATGATTCTTTTTAAAGTGATTTGATCTATGATATGGTGAATCCCATATGTAAAGGAATATTTTCCTCCAAATTCTCACATCTGCATGTAAGACTCAATCACATAAAAATTTTTATCATGAGCAACTTTTTGATTTTTAGGTTTTGAAAGATATTTTGCCCATATGAACAATACTATGTGAATGTTATTTTTATTCAATACTTGAAGAATGTTTTCCAGTATAATGCAATTTGTATGTATTCCAACTAGATATCTGCTGTTAGTGTTCTATTTGATCTGCAAAAATGCATATTTTTCTTCTCCAAGGATTTTCAGATTTTAACTTTATTTCTGGGCTTATACAGCTTAATTGTGATCTTAATTTGTGATCTTAGTATGGTGCTTTTTTTTCCATCCTATGATTGGAGTGAAATGACCTCTTTGGTTATGTGGATTTATAGTTTCTATAAAATAGAAAAATTTTACCATAATTTTCCCCAAAACATCTACCAGACCATTTTAGAGTCTCTCTCTCTCTCTCTCAAAATCTTCGTAGTAGGTTGAATGAAGGTTTTTTTAAAGATTTATTTATTTATTTAAAAGGAGAGCTATAGAGAGCCAGAAGCAAAGAGAAAGAGACAGAAAGGTCTTCCATTCATTGGTTCATTTCTCAAATTGCCACAGTGACTGGAGCTGAGCTGATCCAAAGCCAAGAGCCAATAGCTTCTTCCAGGGCTCTGATGTGGGTGCAGGGACCCAAGGACTTGGAACATCTTCTATTGGTTTCTCAGACCACAGCAGAGAGCTGGATCAGAAGTGGAGCATATATACATATATACATATATATATATGCACATATATATGCGCATATATATGTGTGTGCATATATGTGTGTGCATATATATTATATATAATATATATATATATATATATATATATATAATATAAAATTGTGCTGGGGGCTGATGCCATAGCTCACTTGGTTAATCCTCCACCTGCAGCACTGGCATCCCATATGGATGCTGGGTTCTAGTCCTGGTTGCTCCTCTTCCAGTCCAGCTCTCCACTGTGGCCTGGGAGGGCAGTAGGTGATGGTCTAAATACTTGGGCCCCTGCACCTGCATGGGAGACCAGGAGGAGGCACCTGGCTCCTGGCTTCGGATCAGTGCAGCACTGGCCATGGCGGCCATCTGGGGGTTGAACCAATGGAAGGAAGACATTTCTTTCTCTCTCTCACACTAACTCTACTTTTCAAATAAAAAAAATTGTGCTGATTTTCTGTACAGACTTTTCAGTCTTCTCCCCAGATTTCTTTTTGATGCTTTACACTGTCATATTTTCATGTTCACTTTTTCTTCTTAAATGTCTCTTTTGCACAACTTTCAAAAATTACACACTTCAGACCTCATCATTTTTACCTCTAGAAGTTGGTCTTTTTTTATACTTTCTCTGTGTATACTTCTATATATAATTCTGATACCTGTCTAGGAACTATGGCAAACTCTTCATTAGAACTGTTCTCTGTATCTTTTGGGTATTAAGTCTGCCTTTAACTTTTATCACTGTTGCTCTACCATTGCAATATTCAGAGTAATATCAGAATCTCTGGCAGTAAGGAGCACCTTGAATCTCACTTGGTTTGAAGTGAAAGCATGAGATAATTCCAAGTGGGGGACTCAGCTCACCAGAAAAACCTTCTGATTGGATGTGGTCCCTCATACAGAGGTTTCTGCAATATCTAGTGTCTACTAACAAAAAAAATGTATACTGAATAATCTATAAATGACATGGATCTACATATGCATCTCTGTATAACTTTCTGCATATATATTCAGCTGCATATGGGTCTACATTAATGTCTTCAACTCTGATCCATAAATGCATAAAATTTCTGGCTATTTTCCTTGCTTATCTATTAAGTTCCAATCCAACAGTGACAAATTAGTCTCCCTTCCATTATCACATATCTAGTAGGAAATTATTTCTTGAATTAGAGCACAGTGATATTGCCTTAAATAGATTCCACTCATTTTCATAATTTCTTAAGTTTATACAATTCTCACCCCAGTTCAATAAGGTTGCTGTATACATTTATAATAATTTAGGTTCTTTCATCACATTCTGTGTCTAGTTTCTTAAGTACCTCGTGGGTTACATTTACCCCAGGCAACAGTTTCTCTTTCTGTAACACTGCATATACTGTAAAATATATAATTATACATATATTGGCCAGCGCCATGGCTCAATAGGCTAATCCTCCACCTGCAGTGCCAGCACACTGGGTTCTAGTCCCAGTCGGGATGCTGGATTCTGTCCTGGCTACCCATCTTCCAGTCCAGCTCTCTGCTGTGGCATGGGAGTGCAGTGGAGGATGGCCCAAGTGCTTGGGCCCTGCACCCACATGGGAGACCATGAGAAGCACCTGGCTCCTGGCTTTGGATCAGCGAGGTGCACTGGCTGCATTGTCCTGGCCGCAGTGGCCATTGGAGGGCCGCAGAGGCCATCTTCCTTACCAATGGTGAAGGAAGACCTTTCTCTCAGCCTCTCTCTCTCACTATCCACACTGCCTGTTAAAAAGAATTTAAAAAATAATAAAATATATAATTATACATATATAAATAAAATATATATGCTTATTATATAAATATAAGAAAACATTGCTCAGGCTAGGTTTCATTCTACTCAACAACAGCCACACACAACCATGAAAACATGGCACTCAAAGAAGGAAGAGAAATTGGTTATTTGATCCAATTTCGGGTAATTACAGGCTTACGTAATGGATTCTCTATAAGTTGCTTTTAATGTTTAATAGCATATTTTACTTCATACAAATAATAATATATATCCAGCTCATTATAGTGATGCAGTAAAAAAATAGGAAATGTCTTCCAAAACCATAATATGCTACAGAAATGCAATTCTTATAATATATAATATTCCAAAATTAAATATTAATTTGGTTATTTTTTAAAAATACTCCATGATCAATGAGTTTAAAAATTACCAGGTAAAACAAAGTAAATCATCTTCTTCGTATAGTATTCTTGGGAGTTTGTACTTTGTCTTAATGAATGTCAATCAATAGGAACAGAAAAGAGAATAGAATTGACCAAATACATGTCAGCACAAAATCTCTTTTCTTGAAGAACCCATAGAAATTATGTTTATTTTAGCATCTTTTAGGAAATGTTTCACATTTGCAGGAAAAAATTCTTATTTGGAGAGAAAATAAAAATAAGTCATTTTAAAATGTTGTAATTTTAGGATGTATTAATGACATTTCTTATCTTAATTATATTAGTTCATATTTAGATGCAGAATAGAGGACTATTTGAAAACTTGAGCCATGCAGTTGGGAAATCCCAATTCTGGTAATGGAAATATCCAAATAAAAGTTATGTCTTGAAAATAGATATTGTGAGTACTATGACAGAAGCTTCAGATTCCCATCAACAACAAAGAGCCAAGACAACTGAAGTGTAGAACTGAGTGCAGAACCTGAGTCAGAAGTTAATGAGGCTGCAAGTTGGATGCAGGTGCATTGAAAAGACTATAGGTAAGGGGGCATCAAGTGGTCTCTTAAGAGTCAGGGTAGAGCCTGAACTCAGATAGGAATGAGTTAAAGAACAATTACCTCAGAAGGTTTTTTTTTTGGTTATTTAATATACATTTTATCCAAGATATTTAAGTAATGGATTATGTATATTAGGACATATCATGTATGTCATATGTTCAGTAAATTTCTAATGTCTGCATTATTTACTGGAAGATCATATAGCCCAATTATTATAAGACTTCAATATATCAATGCATTCTTTAGTGTGTGGAATAAATAATTTTTGCTCTTTTTAAATTTATATTACACAAGTTTCATATATTTCATATATACAGATCTATGAACATAGTGATACTTCTCAACTTACTTTCTCTCCTGCCCAAATTCCATACCTTCTTCCGCCTCTCTCTCTCATTTCCACTATTAATTTTTATAAAGATCTACTTTCAGTTTACTAATGATTATAAAGTTAACCCTACAATAATTAAAAGAGTTCAACAAATACTACAAAGAAAAAAAAAACTGTTCCTCAACAGAAGAGACAAAGGCTGCAAACAATCATCAAGTCTCAAAATGTCCATTTCACTAAAATGCATAACATTTTATGTAGTCTATTAGTTACCTTGGATCAGGAAATACATGATATCTATCTCTTTGGGACTGGCTTATCTAACTTAGTATAATGTTTTCCAGATAAATCATTTTTTTTTTTACAAAAGACAGTATTTCACTTTTTTACAGCTAAGTGAAATACTCCATAGTGTTTATATACAATAATTTCATTATCCAGTCCTCAGTTGACGGACATTTGAGTTGATTCAATAGCTTGGTTATTGTGAATTGAGCTGGAGTGAATATAAGGGTACAGATAACTCCTTCATATGCTGATTTCTTTGCGTTTGGGTAAGTTCTCAGGCATGGGGTGGCTGGATCATAATGTAGGTGTATATTCAGATTTCTGAAGTATCTCCATACTGTCTTCACAGTGGCTGAACCAGTTTACATGTCCATCAACAGTGGATTACGGTACTATTTCTCCAAATATCACCAGTATTCTGTAGGAGAACCATTCTAAACTTGATGAGGTGAAACTTCCTGTGGTTTGGTAGCATTTCCCTGATGGCTAGCAATTCTATGCATTTTTTCAAATGTCTTTTGGCCATTAGAATTTCTTGGAAAAAAAAAACTGTTCAAATTCACCCATTTCTTAATTGGATTCTTTGTTTTGATGTTGTTGAGATTTTAAGCTATTTATAGATTTTATATATTAACTCTTCATCAGTTGTGTAATTTGGAAGTATTTCTCCCATTCTGTTGGTTGCCTCTTCACTTTTTTGAGTGTTTCTTTCTCAGTGCAGAAGCTTCTCAGCTTGAAGTAATCCTATTTGTCAATTTCATTTTTGATTTCCAGTTCTTCTGGAAATTATAAGAAGTCTTGCCTATGCCAGTATCTAGTAGAAAAACTATTTTTAACTTTTATTTAATAAATATAAAATTCCAAAGTACAGCTTTTGGATTACAGTGGCTCCCCCCCATAAGCCCCTCCCACACAACTCTCCCTTCACCTGCCCCTCCCCCATTCCATTCACATCAAGATTCATTTTCAATTATCTTTATATACAGAAGATCAATTTAGTATATATTAAGTAAAGACTTGATCAGCATAGCCCTGACTGTTAATGAACAACTTAATACATTATCCCTCTTAGTAGTTTTTTTTTTTTTTTCTGTTCTACTTAATATGACTGGTATCACTATGTTCATAGATCTGTATATATGAAATATATGAAACTTGTGTAATATAAATTTAAAAAGAGCAAATACACAGTTATTCTTAAGTGTTGAAAATTAACTGAAATGTGATCCCTGTTAAACATAAGAGTGGGAATAAGAGAGGGAAGAGATGTACAATTTGGGGCATGCTCGGGCTGACTTGCCCCAATTGGTAGAGTTGGAAACATACCAGGGGATTCCAATTCAATCCCTTCAAGGTGGCATGTACCAATGCCATCTCACTATTCCAAGTGATCAATTTCAGTTCACAATTGATCATAATGAAAGGACTAAGAGTCAAAGGGAGCATGTAAACAAGACTAGTGCCTGCTAACACTAACCGATAGAATAAATAAAGGGGAGAGTGATCCAACATGGGAAGTGAGATACTCAGCAGATTCATAGAATGGAAGATGTCCTAAATAGCACTCTGGCCTCAGAATCAGCCCTAAAGGCATTCGGATCTGGCTGAAAATCCCATGAGAGTATTTCATGCATGGAAAGCCAAGACACTCTGGCAAAAGATCTCTGCGAGTGAGATCCCAGTGGAAAGAACAGGTCATCAAAGAAGGAGGTACCTTTCTCTGAAGGGAGGAGAGAACCTCCACTTTGACTATGACCTTGTCTAAACAAGATAAGAGTCGGAGAACTCAGAGGGCTTCCATAGCCTTGGAAACTCATGACTGGAGCATAGGGAGATTACTGATGCCATAGACAGGAGTGTCAATTGGTAAAGTCAACAACAGGAGTCACTGTGCACTTAACTCCTCATGTAGGGTCTCTGTCCTTAATGTGCTGTACATTGAGATTTAATGCTATAACGAGTACTCAAACAGTATATTTCACTTTGTGTTTCTATGGGGGTGCAAACTGTTGAAATCTTTACTTAATGCATACTAAACTGATCTTCTGTAAAAAAAAAGAAATTATCATTTCCCAACTTGACTCTCACTGGGATTAAACATGACAATAGGTCTGATCTGATTTCATCATCATTTAAAAAAATCATCTATTATTTTTCACTTTATGTTTCTGTGTGGGAGCAAACTGTTGAAATCCCTACTTAATGTATACTAAGCTGATCTTCTGTATATTAAGACAATCAAAAATGAATCTTGATGTGAATGGAAGGGGAGAGGGAGTGGGAAAGGGGAGGGTTATGGGTGGGAGGAACGGTATGTGGGGGAAGCCATTGTAACACATGAGTCGTACTTTGGAAATTTATATTCATTAAATAAAAGTTAAAAAAATAAAAAAAAATTGAGGAGAAAAAGATGATAATCTAAAAATTGAATAATAAAAAAATCTGATAAAAAAAGATTTCAACAGTTTGCACTCACACAGAAACACAAAGTGAAAAATACTCTTTGAGTACTAGTTATTGCATTAATTCAAATTGTACAACACATTAAGGACAGAGATCCTACATGAGGAGTAAGTGCACAGTGACTCCTGTTGTTGACTTAACAAGTTGACACTCTTGTTTATGGTGTCAGTAATCACCCTAGGCTCTTGTCATGAGTCACCAAGCCCATGGAAGTCTTTTGAGTTCACTAACTCTGATCTTATTTAGACAATAAGATTGTACAAGAGTGTATAGTTAACATGCTAAGAGATGAAAACATAGCACACCAAAAATAATTTAAACTCCAGTATGACATGGCTCATATAAAATGTAAATGTTTCTGTAAAAAATAGAATATTTTCAATGTCCATGTCTCAATATCCAGCAACCCTGGAAGACAGTAAACCATAGGTTAGGAAACACTGATTAAAACATAGTAAGAGGGGCTGGCTCTGTGGTCACTCGGTTAATCTTCCACCTGCAGCACCAGTATCCAATATGGGTGCTGGATTCTAGTCTCAGTTGCTCTTCTTCCAGTCCAGCTCTCTGCTGTGGCCCAGGAATGCAGCAGAGGATGGCCCAAGTGCTTGGGCCCCTGCACCCACATGGGAGACCAGGAGGAAGCACCTGGCTCCTGGCTTTGGATCAGTGTAGTGCCAGCCATGGCAGCCACTTGGTGGGGGTGAACCAATGAAAGGAAGACCTTTCTCTGTCTGTCTCTCTCTCTCACTGTCTGTAACTCTGTCAAATAAATTTAAAAAAAAAGAAGAAAAAACAAAACAAAACAAAAAACATAATAAGAAGCATTTGTGGATATTCCTTTTAAACTATAGTCTTTCTACTTCTTAGTTGAACTCCTTGGTTAGTAGAGCATTAAACTTTTGGTGATAATGTAAGTTTAAATATTTTGTAAAAATAACATTTAAAAAATAATAACATTTTTAATCTACTATACCAAAAATGTTAATGTCCCACACTTAGTGATGTTACCTAATATAAACAGTTATAGAGTTATAGATTTATGACAATGGACAAATATAATACTTAATGCCCTGCATAAGTTGGTTAGCATCCAACTATCCAGTGTCATTACCATCCACTTTTTTTGCAGATACTTTCCTCCATATTCTCATAATCTCTGAAGGCTTATATGTTTTTTCTTAGGCTGGTCTATGAGCTTTTCTTTGCTCTTGTTAAAATATGATCTACTACTCTTGTAAAACTATTAATCAGAGTAATTACAGTAGTGCTGAAGATCAGCATAATTAACTTCATGTAATCCTCACTTTAAAGTTTATTGTGCATAAGCCGTACTTTGGAAATTTATATTCATTAAATAAAAGTAAAAAAAAAGTTTATTGTGAATTTTGTTTGGCTAATACTTGCTTTGAGAAGGGAGGTGAGATCCATTTTCAGTGAGTGAGAAATATGGGAATGGAATTAATCTGAGGAGCTTTGAATTTTATTGGAATGTATTTGTAGGACAGGACTCACCAGCCTTGTAAGTCTTAAGAGAAAAAAGTCATCTCAGAATACTGTACCCTGCAGAGCTCTCAGTTATGAATGAAAGTGAAATTAAGACCTTACTTAACACACAGAAATTGAAAGAATTATTCACCACTCATCCAGTCTTACAGAAGATGATTAAGGGTGTGCTACACCCAGAAACACAAAAAGATTGTCATCATTATGAAATAATGTGAAGGCAGAAAATCTCCCAGTAAAAGTACAAAGAAAAATCAAAGCATATAATAGGAGTTTTTATGGGAAAATGGCAGGGCCAAGTTGTTATTTATCAATAGTAACTTTGAATGCAAATGTCCTAAACTTTCCAATTAAAGATGTATACTGGCTGAAAGTGTTAAATGCAAGTCCCATCTATTTGCTTCCTGCACATAACACACCTCAACAACAAAGATACACACAGACTGAAAGTGAAAGAATTCAAAAAGTTATTCTTCTAATGAAAAGCAAAAAGGACCAGGTGTAGCTTTCCTAAGTCAGACAAAATAGACTTTAATGGAATGGGAGAGGGAGCGGCAGATGGGACGGGTGTGGGTGGGAGGGAAGTTATGGAGAGGAAATAGCCATTGTAATTCATAAACTGCACTTCAGAAATGTATATTTACTAAATAAACATTTAATAAATAAATAAATAATTTAAAAAAAGAAAAAAAAAACAAAAAAAGAAATCAAGAAAGGAACTATATAATCATTAAGGAATCAATTCAACAGGAAAATGTGACTATAATAAAGGTAAATGAACTAAATTCTGGGGCACATGTCTATTTAAAACAAATGGTGCTTTGACACAGTGGGTTAAAGCCCTGGCCTGAGGCACCAGCATCCCATATGGTTCCCACTTCTAGTCCTGGCTGCTCCTCTTCCAATCCAGGTCTCTACGGTGGCCTGAGATGGCAGTATAAGATGGCCGAAGTCCTTGGGTCCCTGCACCCACATGGGATACCCAGAAAAAGAACTTGGCTCCTGGCTTCGGATTGGTGTGGCTCCAGCTATTGGGGCCATCTGAGGAGTGAACCAGCATATGGAAGACCTCTCTCTCTGTCTCTACGTCTCTCTGTAATTCTGTCTTTCAAATAAATAAAATAAATATTTAAAAAACAAATTTTAATGGATCCACATGGAGATATAGATGATAATACAATAGTAAATGGGTAATTTAAATACTCCACTTCCATCAATGGACAGATCAGCCATGCAGAAAATCAGCAAAGAAATAAAGTGTTAATCTACAATATGGACCCAAAAGACTAACTGATGTTTACAGAACAGTTAATCCCATAGTTGGAGAATACATGTTATTTTAATCACTGCAGGGAGCATTCTCTAAAATCATATACTAAGCCATAAAGCAAGAAAGTCTCACAAATTCAAAAAATTAAAATCATTCCATGCATCATTTCTTACCACAATGAATAAAGATGGAAATCAAACTCAAGAATCTTTAGAACATATGCAAACTCGGGTTAAGGCAAGATGGCGGAATAGGAAGGGAGCACACTGATAGTCCGGGGAGACACAGTTTAATAAAAGTGGAGATACTACAGGTTCAAGGAAGAGTAGGGGAGGAAACAGCAGAAGAAACTCTTCCAGAATGTGTGATTCACAGTGGACCTGCGTGGAGAGCATGGGAGCCCACAGTTCGGGACACCAGCGGCAGACTCAACACACCAGCGCTGGAACGCGAGGTGAGCCGAACCTCAATAGCCCGAGACACCGGCAGGCAAGCGGAGAGAGGAGACTAGAGGGAACGACCCCTGGTCAGGGGCAAAGTTCACCAGGCTAACTGGAAGAGAGAGAGAGAGAAAAAAAGGTGACTGGTATGGACACGGGTTTCTCTCTCTCTGCTCACCTCTCAAGGGTGAGCAAGAAAAAGAGCAGGCACCATCTTGGACATACGTCATAAGCAGAGTGACCTCAGGTCTGCACCGGCCCTGAGCCTAGCAGAAAAACCTGACTCTGGGTGGGGCGAATTAACAGGAGATTAGGACCTAGTAAATTTGTGGTGCTACTGAACTGAGACTGTGAAAAAAGAGACGATGGGGGAGAGAACTCACAGAATTCACGTGAGCACTCTCCAGAGACGCTACAATTCCATAACTTTGGCAACCCAGTGGGAGACTGAAGGAGAATTTGAGCCCACTCTGAGGGCAGAACAGATTCCCTGTGTGGTGCTTGGGAAAGAGCTTCCGATCTCTGGCTCCTGTGGGTATATCATTTGCCTGCTAACTACCTCCAACTTCGTTCAGCTGTGTGGAATTACTTCCCTTTTGAATCAAAAAAGAAAGAGAGAGAGAGAGAGAGAGAGAGAGAGAGAGAGGTTTACCACGCCTAACCTGGGAGTGTCACCTTTGGCACACCAAACAGAGCTCTCAGACCACACCCATCTCAAGCCTCTAAGGCTCCATCAAAAACAGACAGTTCACTTAATCTAGAGTCATAGTACAACAAGAAAAAGCACCACAGTGAAGAAACCAAATATCTCCAATATACAAAATAACAAATGCAAAAACTGAGATAATAGAAACAAGGAAGTAACCATGACGCCCCCAAATCAAAAAGACACCCCAATTCAAGATTATGAAGATGATGAAATAGAAGAAATGCAAGAAGCAGATCTCAAAAAATTGATAAGAACATTAAGAAGTTCTCAAAAACAAATTCTTGAACTACAGAAATCCTTAATGGACAAGATAGAAAATCTCTCTCGTGAAAATGAAATATTAAGGAGGAATCAAAATGAAACGAAACAACTAGTACAACAGGAAACTGTGATAGTGACGAGAAATCATAATGAAGTGAAGAATTCAATAGATCAAATGAAAAACACAATAGAGAGCCTTACAAACAGAATGGGTGAAGCAGAAGAGAGAATATCGGACTTAGAAGACAGAGAACAGGAAAGGATACAGTCAGACCAAAGAAAAGAAGAGGAAATTAGAAATCTAAAACATATTGTCGGGAATCTTCAGGATACTATTGAAAAACCCAATATTCGGGTTCTAGGAGTTCCTGAAGGCATGGAGAGGGAGAAAGGATTAGAAGGCCTTTTTAGTGAGATACTAGCAGAAAATTTCCCAGGTTTGGAGAAGGACAGAGAAATCCTAGTACAGGAAGCTCACAGAACCCCTAATAAACACGACCAAAAGAGATCCTCACCACGACACGTTGTAATTAAACTCTCCACAGTGAAACATAAAGAAAAGATCCTAAACTGTGCAAGAGAGAAATGTCAGATTACTCTCAGAGGATCTCCAATCAGACTCACAGCTGACTTCTCATCAGATACCCTACAAGATAGGGGGGAATGGCGAGACATAGCCCAGGTACTAAGAGAGAACAACTGCCAGCCCAGAATATTATATCCTGCAAAGCTATCATTTGTGAATGAAGGTGAAATAAAAACTTTTCATAGCAAACAGAAATTGAAAGAATTTGTTGCCACTCATCCAGCCCTGCAAAAGATGCTTAAAATGTGTTACACACAGAAACACAGGAACATGGTCATCAATATGAAAGAAGGTAAAGGAAGGAAACCAAGGAAGGAAACCTCACAGCAAAAGATCACAGGGAATTCAAAGCATATATTAGAACTTATCTTTTGCAAATGGCAGGGCAAAGTTACCACTTATCATTAGTCACACTGAACGTTAATGGCCTGAACTGTCCACTTAAAAGACATGATTGGCTGATTGGGTTAATAAACAAAACCCATCTATTTGCTGCTTACAAGAAACACATCTTTCCAACAAAGATGCATACAGACTGAAAGTGAAAGGCTGGAAAAAGATATACCATGCCAACAGAAATGAAAAAAGAGCGGGCGTAGCTATCTTAATATCGGACAACAAAAACTTTACCACAAAAACTGTTAAGAGTGACAAAGAGGGACATTATATAATGATTAAGGGATCAATACAACAAGAAGATATAACAATTATCAATGTATATGCACCTAACTACAGGGCACCGGTTTACCTAAAGGATTTGTTAACGGACTTAAAGGGAGACTTAGACCCCAATACAATAGTACTGGGGGACTTCAATACTCCACTCTCAGAAATAGACAGATAAACAGGACAGAAGAACAACAAGTATACAGTAGATTTAAATGACACTATAGCCCAAATGGATCTAAGAGATATATACAGAACTTTCAATCCTACAGCTAAAGATTTTACATTTTTCTCAGCAGTACAAGGAACCTTCTCTATGATTGACCACATACTAGGCCATAAAGCAAGTCTCAGCAAATTTAAAAGAATCAGAATCATACCATGCAGCTTCTCAGACCATAAAGAATGAAGTTGTAAATTAGCAACTCAGGAATCCCTAGAGCATACACAAACACATGGAGATTGAACAACATGCTCCTAAATGAACAATGGGTCATAGAAGAAATCAAAAGAGAAATCAAAAATTTTCTGGAAGTAAATGAGGATAACAGCACAACATACCAAAACTTATGGGACGCAGCAAAAGCAGTGTTAAGAGGAAAGTTTATATCAATAGGCACCTACAACAAGAAATTGGAAAGTCACCAAATAGATGAGCTTTCAATTCACCTCAAGGATCTAGAAAACTTACAGCAAACCAGACCCAAATCTAGTAGGAGAAGAGAAATAATTAAAATCAGAGAAGAAATCAACAGGATTGAATCCAAAAAAAACATTACAAAAATTCAGCCAAACGAGGAGCTGGTTATTTGAAAAAATAAACAAAATTGACACCCCATTGGCCCAACTAACTAAAAAAAGAAGAGAAAAGACCCAAATCAATAAAATCAGAGATGAAAAAGGAAATGTAACAACAGATACCACAGAAATAAAAAGAATCATCAGAAATTACTACAAGGACTTGTATGCCAGCAAACAGGGAAACCTATCAGAAATGGATAGATTCCTGGACACATGCAACCTGCCTAAATTGAACCAGGAAGACATCGAAAACCTAAACAGACCCATAACTGAGACAGAAATTGAAACAGTAATAAAGGCCCTCCCAACAAAGAAAAGCCCAGGACCAGATGGATTCACTGCTGAATTCTACCAGACGTTTAAAGAAGAACTAACTCCAATTCTTCTCAAACTATTCAGAACAATCGAAGAAGAGGGGGTCCTCCCAAATTCTTTCTATGAAGCCAGCATCACCTTAATTCCTAAGCCAGAGAAAGATGCAGCACTGAAAGAGAATTACAGACCAATATCCCTGATGAACATAGATGCAAAAATCCTCAATAAAATTCTCGCCAATAGAATGCAACAACACATCAGAAAGATCATCCACCCAGACCAAGTGGGATTCATCCCTGGTATGCAGGGATGGTTTAATGTGCGCAAGACAATCAATGTGATACACCACATTAATAGACTGCAGAAGAAAAACCATATGATTATCTCAATAGATGCCGAGAAAGCATTTGATAAAATACAACACCCGTTCATGATGAAAACTCTAAGCAAACTGGGTTTGGAAGGAACATTCCTCAATACAATCAAAGCAATCTATGAAAAACCCACAGCCAACATCCTATTGAATGGGGAAAAGTTGGAAGCATTTCCACTGAGATCTGGTACCAGACAGGGATGTCCACTCTCACCACTGCTATTCAATATAGTTCTGGAGGTTCTAGCCAGAGCTATTAGGCAAGAAAAAGAAATTAAAGGGATACAAATTGGGAAGGAAGAGCTCAAACTATCCCTCTTTGCAGATGACATGATTCTTTATTTAGAGGACCCAAAGAACTCTACTAAGAGACTTTTGGAACTCATAGAAGAGTTTGGCAAAGTAGCAGGGTATAAAATCAATGCACAAAAATCAACAGCCTTTGTATACACAGACAATGCCATGGCTGAGGAAGAACTTCTAAGATCAATCCCATTCACAATAGCTACAAAAACAATCAAATACCTTGGAATAAACTTAACCAAGGACGTTAAAGATCTCTATGATGAAAATTACAAAACCTTAAAGAAAGAAATAGAAGAGGATACCAAAAAATGGAAAAATCTTCCATGCTCATGGATTGGAAGAATCAATATCATCAAAATGTCCATTCTCCCAAAAGCAATTTACAGATTCAATGCAATACCAATCAAGATACCGAAGACCTTCTTCTCAGATCTGGAAAAAATGGTGCTGAAATTTATATGGAGGCACAAGAGACCTCGAATAGCTAAAGCAATCTTGTACAACAAAAACAAAGCCGGAGGCATCACAATACCAGATTTCAGGACATACTACAGGGCAGTTGTAATTAAAACAGCATGGTACTGGTACAGAAACAGATGGATAGACCAATGGAACAGAATTGAAACACCAGAAATCAACCCAAACATCTACAGCCAACTTATATTTGATCAAGGATCTAAAACTAATTCCTGGAGCAAGGACAGTCTATTCAATAAATGGTGCTGGGAAAATTGGATTTCCACGTGCAGAATCATGAAGCAAGACCCCTACCTTACACCTTACACAAAAATCCACTCCACATGGATTAAAGACCTAAATCTACGACCTGACACCATCAAGTTACTAGAGAACATTGGAGAAACCCTTCAAGATATTGGCACAGGCAAAGAATTTCTGGAAAAGACCCGGGAGGCACAGGCAGTCAAAGCCAAAATCAACTATTGGGATTGCATCAAATTGAGAAGTTTCTGTACTGCAAAAGAAACAGTGAGGAGAGTGAAAAGACAACCGACAGAATGGGAAAAAATATTTGCAAACTATGCAACAGACAAAGGGTTAATAACCAGAATCTACAAAGAGATCAAGAAACTCCACAAAAACAAAACCAACAACCCACTTAAGAGATGGGCCAACGACCTCAATAGACATTTTTCAAAAGAGGAAATCCAAATGGCCAACAGGCACATGAAAAAAAGTTCAAGGTCATTAGCAATCAGGGAAATGCAAATCAAAACCACAATGAGGTTTCACCTCACCCCGGTTAGAATGGCTCACATGCAGAAATCTACCAACAACAGATGCTGGCGAGGATGTGGGGAAAAAGGGACACTAACCCACTGTTGGTGGGAATGCAAACTGGTCAAGCCACTATGGAAGTCAGTCTGGAGATTCCTCAGAAATTACTACAAGGATTGTATACCAGCAAACAGGGAAACCTATCAGAAATGGATAGATTCCTTGACACATGCAATCTACCAAAATTGAACCACGAAGACATCGAAAACCTAAACAGACCCATAACTGAAATAGAAATTGAAACAGTAATAAAGGCCCTCCCAACAAAGAAAAGCCCAGGACCAGATAGATTCACTGCTGAATTCTACCAGACATTTAAAGAAGAACTAACTTCAATTCTTCTCAAACTATTCAGAACAATCGAAAAAGAGGGAATCCTCCCAAATTCTTTCTATGAAGCCATCATCACCTTAATTCCTAAGCCAGAAAAAGATGCAGCATTGAAAGAGAATTACAGACCAATAAGCCTGATGAACATATATGCAAAAATCCTCAATAAAATTCTCGCCAATAGAATGCAAAAACACATCAGAAAGATCATCCACCCACCAAGTGGGATTTATCCTTGGTATGGAAGGGATGGTTTAATGTGCACAAAACAATCAATGTGATACACCACATTAACAGACTGCAGAATAAAAACCATATGATTATCTCAATAGATGCCGAGAAAGCATTTGATAAAATACAACACACGTTCATGATGAAAAATCTAAGCAAACTGGGTTTGGAAGGAACATTTCTCAATACAATCAAAGCAATCTATGAAAAACCCACAGCCAACATCCTATTGAATGTGGAAAAGTTGGAAGCATTTCCACTGAGATTTGGTACCAGACAGGGATGCCCACTCTCACCACTGCTATTTAACATATTCTGGAAGTTCTAGCAGAGCTATTAGGCAAGAAAAACAAATTAAGGGAATACAAATTTGGAAGGAAGAACTCAAACTATCCCTCTTTGCAGATGATATGATTCTTTACTTAGAGGAATCGAAGAACTCTACTAAGATACTATTGGAACTCATAGAAGATTTTGGCAAAGTAGCAGGGTATAAAATCAATGCACAAAAATCAACAGCCTTTGTATACACAAACAATGCCATGTCTGAGGAAGAACTTCTAAGATCAATCCCATTCACAATAGCTACAAAAACAATCAAATACCTTGGAATAAACTTAACCAAGGACGTTAAAGATCTCTACGATGAAAATTACAAAATCTTAAAGAAAGAAATAGGATACCAAGAAATGGAAAAATCTTCCATGCTCATGGATTGGAAGAATCAATATCATCAAAATGTCCATTTTCCCAAAAGCAATTTATAGATTCAATGTAATCCCAATCAAGATACCAAAGACATTCTTCTCAGAGCTAGAAAAAATGATGCTGAAATTCATATGGAGGCACAAGAGACCGCAAATAGCTAAAGCAATCTTGTACAATAAAAACAAAGCCAGAGACATCACAATACCAGATTTCAGGACATACTACAGGGCAGTTGTAATCAAAACAGCATGGTACTGGTACAGAAACAGATGGATAGCCCAATGGAACAGAATTGAAACACCAGAAATCAACCCAAACATCTACAGCCAACTTATATTTGATCAAGGATCTAAAACCAATTCCTGGAGCAAGGACAGTCTATTCAATAAATGGTGCTGGCAAAACTGGATTTCCACGTGCAGAAGCATGAAGCAAGACCCCTACCTTACACCTTACACAAAAATCCACTCAACATTGATTAAAGACCTAAATCTATGACCTGACACCATCAGGTTATTAGAGAACATTGGAGAAACCCTTCAAGATATTGGCACAGGCAAAGAATTTCTGGAAAAGACCCAGGAGGCACAGGCAGTCAAAGCCAAAATCAACTATTGGGATTGCATCAAATTGAGAAGTTTCTGTACTGCAAAAGAAACAGTCAGAAGAGTTAAGGGACAAATGACAGAATGGGAAAAATATTTGTAAACTATGCAACAGATAAATGGTTAATAACCAGAATCTACAAAGAGATCAAGAAACCCCACAACATCAAAACAACCTACTTAAGAGATGGGCCAAGCACCTCAATAGATGTTTTTCAAAAGAGGAAATCCAAATGGCCAACAGGCACATGAAAAAATGTTCAAGGTCACTAGCAATCAGGGAAATGCAAATCAAAACCACAATGAGGTTTCACCTCACCCCGGTTAGAATGGCTCGCATACACAAATCTACCAACAACAGATGCTGGTGAGGATGTGGGGAAAAAAGGGACACTAACCCACTGTTCGTGGGAATGCAAACTGGTCAAGCCACTATGGAAGTCAGTCTGGAGATTCCTCAGAAACCTGAAGATTACCCTACCGTTCGACCCAGCCATCCCACTCCTTGGAATTTACCCAAAGGGATTTAAATTGGCAAACAAAAAAGCGGTCTGCACCCTAATGTTTATTGCAGCACAATTCACAATAGCCAAGACCTGGAACCAACCTACACGCCCATCAACGGTAGACTGGATAAAGAAATTATGGTATATATACTCTTAAAAAGTATACTGCAGTAAGAAACAACAAAATCCAGTCATTTGCAACAAAATGGAGGAATCTGGAACACAGCATGCTGAGTGAAATAAGCCAGTTCCAAAGGGAGAAATACCATATGTTCTCCCTGGTTGGTGACAACTGTCTGAACACCAAAAAGGAAACCTGTTGAAGTGAAATGGACACTATGAGAAACGGTGACTTGATCAACATAGCCCTGACTGTTAATGAACAACTTAATACATTATCCCTCTTAGTAGTTTTTTTTTTTTTTTGTCTGTTCTACTTAATTTGACTGGTTTAATTCTGTAATTAATACACAGTTATTCTTAAGTGTTGAAATTTAACTGTAATGTGATCCCTGTTAAACATAAGAGTGGGGATAAGAGAGGGAAGAGATGTACAATTTGGGATATGCTCAAGCTGACTTGCCCCAAATGGTAGAGTTAGAAACATACCAGGGGACTGCAATTCAATCCCATCAAGGTGGCATGTATCAATGCTATGTCACTACTCCAAGTGATCAATCTCAGTTCACAGTTGATCATAATGAAAGGACTAAGAGTCAAAGGGAGCACATAAACAAGTCTAGTACCTGCTAATACTAACCGATAGAATAAATAAAGGGGAGAGTGATCCAACATGGGAAGCAAAATATTCAGCAGACTCATAGAATGGCAGATGTCCTAAATAGCACTCTGGCCTAGAATCAGCCCTAAAGGGATTCGGATCTGGCTGAAAATCCCATGAGAGTATTTCATGCATGGAAAGCGAAGACACTCTGGCAAAAAAAAAAAAAAAAAAAAAAAAAAACACCCTAAATGAAAGATCTCTGTGAGTGAGATCCCAGTGGAAATATCAGGTCTTCAAAGAAGGAAGTACCTTTCTCTGAAGGGAGGAGAGAACCTCCACTTTGACTATGACCTTGTTTAAACAAGATAAGAGTTGGAGAACTCAAGGGGCTTCCGTAGACTTGGAAACTCATGACTGGTGCATAGCGAGATTACTGATGCCATAAACAGGAGTGTGAATTTGTAAAGTCAACAACAGTAGGCACTGTGCACTTACTCCTCATGTAGGATCTTTGTCCTTAATGTGCTGTGCATTGAGATTTAATGCTATAACGAGTACTCAAACAGTATATTTCACTTTGTGTTTCTATGGGGGTGCAAACTGTTGAAATCTTTACTTAATGTATACTAAACTGATCTTCTGTAAAAAAAATTATCAATTCCCAACTTGACTCTCACTGGGATTAAACATGACAATAGACTTGATCTGATTTCATCATCATTTAAAAAATCATCTATTATTTTTCACTTTATGTTTCTGTGTCGGAGCACTTGTTGAAATCTTTACTTAATGTATGCTAAACTGATCTTCCGTATATAAATGAAAATGAATCCTCATGTGTATGGAAGGGGAGAGGGAATGGGAAAGGGGAGGGTTGCGGGTGGGAGGGACGTTATGGGGGGGAAGCCGTAAAAAAAAAAAAAAGAACATATGCAAACTCATGGAGACGGCACAAAATTCTCCTTAATGAACAGTAGGTCAAAGAAAAAGTCAAAGAGAAACAAAAATAATTCTTCAAACAAATGACAATACAATGTATCAAACTTACAGCACAGAGCAAAAGCAGTGTTAAGAGAGATGATTATAGCAATTGATGTCCACATCAAGAAGTTGGAAAGACACCAAATAAATGAGTTATGAATGTTTTTCAAAGACTTAGAGATACAACAAAAAACCCCCACAAAATTAGTAGGATGAAAGAAAGAAAATAAAAGATAAAATAAAATTGAAAACAAAATATACAAAAGATCAGTGAAATGAAGAAGTTTTTAAAAAAAAAATAAACAAGATGGTACGCCATTGGCCTAACTAACCAAAAAGAGAAAGAAGCCCAAATTAATAAAATTAGAGATAAAATGGGGAATGTAGGATCACATCAACATACCGAAGAATAAAAACCATGTGATTATTTCAATAGATGCAGAGAAAGCATTCAATAAAATACAACATCCTTTCACGATGAAAACTTTAAGTAAATTGGGTATAGAAGGAACATTTCTAAAGACAATCAAGGAAATTGGTGACAAACACACAGGGAGCTTCTTATTGAATTGAGAATAGTTGGAAGCATTCCCACAAAGATTCAGAACCAAAGATACCCAATGACATCATTGCTATTTAATATAGTTCTGATTTATCCAGAGCTATTAGGCAGGGAAAAAAATCGAAAGGATACAAATTGGAAAGAAGAGTCAAACTTTTGCTATTTGCTGATTTCATGAAGGGAAACCAAAGGGAACCAAAGGACTCCACTAAGAGACTATTGGAATTCTTAAAAGTTTTTAGTAAAGTGGCAGGATATAAAATTAATACAGAATATAGCAGCAGGAGGTTTTCAGTCATGCAGGGAAAAATGGATACTTACTGAGCAGAAACAAGCAGGCAGCAGAATCAAGAGAAGTTTGTTCAGAGTAGGCCAGGAGTCAACAAGAGACTACTCAGGTCCATGCTGTGGTAAACAGAGAGGAGGGAGATATGGTCAACATGTAGTGAAGGAGTAGCACAGGGTCTGAGTGAGTAGATTGGTGTTTCCATCCCCTGCAGTGAACCAGATGAGAGGTAGCAATTCCATGGAGCTGTGGATAGTGGTGGGCAGAGAAACATGGTGAACTGCATTTGAAGCTCTAAGTGGGAAGAAAGAGAAATTGTAGGGGAATAGACAGAGTGGTTGAGCATGCCATGGTCGATTTGTGTCTTCCCACCTCCCCCAGCTGGACCAATGGCTGGCAGGGAGAAGCCATATTGATTGTTTACATTTTAGAATATAAGCAGAGGTCTGCCACATTAGCCATCCACACATACAACCATCAATTGCAGAATCACCTCACAACACACCCCACCTGGGAACAAGATTCACAACATTTCAGAGTGATTTCCTCCCCACCATGCAAGTTGTATAGCAATAAGTAATCCTAGACAGCCAAAACCCAAGTTCTTTAATGCAGAGTTACACCAGGGTAAGAACCCATATTTTGAATATGTGATAAAATTTTGTGTGGCCTGGTAGTCCTGAGGGTAGGACTCAGGCTGGACCCTGAGAATTGTAGCTAGTTGTAGGTTCTCAGGCAGCCCTAGAGGCAGTGGGAAAACAGAAAAGAAGAGCACTTCAGAATGGGGGGCAATCTTTCCAAGGTTTAAACTATCTATGGCCTTTTGGAAATATGCTTGGGCAAAACTGAAGACTTTACCTCCTTAGCCTGATCATTTCTGTCCGTGTCCACAAGGATGCTGACATTCTTCTCTGGGTGGGTAGTTGGCTTGCTCATTATATAAACTACACACAGCTGGGGATCTAGGGGTCCTTTTTCCAAAATCTACTTATTTATTTAAAAGTTAGAGTTACACACAGAGAGGAGAGGAAAAGAGAGAGAGAGAGAGAGAAAGAGAGAGAGAAAGAGAGAGAGAGAGAGATAAAATCTTCCATCTGCTGGTTCCCTCCCCAGTTGGCTACAATGGCCAGAACTGCACTGATCCAAAGCCAGGAGCCAAGATCCAGGAGTTCTTCTGGATTTCCCATGAGGGTGCAGGGGCCCAAGGACTTGGGCCATTATCCACTGCCTTCACAGGCCACAGCAGAGAGCTGGATCAGAAGTGGAACCGCCAGGACTCAAACTGGCACCCATATGGGATGCCAGCACTGCAGGCAGCAGCTTTACCCATGCATCACAGCACTGGCCCTGATCAAGGAGTCTTAAGGGCTCATTTTTTCAGGGGCTTTTCAAATGGATAATGGATCATATATCTTTGTGGTTAGCAACACTTGTGATAGAACAACATCAATTGGTCAAAATCAGAGTGCTAGACTCCCCTCTACCATTCCAAGATAGATGGGTGAAGAGCATATTTAATAAGTCACACACATTTCTGACAATGAGTTTCATTCACTCAAGCTGTGGTGTGGGGATATTACTGTGCATGCTCAAAGCAAAGACACATTGCTGTTCATGTTCAAGGCAGAAGATTCAGGACTTCAGAAGCTCTTTGGCTCTTAGCCCTAGGAGGGTTTCAGATAACATTTAGGACATTAGTGGTAGTGAGCAGTCTTCTTGGGTAAATAAACTCACACATAATCAACTGTAAATTAAGAAGTAAATAAGACACAAATGTGTATGTGCGTATATGTTAATATGTATAAACAGAGGCAACGATGCAATGAAAAAGCCTGGAGTGTCTATGAAATACGTATTTATTCACCTTACCATATAAGATACTCATAAGTTAACTTCATTATATACGGATATACTTATAGATATGCTCATTTTTTGTACTTTCAAGTGAATTACATGGACAAAGATAATTTTTAAATGTCCCAAACAGGAGCATAAATGTATATGCAGCTATATAATGTACATATATATAAGTATTACTGATAGGAACACATTATCTGAAACAAACACAGTGGTTCAAACAGGGTCCACTGAAGCTTTAATGAAACCCTTGCCCTCTTCTGAAAACAGTCAGTGGAAAAATAATCAGTCTCATTGCTACCTGTTCCAGCCTTTATGGACTAACAGCAGGCTCAGACTTATATACTGTTTCCCCTTTTATGCTCTTTCTTTAGGTTATTCACTTCGTTTGTAGAACTAGTAATCATACTTTTTTGTTTTTTACTTGTTTATATATATCTATACTTCCTCTTGAATACAGGGCAGAATCCATCCTCTATGTATATTTTTTCTTCTCTTAGGATTGTGTCTATGATATGGTAGACACAATAACTGACTTACCTAGTGGGTGAACATATAAATAAATGTTTTTTTTTCAGTTCTTTTCTTTTTTTTTAAGGATTTGCTTATT